>NC_041711.1:14322942-14922942 GCF_900700375.1 Denticeps clupeoides
CCTTACGTGCTCAACGACAAAGGAATCCTCCAAGAAATGTGCTGCCAAGGAATGAAGTGGGATGACCCGATACCAGAGCATCTCAGGCCACGGTGGGAGCGCTGGAACGGAGATCTTCACAATCTGAGAAAATTACAAATGTGGTGGAGATGTGGTGAAACGAGAATTACATCACTTTTTGGACGCAAGCACTACAGGATATGGACAATGTTCTTATCTCAGACTCTTAAACAAAAACAAGGAAGTTCATTGTACCTTCATTATGGGCAAAGCACGTGTCTCACCCACAAAAATCACCACAATCCCAAGGCTGGAACTTACCGCAGCCACAGTGTCAGTCACCGTGAGCAACATGCTGAGAGAGGAACTACTTTACGACAATGTCGAAGAGTTCTTTTGGACTGACTCTAAAGTCACTCTAGGATACCTAAATAATGAGGCGAGGCGTTTTCATACATTTGTTGCTAATAGAGTACAGAAAATCTGCAACAATACCCCACCACAACAATGGTTTTATGTGCCTACTGCCAAAAACCCAGCAGACATGGCTTCCAGGGGCATGTCTGTAAATGAACTACTCTCATCCAATTGGCTTACTGGCCCTAAATTCCTATGGGAAAGAGAAATACAACACCCACCAAAGGAAACTATTGAACTCCTAGTAGGAGACCCAGAAGTGAAAAAGGTGCAGACACTAAGTACACAAACTGCTGAACATGCAAGCCTTAGTGACCGCCTCAGAAAGTTCTCATCCTGGTCCCGCGCAGTCAGTGCAGTAGCACGTCTCAGACGATACCTGCTTAAAGACAAATCAAACACGATCACCACTGTGACAGAAAGACAAAATGCAGAAACTGTCATTATCAAAGATTTACAAAGACAAGTATATCAAAATGAAATAGATACACTAAACAAAGGCAAACAACTATCAAAGAACAACAAAATGCACAACTTGGATGTTTTCTTGGACAAAGATATTGTGCTTAAGGTGGGAGGAAGACTACGGCATTCATCCCTCCCAAATTCATTCGAACATCAACAACAACAACAACATTTATTTCTTATATAGCCCAAAATCACATACAGTATGTCTCAATGGGCTTTGACAGGCCCTACAGTTGACACCCCCCACACTTGACCCTTCTGCACACAAGGAAAAACTCCACACAAAAAAAAAAACTCTAGGAGAGAGAAAAAAAGAAAGGAAGAAACCTTGGGAAGGAGTGATACAGAGAGGGACCCCCCTTCCAGGGTAGAGTGAGCCTGCAAATGGTGTCAGTGCAGGGTTGGATATGATATAATGAGTCCTACAGTTGTAGGGTTGGAGAAGTACAGGATGTATTCAGTGTCATGGTCTAGATTACGTGTCTGTAATGATGTTACTGGTCCATTTGAAGATCCCTGAAGCTGTAGTTGTAATGGTGGTGGTGGCTGTGGTGACCCTCTGGTTTTGTCCTTGTAAAGCAGTTGTCAGGAACCAGGATGTATCTGCTTGTCTCTTCACTGGGGTCTGCCAGTAGTCTGGGTGCTTGATTCCGTGTCTCGGAGAAAAACAAACAGAAGCAGCGGCAGACGGTTGCACTGTACGACCGATACTGAAATCTGTGGTTATAATGGTATATTGGTGCTACAGTGGCCCGGTACCCTAACTAGGACAGCCTAACTGGTGAATTTAACTTTGTCTGTGTCTAACAGGGGGACTCTGTGATAAACTGGACTTTATAATTGACACTGCGTCAAAATCAAGTGTCACAGGGGGAATTCGATGACGTAGTTGCAGACATACTTTCGGCGTGGGGATAAGCCGTCGTACCGGTAGAGGACGCTGGGCGAGCGGGGCAGGAGGACCGGGGGCGCCTGGCCGGCGAGGAATGAGGAAGTAATAGACGCGCTGCAACGCAGCGGGGAGTCAGTTCGGGATCTTTGGGAAGGACCGGGGCAGAGGAGAACCGGAAGACGGCGGGTTTCAGGATGGTTCGGGATCTTGGACAGGACGGGAGTAGGTCTTGGGCGGCAGAAAGGTAGGGGAGCATGGAATCCCGTCTTAACCGAGGGGTCAGGTAGGTTCAAGGTCAGGGGCAGGAAGAGGTTGTAGTCAGGAAGTTCCGGTCGGGGTTCCTTTCGTGGTTTCCAGGGGATCAAGCAATTCTCGAAGTCGTGGGCAGGCGAAGGTCATATTACGGGAATCTCAATTATCGTAGGTCGTGGGTGAGAGAGCTAGCGTCTCTGGCGAGTAAACTCATACAACTCATTTAACTCATTTAACTCATACAAAGAGCGGGCGTGTCTCCTTGGTGTTACCTCCCTTTTATACTTGCCACCGCCCGCTTCCATTTCCTCTTCCGGGTTGCCATCTCCCAGGCTGGTGAGGTGCCCTCTAGCGGGCTGGAGGCGCGTTGGCCATGACAGAGCCCCCCCTCTTAGGCCCGGCTCCTGACGGGCCCGGTAGATCAGGGTGTGGGTCGGAGAGCCGTTGCGACGCTGCGGAGACAGAGGCGGAGACTGGGGAGGTTGGCGAGGGGATGGGTGAGCCTGGCGGAGGTGGGAGACACGGAGGACTGGGCCGATGCGGCGAGGCACTCGGAAGGGTCCATGTTTTTGGGGACATGGCTTGGGTTGAGGGGTGTGGCCAAGTCGTCCCATAGCGACATTCTGGGGACAAGAATGATTCGCTGCTGTGGCATGTCGAGGGTTGTGGCGGACGCATTGGCGTCCCCACTGTTTAATGGTGCCTGTGGTCTAGTCAATGTGGGGTTCGTGGGCGGTCAGCCAGGGGTAACCCAGCACGATGGGGTCATGGGGAGTCGTGGTCAGATAAAAGGTCAGGGTTTCGATATGGTTGGGCTCAAGGCAGATTAGTAGGGGTTTGGTTTGGAACAGGACCCGACCCGAGCCCAACGGGCTTCCATCCAGCCCCCTGACTGCACGTGGTGGGTTACACCGGGTGACTGGGAGCTGGAGTTGGGTGGCCAGGTCGATATCAATTAGATTCATGGCTGCTCCAGAATCCACCAGAGCTTGTCCCTCATAACGGCCCGGTTTTGGTGTCCTCCAGCAGATGGTGATGGGAAACAAGCAGCGGGTGGTAGAGCAGGGGGAGGCTTTGGTGCTCACCAGGGGGCTCTGCGCCTTGGGTGAGCAGGGGAGACGAGCTCGGCCAAGCTGCATGGGTTCGTCGACGTCCAGGGGGGGCGGAGTCGTCGGAGCGTCCGGCCAGCGTGCTCTGGGAGCACTAGGGAAAGGGGCGTGGTTACGCCGTTCTCGGCCGCGCTCGGCGAGACGTCGATCGATGGACGTGGCCAGCGTGATTATGCTGTCAAGCGTGGTTCCCCAATCGCGATTCACCATCTCGTCTTTCACCGCCTCGCGGAGGCCTTGGTAGAACGCGACGGGGAGCGCGCCGTCCGTCCACTCACTGTCGCTCGCCAGGGTTCGGAATTCAATCGCGTAATCACTCACGCTCCGATTTCCCTGGCGCAGCGACATGAGCCGCAGCGACGCAGCGCGCCGCCCGGTTTCGCCCTGGAACACAGTCTGGAGGCGGTCCAGGAAGGCGGGGACAGAGAGGCAGACCGGGTCACGTCGTTCTACCAGCGGCGTTACCCATTCCAGCGCGCGTCCTGTCAACCGGGTAATAATATACGCGACCGCCGTCTCGTCATCGGGAAGGTGTGCAGCTTGGAGCCGAAGTATCAGACGGCACTGGGTTATAAAACCGCGACATTTCTTGGGGTTACCGTCGTAAAGCGGTGGCGGTGCGAGGCCCGCCAGTACAGACGTAAGTGGGAGTGGCGGGGGAGCCGCGGCCGCGGAAACTAAATGACCGGGTCCACCAGGTTGAGACTGCAGCGCTTGGATCTGCGCCGACAGATCAGCGAGCGTGGAGCTAACCTGAATAAGCGCGCGCTGCCGCTGCATTTGCATGTTGCGTTGGTCCTGGATCGTGGCTTGCTGCAGCTGCAGGGACATGATCAGCTGGTCCAGTGTCTCCTGCATGGACCCTATGTCCGCTACGTCAGGAAATGGCCCGCTCTTACTGTCACAGGGGGAATTCGATGACGTAGTTGCAGACATACTTTCGGCGTGGGGATAAGCCATCGTACCGGTAGAGGACGCTGGGCGAGCGGGGCAGGAGGACCGGGGGTGCCTGGCCGGCGAGGAATGAGGAAGTAATAGACGCGCTGCAACGCAGCGGGGAGTCAGTTCGGGATCTTTGGGAAGGACTGGGGCAGAGGAGAACCGGAAGACGGCGGGTTTCAGGATGGTTCGGGATCTTGGACAGGACGGGAGTAGGTCTTGGGTGGCAGAAAGGTAGGGGAGCATGGAATCCCGTCTTAACCGAGGGGTCAGGTAGGTTCAAGGTCAGGGGCAGGAAGAGGTTGTAGTCAGGAAGTTCCGGTCGGGGTTCCTTTCGTGGTTTCCAGGGGATCAGGCAATTCTCGAAGTCGTGGGCAGGCGAAGGTCGTATTACGGGAATCTCAATTATCGTAGGTCGTGGGTGAGAGAGCTAGCGTCTCTGGCGAGTAAACTCATACAACTCATTTAACTCATTTAACTCATACAAAGAGCGGGCGTGTCTCCTTGGTGTTACCTCCCTTTTATACTTGCCACCGCCCGCTTCCATTTCCTCTTCCGGGTTGCCATCTCCCAGGCTGGTGAGGTGCCCTCTAGCGGGCTGGAAGCGCGTTGGCCATGACATCAAGTGAAATGAGGGTCTAGGACTTTAGCAAAAAGCCAGAGAAAACAGATAGGTTTTGAGATTGGATTTAAACACTGAGACTGTGTCTGAATCCCGGACACTGACAGGCAAGCTGTTCCACAACTGCGGAGCTCTATAGGAGAAGGATCTGCTCCCAGCTGTGACCTTCTGCACCTTTGGTACCAGTAGTGACCCCGCACCCATTGATCGAAGGGGGCGTGGCGGTTCGTAAGGAACCAAAAGTTCACTCAGGTACTGTGGGGCGAGACCATTTAGAGCTTTATAGGTTATAAGTAGGATTTTGTAGTCAATCCTAAATTTGATGGGTAACCAGTGCAGTGATTGTAAGACTGGGGTGATGTGGTCAAATTTCCTGGTTCTGGTTAGAACTCTGGCTGCAGCATTCTGTACTAGCTGGAGTTTACTCATGCACCTACTAGAGCATCCAGACAATAATGCATTGCAGTAATCTAACCTTGATGTAATAAATGCATGGACCAACTTTTCTGCATCATGCATTGAAATGATATTTCTTATTTTCGCAATATTTCTAAGGTGAAAGAATGCTATTCTAGTGACATTATCTACGTGCGAACTGAATGAGAGACCTGCATCAATGATGACACCTAGATCCTTCACTTCAATACTCGGTGAGATAGAAAGGCTATCCAGGGTTATGGTGTAGTCAGCCAGCTTATGCCTGGCTGCTTGAGACCCGATTACGAGCGCTTCTGTCTTGTCAGGGTTTAGCAGGAGAAAGTTGGTGAGCATCCACTGTCTAATGTCCTTCAGACAATTCTCTATTTTGTTCAGCTGCTGCCTCTGATCTGGCATTGCTGACAGATACAGCTGTGTGTCGTCAGCGTAGCAATGAAAGCTAATACCGTGTTTGCGGATGACGTTGCCTAAAGGTAACATGTATAGAGAAAAAAGTAACGGACCTAGGACAGAGCCTTGTTGAACACCAAACTCTACTTTACTATGTGAAGACAAAACACCATTGATGTCCACAAACTGATATCGGTTGGTCAAATATGATCTGAACCATTCAAGGGCTGTTCCCTTAATCCCGATAACATTCTCTAACCTGGCAAGGAGAATAGCGTGATCAATAGTGTCAAACGCTGCACTCAGATCAAGCAGGACAAGCAGCGAGATGCGTCCCGCGCATCCAACCATCATTCCCAGAGAACATCACATCACAAAACTGATAATTGTCCAATGCCACGAAAGGGTCAGTCATCAAGGAAAAGGCTTCACGATGAATGAGATATGATCCAGTGGGTATTGGATTCCAAGGTTAAGCCAAAAGGTTGCGTCCTATATTCGCCAGTGTGTTTTTTGTCGTAGACAAAGGAGACCTGTGGAAGGACAAAAAATGAGAGATCTACCCGCAGAGAGAATTGAACACTCTCCACCCTTCACATACTGTGGTATGGACGTTTTTGGGCCGTTCCTGACCAAACAAGCATGGAAAGAACACAAAAGGTTCGACCTCCTTTTCACATGCTTCTATTCACATGCAGTCCATGTTGAAAAGTTAGAGGATCTGTCAACAGACACTTTTATAAATGGACTCGTTCATTGCCATAAGAGGCTCAGTCATCCTAAACACACCTCATGCTAGTCACGCAGGTGGAGTATGGGAACGATGGTACCTTCAAAACATTATGATCAGACAAAAATGGAACACCCTTAAAGGGAACATGCAAATAGGCGACATAGTAATGGACAAAGATGAAATGCAACCCTGATCCCAGTGGAAGCTTGGCCGAATCTTGGACACTGTAGAAGATACAGATGGACAGAAGTTAGTTTGGCTGCTGGAAGATAGTGGAATGTAAATTCCTGATGCTTGAGTATATGGACATATCTCAAGTTACAGTGTTAGCATGTTTACTATGTTATTCTTGTTGTGACAAAGTTTTTTTAATTATTTGTGTTTCATATGTTCAACAGAAAATAATTTGATGGGAGTGTAAAGACCAAAAAAGTAAGATTTACATTAATGTAATGTTACCCGCTCATATTTTGATAACCCCTTTGTGAGCGGAAGTACGGTAACGGTACTGAGCTTGATGTAAGACAGAAGGCGTGAAGTAAAGCAGGAAAGGCTCAGTGGCAACGCAGAGAAAAGGACAACCGAAAGAGTTAAAAGCAACAAATCTAGCATCAGTTGATAAGGGAACAAGGTTTGTAACTATGACTAAAGTATATTTGAGCAACCTGTAATGTTTGTGAGAAAAGACTTTATTAGTTATGCTAAGGGAAAGAAATATACTAACTTAAGGTGCTATGCATGACGAGGGATGTGATCGTAATTATTGGTATCTGCTCTTGCTTAGCTCTTACGTTGGTTGATGACATGGACGGCTTCAATAAATCATCATTTGACCATCAGTTCTGGCCTTCTCAATATTGACTGAATGCTACAGTAAGAGCTTGACCGCCGCCTCCCGCTGCACTACGTGGTTTAAGGTAATACCCGCGACGTCCAGCAGTTGGTCAGAAGACAAAATGGATCAAAAGGGGCTCAAATGGAAGACATACAAGCTGCATCACTAAGTCAAATGGTCACAAATGAACAGATTGCAAGTTCACAACAAGACATTAAAGATCCAATCACATGCAAAGAACAAATGTGAAGTGAGCTTCAAGATAAAGCTTAAACCATGTCCGACTTACCAAGATGTTCTGAAAGAGTTAAAGTACAAACTGAAAGGATGATAACATACCGAAAGGAAGAATTAAGCCAAAAAGAAAGGAGACTAACAACAATGAACAATGGAAAATGCAAGTACGAGAAACAAGAGAAAAGCTAAAGACAGATATCACAGACAAAGAGATGTCAGAACTTGCAGACATAATAGAACAAAGGAGAGACAATATATTGATGTTCTTTTCAGAAATAAGAATCCAAACGGCACCACCATCTGACATAAGGAGAAAGATTGATGCATGTGAACAAGTAACTCATGAAGTTTTTAGAATAATTCTGGAGAGAATAAGTAGTGTTGATGGAGATTTTGATGCAGAGTGTGAAAGAACTCGTTTATGTGGACTTTTACAGCATGACTATGCCATGTCCATATATGGCTTGACCGCGGCATCAAACCACAGCCAATGATCCTCAGCTTCACAGCTGACCGCAAAGCGAGCCGAAGCAGCAGCAGAACTATCAGCAAAAGAGGCAGAATATGAGGTTGTATTAGAGGAACAAAGACAAAGAGAAAGGATAAAGGCTATAGAGGAGGAGCACAAAGTACAAATTGCGGCGCAAAATTCAGAGCTGGAACGCTTAAGAGCGCAGAAGGAAGTAAAAGCAGCTCGAGCCAGGTGGGAAGCATATGATAGAGAGTTATCACTAGTGGGGTATAAACAGTCAATAAAAGGTGAACCAGTTAGCCCAAACTTCACCCCCAAACAGCACACACCAGAACTCCCCTTCATTCCTGTGCAAACAGCTCACTCGGATGTCTCTGAGCTAGCACAAGCAGTGCAAGACAGCATAAAAATGAACAAGCTTCCCACACCAGAACCAACAGTGTTTAATGGTGATCCAATAAACTTCATAGAGTAGAAATCCACATTCATGTCCCTGATTGAACGAAAGGGTCTCTCAGTGGTAAAGATAAACTGTAGTATTTAAAAAGATATTTAACTGGGTCGACTCGCAAATGTCTTGAAAGAAGTTTCTTCAGAAACGATGCAGAGGCATACAAAGATGCTTGAGATAAACTAAACCAAAGATACGGTCAACCATTCATGATATAAAAGGCATTTAGAGAGAAGCTAGCGAATTGGCCAAACGGTGCAGTTCAGAGACGCTGATGGATTAAGGAACCTTGCAGATTTCATAAATGCATGCAAGCTTGCTATGCCGCACGTAAAGGGATTACAAATACTCAACGACTTGGAAGAAAATCAAAGATTTTTGCACAAACTACCGGACTGGATAAATGCAAGATGGAATAGACAGGTAACAAAAACTTTAATGGAGGGTGGTGAGTTTCCAAGTTTCTGTGATTTTGCCTCCTTCCTCTCATTAGAAGCGGAAGTTGCTTGCAACCCAGTCACCTCCATTCATGCACTTCGCCGCACTGAAACAAATATTGATATATACTGATAAATATTGAAATATTGAGTACAAGGGTAATCAGTGGGAAAAAAGCAGGTGTATTTAACACAAATGCAAGTGACAAACGGACAATAACAAAAACACCTAACAGTTCTCCATGCATGTTGTGCCAGGACGCACATCAGATTCACAAGTTTCCAGACTTCTTAAAGATGTCTCTAGAAAATAGAAAGAAATATGTGAGAGACAAAAAAACTTTGTTATGGCTGTCTGAAACAAGGACACAGTGGTAAGGACTGCAGATGCCGCCTCACTTGCGAAACCTGCACAAAGAGACATCCTGTGTGTCTTCATGATGAAAACTACAGTAATGCTTTGCAAAGACAAACACGTGTGAGTACGGAGAATGCAAATCAAGGTAACTCACCTGAAACTGCAACAGCCATGTCACTTAATGTTGCCAGATCAGAACAGACCGTCAGCACCTCAATGATAGTCTTTACTTTACTTTACTTTATGTAGCAGACGCTTTTATCCAAAGCGACTTACAAGAGGAAGACACCAGCAATTCTCGTTCGATTTCTATAGAATATTGAGTTTACAAACTAAGAGCCCTGATAAGGCTCAACTTGTCAGCGAAGAACATGCTCAGAGATTGATAAGTGCTAGGGTTATAACATTTTTGTATTGTTTTGTGCAATGTGTACGCATGTGTGTGTGTAAGTGTTAAATTTGACAGTATTACTTTTTGAACAAGAGGGTTTTCACCTGCTTCTTAAAAGTGGTGATAGTCTCGGCTAGTCTTGTGGAGGAGGGAAGGTTGTTCCACCAGCCAGGGACAACATAGTCCCAGTATGGCTGTCAACCACCTAAAATTGGTCTATGCATTATTAGACACTCAGAGCGATGCTGTCTTTGTGGATCAGGAAGTAGAAATTGACTACCATGATGGGTAAAAATGCTGTCGTAAGTAGTGGAAGGGTGTCTGATCTCTTGGTGAGAGGTTATAACTCAGCCACAGTCATAAAGCTCCCCACGGCATATTCCAAGGACGGCTTACCTGCTAACAGGGAACACATACCCACATGTGAAACAGCAAAACAGTGGAGTCATTTACTGCTTTTTGTAGATGAGATCCCTTCACTCCTCAGTTGTGAAGTGGGTCTCCTTATAGGTTATACCTGTCCCAGAGCTTTTGCACCTAAACAAATAATCTTAGGAAAAGATGGTGAGCCCTATGCTATTCGCACGGACTTAGGATGGAGCACAGTAGGCAACTCAGCACTGTGCAATGAAACGGATATAGACAGCATTCTCTGCCACAGAGTCACAGTTAAAGAAATCCCTCACTCCACTCCAACAGATGCAATACTTGCTCTGGAAAGAGATTTCAAAGAGACGGACAGGAACGAAAAGACTGTATCACAAGAGGATTTAATATTCCTCCAGAAGTTTGAGCAAGGCATAACACAGACGGAAAAGGGACATTTGGAGATGCCATTGCCATTTAGAGAAAAGCCACAAATGCCAGATAACAGACAACTTGCTGAAAACAGACTAAACCAGCTCAAACACAAACTCATGAAAGACGAAAAATACAAGGAGGATTACATGAAATATATGAATGACATCATCGAAAGAGGTGATGCAGATGAGACTGATGATATCGGACTCCCTGGCAAGACATGGTACATACCACACCATGGCATCTATCATCCAGAGAAACCTGACAGGGTACCTGTCTTAATGAACATTTACTGATTGGCCCCGACATGATCAACAGTCTTACGAGTGTTCTTGTGCGCTTCAGACAGCACCAAATAGCGCTGATGTGTGACTTCGAGAAAATGTTCCACCAATTTCAGGTCAAAGAAAGCGATCGCAACTACTTGCGCTTCTTATGGTGGAAAGATGGTGACATAAACAGCCAACCGCAAGCGTACAGGATGACAGTTCATCTCTTTGGCGCTGTTTCGTCACCCGGTTGTGCGAACTATGGACTGAAACATTTAGCCAAAGAGAACAGCCTTGCATATCCTGCGGGCTCACGGTTCATAGCCAGAGACTTCTACGTAGATGGCGCCGTCACCAGTGCAGAGACAGTCAAGGATGCTGTACAACTGGCAAAGGAAGCATGTGAATTGTGCGCAAAGGGTGGATTAAGGTTACACAAGTTTGTGTCCAACAACATCAATGTTCTGTATAGTATTCCGACCTCAGAGGTTAGGTCTCTGCTACAGATACAAAAACAAAGGACTTGACATTTAATGAAGCACAGACTGAAAGAGCACTTGGCATTTACTGGAACATGGAGGAAGATTGCTTCACATTCAACATCACACTAACGGACCAACCACCAACCCGGCGTGGCATCCTATCCACAGTTGCAGCAATATACGATCCCCTTGGATTCATAGCTCCTTACGTGCTCAACGACAAAGGAATCCTCCAAGAAATGTGCTGCCAAGGAACGAAGTGGGATGACCCGATACCAGAGCATCTCAGGCCACGGTGGGAGCGCTGGAACGGAGATCTTCACAATCTGAGAAAATTACAAATGTGGTGGAGATGTGGTGAAACGAGAATTACATCACTTTTCTGACGCAAGCACTACAGGATATGGACAATGTTCTTATCTCAGACTCTTAAACAAAAACAAGGAAGTTCATTGTACCTTCATTATGGGCAAAGCACCTGTCTCACCCACAAAAATCACCACAATCCCAAGGCTGGAACTTACCGCAGCCACAGTGTCAGTCACCGTGAGCAACATGCTGAGAGAGGAACTACTTTACGACAATGTCGAAGAGTTCTTTTGGACTGACTCTAAAGTCACTCTAGGATGCCTAAATAATGAGGCGAGGCGTTTTCATACATTTGTTGCTAATAGAGTACAGAAAATCCGCAACAATACCCCACCACAACAATGGTTTTATGTGCCTACTGCCAAAAACCCAGCAGACATGGCTTCCAGGGGCATGTCTGTAAATGAACTACTCTCATCCACTTGGCTTACTGGCCCTAAATTCCTATGGGAAAGAGAAATACAACACCCACCAAAGGAAACTATTGAACTCCTAGTAGGAGACCCAGAAGTGAAAAAGGTGCAGACACTAAGTACACAAACTGCTGAACATGCAAGCCTTAGTGACCACCTCAGAAAGTTCTCATCCTGGTCCCGCGCAGTCAGTGCAGTAGCACGTCTCAGACGATACCTGCTTAAAGACAAATCAAACACGATCACCACTGTGACAGAAAGACAAAATGCAGAAACTGTCATTATCAAAGATTTACAAAGACAAGTATATCAAAATGAAATAGATACACTAAACAAAGGCAAACAACTATCAAAGAACAACAAAATGCACAACTTGGATGTTTTCTTGGACAAAGATATTGTGCTTAAGGTGGGAGGAAGACTACGGCATTCATCCCTCCCAAATTCATTCGAACATCCAACCATCATTCCCAGAGAACATCACATCACAAAACTGATAATTGCCCAATGCCACGAAAGGGTCAGTCATCAAGGAAAAGGCTTCACGATGAATGAGATACGATCCAGTGGGTATTGGATTCCAAGGTTAAGCCAAAAGGTTGCATCCTATATTCGCCAGTGTGTTTTTTTGTCGTAGACAAAGGAGACCTGTGGAAGGACAAAAAATGAGAGATCTACCCGCAGAGAGAATTGAACACTCTCCACCCTTCACATACTGTGGTATGGACGTTTTCGGGCCGTTCCTGACCAAACAAGCATGGAAAGAACACAAAAGGTCCGACCTCCTTTTCACATGCTTCTATTCACATGAAAAGTTAGAGGATCTGTCAACAGACACTTTTATAAATGGACTCGTTCATTGCCATAAGAGGCTCAGTCAGACAAATAAAATGTGATCAGGGTACCAACTTCATGGGTTCCAAAAATGAGCTGAACACAGTACAAAGTGAAATGGACACTGACAGACTGACAACCTTCCTTGCAGAAAAACAATGTGACTTCATCCTAAACACACCTCATGCTAGTCACGCAGGTGGAGTATGGGAACGATGGTACCTTCAAAACATTATGATCAGACAAAAATGGAACACCCCTAAAGGGAACATGCAAATAGGCGACATAGTAATGGACAAATATGAAATGCAACCTTGATCCCAGTGGAAGCTTGGCCGAATCTTGGACACTGTAGAAGATACAGATGGACAGAAGTTAGTTCGGCTGCTGGAAGATAGTGGAATGTAAATTCCTGATGCTTGAGTATATGGACATATCTCAAGTTACAGTGTTAGCATGTTTACTATGTTATTCTTGTTGTGACAAAGTTTTTTTAATTATTTGTGTTTCATATGTTCAACAGAAAATAATTTGATGGGAGTGTAAAGACCAAAAAAGTAAGATTTACATTAATGCAATGTTACCCGCTCATATTGTGATAACCCCTTTGTGAGCGGAAGTACGGTAACGGTACTGAGCTTGATGTAAGACAGAAAGCGCGAAGTAAAGCAGGAAAGGCTCAGTGGCAACACAGAGAAAAGGACAACCGAAAGAGTTAAAAGCAACAAATCTAGCATCAGTTGATAAGGGAACAAGGTTTGTAACTATGACTAAAGTATATTTGAGCAATGTTTGTAAGAAAAGACTTGATTAGTTATGCTAAGGGAAAGAAATATACTAACGTAAGGTGCTGTGCATGACGGGGATGTGATCGTAATTATTGGTATCTGCTCTTGCTTAGCTCTTACATTGGTTGATGACACGGATGGCTTCAATAAATCATCATTTTGACCATCAGTTCTGGCCTTCTCAATATGGACTTATTTATTTATTTATTTATTTTAAACACCAAAAGTTTGCTCAAAACTAGGTGGCAATTTGATTATTGTACATGGCTCAGTCACTGCACTTTCTTACCTCAGAGACATCATAGAACCCATCATCATACATTATTAGTAATATCAAAGGGTAATATCAAACTTTTAATTATTTCATTAAAATTCAGAGCAAATAGGAAAAGCATTTATGTAAATAACAATGTCCCTAACTTATTGTGCGTAGTGTATATATTTCCGTCATGACCTCAGCGCCTGGTTTTTCTAATTTAAAAGTTCTACCTCCGGGAGGTGGAGGAGGTCGCGGGGCCGAGGAGGAGGAGGAGGACCTCGTTCCAGCTGCGCTTCAGGCTGCAGGACACGCTGGACGAGTGCAGCCTCTGGCTCCGCAGGCAGGGGAAGGCGGTGAAGAGCAGGGAGCGTCCGGTGGAGGGAACGCGGCTGTGCGCCATGGATGGAGAGCAGGAGTCGGTGTGCAGGCCGGTAAAGGCGCGTCTGGGCCCCAGAACAGCGCCACTCTGTGTTTAAACACTTTCAATTTATTATTTCCAATTGGCACTGACCAAAATTCTAGAAGAGAATTACATTAGTCTATTTATTTCAATCATTTAAATATTTGAAGTTTTTAAATAGGTAACTAGTAATTAACAGAGATGCGACGTGGCCAGTCGTAGAATAAAACAAGCCCAACACGCAGAGCTATAATTATACAAATTAGAATAGTATTAGTAGTAGTAATCCTATCGAATCCTATAGTTTTAGCAGTTAATAGTAATAGTATTGTAGAATACACTCGGAGGCAGGTTAACTGGGGAGAAAACTCCCCCAAAACCAAACACATCCGGTTCAACCTCGAAAGCAAACCTCTGGACAGACGGCAGAGTTCCTTTACCACGTTCCACTTCTCCCCCCTTTCTGCTCTCATCCATGGTGCACTCCCTACCTTATTTCCACCGAATGGAGGTGATCCACAGCAACAACATCATGGTTACCGGGCAGGGTGAAGTGAAAATCGGTGAGTATTGCCCTGGTCCTCCAACTCCAATAAATTGGAGTGTAATGTTCTCTCATTTCTTTCTACAGGTGACTTGGGAGCAGCAGTCAGCTTCAGCGACATACACAGAAGAAGCGAGCTCTCTGGTGTTCTCCACCGGTGAGTCCTTTTCCAGACCTCATGTGTATATATGTTTGTGATTTGTATAGGATGGCCCGGAGGTGATTCGTTTTCGGTTAAATCGTTTTCTGCCATCCTTTCTAAGAAAACCAGGCAGACGGTCATTCCCGCGGACCAGGAGGAGGAGGAGGAGAGGCAGATTGGGACTGAGAGCCACTCACCAGAACAACATGGGGTGGCATTTGGCCTGCTGACTTAAACGAACAGGTAATGCCCTGTCATGTCCTGCCCCAAACTCTTTCTGCTGTGATGTTTCTGATCAGGTCTGATTTTGTTTCTGGCTGTGTGTTGCAGGATGTTCACCTCTTCTGTCTACGGTCCTGTTTTCTTTTGCATCAGTTTGCTGAGCGCATACTCGGTGCGTCCCACCACTGGCACAAGAAGAAGAGCCGTAAACAAGGTGAGAGCTGAAACTGTTCTGGATTGTAATTAGCTTCATGTTGAAATATTTTGCCGAGGACATTGAAGCAATAGAAATATGTCGAGATGTTGATGTGAATTTGTCTGTGTTTAGACATCCTGGATAAGCTTTGCTGTCAACGTGGGTTTGCGGAAACAGATGACCTACAATGGGTAATTATATTAAATTTAACATGAATGGTATTTCCAGATATGTTGTTGCTTAAAACACATAATGAAAAAGGAACATGTAAACATTTAAAAAAATGAACATGTTTTTTTGCAAAAGTTGCAACAAGTGGTTCCATCAGGGATGCGTCAACTCTCCAGCAGTGGACAAAGAATAGCAATGTCTTGTGTGCATTGTCTAAAGTGTTTTCATTATTTTATTTTTATTTCATTCTGTTGAAACGCCCCTTTTTACTTTAATTTTTGTTGTATGTTCAATTGATCTTATTAAAACTGTACATAGTTCCATGTTGACGTTTTATTAAATTATTTGAATTAAAGTGCTTTTGCCTAATTAATTACTGTAGCATAAATTGTTTTACTTATTATATGTATGTGCGAATTATATTTGACCCATATTACATGTTTGATTTAAATATTAAAATGTAATAAATCTGACAATTATTTAGCATGTTTTTCATTGTAATAAAACACATAACTTTATCTGGCATAAAATATTTGTATGTGTTTTATTTGAAACTGAAATAAATTGTCCTTCCACTGTTACACACTGACTGGTTATTGTGTTTGAATGTGGCTCTGTTAAAGAGGAGGAGGGGAATTTATTGTTTATTCAGGGGAGTTTCTTCTGCAGTTTTTTTTCAAGTCACCTTGAAGTGATGTTCACAATTACAATTCACAACAGCATATGTGAAGACAATATAATTCATTTTTCATGCTCAAGAGAGTACAATTACACATGGAACGATGTAAACATTCAACTTTAAAAGACCAAGATGAAACAGGAGAATGATCTGTTCCCAGTGTTGATATATACACTACTCACAATAAGTTAGGGATATTGTGAGAGACTTTTATACGGATGTCATTTATACGATGTTTGTTTCACTTTTGGACATTTTTGGGATAGGGAGGCAATTATGTTGATAGACAAACACATTTTGTGTTTTCCATGTAATGGTCTCATTGTGTACAGGTGTGCCTGACAGACCCAGCAGTGGAGCCCCACAAGTGACAGACTGGAATGATGACCATTACCTAAGGACCTACATACTCAGACATCATTATGCAACTGCCACACAGCTGCAGGCCCGTTTATGAGATGCAGGGGTTACTAGGCTTTCCAGACAAACCATTCGCAACCCACTGCACCGCTTTGGCTTGAATGCCAGACGACCGTTGCAGGAGACTCCACTGACACCAAGACGCTGCAGTGAACATTTGCAGTGGACACAAGGCCATGTGGTCTGAACAATGCAGCAGTGGTCCACCGTCCTGTTCACTGATTAGTGTCGTGTCAGCGTTGCTGGAGAATGCGAGGTGAGCGATACACTGAGGTCAAGCGACGAGGAGCAACAATCTGGGCAGGCATCACTAGTCAGCGCAAAACCGATTTGGTTATTGTACATGGCTCAGTCACTGCACATTCTTACCTCAGACACATCATAGAACCCACCATCATCCCCCAATTCTGCCCAACTTTCTATTAATGGATGATAATGCTCCACCACATCGTGGCAGAATTCAGGCAGTTGGAGTACCTCATATGGTATGGCCATCAATGTCACCTGACCTGAACCCCATAGAGCACGTCTGGGACCAGTTGAAGCAGAGACTGAATGATCGTACCCCACCCCCACGTGACCCGGCAGAACTGCGTTTAGCTCTTGTGGAAGAGTGGAACGCATTGCCTCAGAAACACATCATGAGGCTAGTGAGGAGCATGAGACATCGTCATCAAGCTGTCATTGTCTATTTTTCACCAATGGAATCAATGTTGCGTGCAGGCCACTAGTTGTGCACCTTTGTGCATTCTTTGTTTTCTGTTTGTCTGGCAGTCCACTCTGTCCTATGAGGGATGATTTCAGCACTTTATCAGCCACATTGCCTAAAATACTGCAGATGCAAATCTAGCAGGTATGAATTTCTGCTTGTCGTTATATGCATACCCCAATAATTCTGTATTTTTATAATGAAACTGAGTTATAAACTTGTCAATTATTGTACTCTGAATAATAATTCAGGGGGGGATGCATATCTCAGATGGTACCAAATTTTACCCACAGACATTTTGGAGTGTTTGACAGAATGAACTGTGCAGTGTAACACATTCATAATTGTGCATAATACGGCTGGGACATCAGCATGGTTTATTAATAATTTTATTTTTAAATACCAAAAGTTTGTTCAAAACTAGGTGACAATTTGATTATTGTACATGGCTCAGCCACTGCACATTCTTACCTCAGAGAAATCATAGAACCCATCATAATTCATCTCATACATTATTAGTAATATCAAAGGGAACTTTTAATTCTTTCATTAAAATTCAGATCAAATAGGAAAAGCATTCATGTAAATAACAATGTCCCTAATTTATTGTGCGTAGTGTATATATGACCTCAGCGCCTGGTTTTATTAAACTGCTGTCATGACAAAACTGTGTCAGCAGAGGGCGCAAAAGCACAAGTTCTAATTTAAAAGTTGAGTAAAAAGTGGCCTGAGGATGCTAGATGGACAATCATTTGATTAAACGTGTTCAGACGTGTCGGGTTACCATGACAACTGTCAATAAAACACAGCGTCCTGATTGGCCGAGGAGCTCTTGTTTAAAATAGACGTGCTAGAAACAGTTAGTTACTTGCAAACTACTTGACTGCTTGCGGCTGCGTGCTTTCAAGACCCCAAAAGCGATTTTCAGCGATTATCACGACTTTTTCAACTCTACTGCTACTTTCTATATTTAATTGTTGATTTTATTGACCCCGTTAGATTCTCTGAATTTGTTGTTGAGAATTATTGTAGTGTTTTTGTGTATTAACGCTTGGACTTTTTCAGCACCATGAGCGCTCGGCCCCGAGACGAATTCGGGCTCCACCGGGCTGAAGAGCCCTGGAGGCCGAGAAGGATGATGGCGACGCGCGGCCTGGTTAGTGGAACGCGGCGGCTGCTGCTCCACCTCCGCACGGCGCTGAACAAGATCACCGAGCGCAGCTTCCACCGGCAGGTGGAGAAGGTGGCGGCGCTCAACATCTCCACCAAGGAGCACCAAGGTGCTCAACAAGGCCGTCACGGAGCCCGCCTTCTCCGGCCTCTACTGCAGCGGCTCCGCGTCCCTGGAGAGGTCTCGCGTGGAGCGCTACCTCCGGGACGTGGAGGAGGTCGCGGGGCCGAGGAGGAGGAGGAGGAGGAGGAGGAGGAGGACCTCCCGATAAGTTAAGTGTACTCATTGTGTAAAGTGCAACTGAGGTAGGTCTAACAACTTACCAAATGTTTAAACTACATGTTAAACAATAGACACTTGTAAACAACCTTTTAATTAATATTAATAGTAGTAATCCTATCGAATCCTATAGTTTTAGCAGTTAATAGTAATAGTATTGTAGAATACACTCGGAGGCAGGTTAACTGGGGAGAAAACGCCACCAAAGCCAAACACATCCGGTTCAACCTCGAAAGCAAACCTCTCGACAGACAGCAGAATTCCTTTACCACACTGTAAAACCCGATAAGTTAAGAGTACTCAAAACTTTTGTGAAAACTGATTACCTAAGATTTTTTTAAGTAAACATACTTTAAAATTACAATGACACTAAACTTAAATATTTTTCTTTCCTTTTTTATTTATTTTAAGTTCAGTGTACTTAAAACTGTACATATGATACACTAAAGTTATGTTTTCAATACTTATTGTTTTTAATTAATTACCACTTATATAAATAGTTTTATTCAAGAAATAAACTCATTTTGAATAACTCATAGCCTGACACATATTTGAGTTCAAAATACTAAAAAAAAGGTTGGAAAGTGTTAAAACAGTGATTACAATTTTTTGCAAGACGGCAAATCAAAATAAATAAAATAAAATAAATAAAGCTCCTTCAAAAAGAAATGTTAAAATTATAATTTATAGGAAATAAAAACAATAAATGAATAAGTCAAAACACGAAAAATAATACATACCTGATTTCAAAACCAAGTATTTGTTGCATGAAATATGCAACAGAGATAGATTGTAAAAAATGTAAATGTAAACATTTAAATGCTTTAAACTGTACAATGTTTCATTGTGTAAAGTGCAACTGAGGTAGGTCTAACAACTTACCAAATGTTTAAACTACATGTTAAACAATAGACACTTGTAAACAACCTTAAAATAAACTAAATCTGATTACAAATATCAAGTTTCTGTTGTAAGAGTGCAACTGGGGTAGATCTGGTGCAGAAGACAACCTACTAAATGTAAAACTGCTGTAAACTACATGTTTAGCTTATAAAACAAATTGAGATAAACAGAGGAAGTGACAATATTAAAGTAACAACCTACCAAATGTTTAAACCACATGTTTAACAACATACACTTGTAAAAAACCTTAGAATAAAAAAATACAATCTGATTGCAAAAAGTTTTTGTTGTAGAAGTGCAACTGAGGTAGATTTGGTGCAGAAGACAACATACCAAATATAAAAGCTACATTTTCTACAACATACGCTTACAAAACTACTTAGCAGGAACTAGGTGATGTCTGGCTCATCTGAATCCTCCACCTGGAATGCACAAAGAGTGTCCAACTGTAAACATGTCTAGTAATGAATTACATCATCAGAATTTTTTGGTTAACTATCACTTTAATATAGTATCATACTTAACCAGGTAGGCCTTTTCAGTTTACACTGAATTGGCCCAAATTTAAAAACTAGACAAGAACATGCATAGAGAATTTGCAACAGTAGAGAAAAAAAGTTGAATATATGTTGTTATGGTAATTTGATAATGAAGCTAAGATTAAAAAAAACCCTGATAAGCACTAAAACTGATCCTGTTTGGTGAGTGCACCGAGTACTTTACATCCATTGCCATTATTTTGCAAGACGGCAAATCAAAATAAATAAAATAAAATAAATAAAGCTCCTTCAAAAAGAAATGTTAAAATGATAATTTATAGGAAATAAAAACAATAAATGAATAAGTCAAAACACAAAAAATAATACATACCTGATTTCAAAACCAAGTATTTGTTGCATGAAATATGCAACAGAGATAGATTGTAAAAAATGTAAATGTAAAAATTTAAATGCTTTAAACTGTACAATGTTTCATTGTGTAAAGTGCAACTGAGGTAGGTCTAACAACTTACCAAATGTTTAAACTACATGTTAAACAATAGACACTTGTAAACAACCTTAAAATAAACTAAATCTGATTACAAATATCAAGTTTCTGTTGTAAGAGTGCAACTGGGGTAGATCTGGTGCAGAAGACAACCTACTAAATGTAAAACTGCTGTAAACTACATGTTTAGCTTATAAAACAAATTGAGATAAACAGAGGAAGTGACAATATTAAAGTAACAACCTACCAAATGTTTAAACTACATGTTTAACAACATACACTTGTAAAAAAACCTTAGAATAAAAAAATACAATCTGATTGCAAAAAGTTTTTGTTGTAGAAGTGCAACTGAGGTAGATTTGGTGCAGAAGACAACATACCAAATATAAAAGCTACATTTTCTACAACATACACTTACAAAACTACTTAGCAGGAAACTAGGTGATGTCTGGCTCATCTGAATCCTCCACCTGGAATGCACAAAGAGTGTCCAACTGTAAACATGTCTAGTAATGAATTACATCATCAGAATTTTTTGGTTAACTATCACTTTAATATAGTATCATACTTAACCAGGTAGGCCTTTTCAGTTTACACTGAATTGGCCCAAATTTAAAAACTAGACAAGAACATACATGGAGAATTTGCAACAGTAGAGAAAAAAAGTTGAATATATGTGGTTATGGTAATTTGTTAATGAAGCTAAGATTAAAAAAATCCTGATAAGCACAAAAACTGATCCTGTTTGGTGAGTGCACCGAGTACTTTACATCCATTGCCATTATTTTGCAAGACGGCAAATCAAAATAAATAAAATAAATAAAGCTCCTTCAAAAAGAAATGTTAAAATTATAATTTATAGGAAATAAAAACAATAAATGAATAAGTCAAAACACAAAAAATAATACATACCTGATTTCAAAACCAAGTATTTGTTGCATGAAATATGCAACAGAGATAGATTGTAAAAAATGTAAATGTAAACATTTAAATGCTTTAACTTCACAATGTTTCATTGTGTAAAGTGCAACTGAGGTAGGTCTAACAACTTACCAAATGTTTAAACTACATGTTAAACAATAGACACTTGTAAACAACCTTAAAATAAACTAAATCTGATTACAAATATCAAGTTTCTGTTGTAAGAGTGCAACTGGGGTAGATCTGGTGCAGAAGACAACCTACTAAATGTAAAACTGCTGTAAACTACATGTTTAGCTTATAAAACAAATTGAGATAAACAGAGGAAGTGACAATATTAAAGTAACAACCTACCAAATGTTTAAACCTACATGTTTAACAACATACACTTGTAAAAAACCTTAGAATAAAAAAATACAATCTGATTGCAAAAAGTTTTTGTTGTAGAAGTGCAACTGAGGTAGATTTGGTGCAGAAGACAACATACCAAATATAAAAACTACATTTTCTACAACATACGCTTACAAAACTACTTAGCAGGAACTAGGTGATGTCTGGCTCATCTGAATCCTCCACCTGGAATGCACAAAGAGTGTCCAACTGTAAACATGTCTAGTAATGAATTACATCATCAGATCATTTTTGGTTAACTATCACTTTAATATAGTATCATACTTAACCAGGTAGGCCTTTTCAGTTTACACTGAATTGGCCCAAATTTAAAAACTAGACAAGAACATACATGGAGAATTTGCAACAGTAGAGAAAAAAAGTTGAATATATGTGGTTATGGTAATTTGTTAATGAAGCTAAGATTAAAAAAAACCCTGATAATCACAAAAACTGATCCTGTTTGGTGAGTGCACCGAGTACTTACATTCCATGTCTTAAAAAACTGTGGGTCATCTTCACGTAAGTACACTGCTAGGGCACGAAGAACCAATTCAATGCAGGGAAGCTGTTAAAAATATCTAAAGTAAACGAAAAAAGGATACTTACCACATTCACAGACTCTGCATCCACTTTAGCCTACAAGGCCAAAAATATGTAAATGTTAATGCCAGCTTGCCGGTGTCTCGACCATCCCGAGTTTTCACAACTCTTATTATTAACTATTTTTCCAATGTATTGCTAACTTTGTGTCATTATCCTTAACGTAATGGATAAAAGTTAGTAGTACTGTTCGGGTTTACAGTGCACGTTCCACTTCTCCCCCCTTTCTCCTCTCATCCGTGGTGCACTCCCTACCTTATTTCCACCGAATGGAGGTGATCCACAGCAACAACATCATGGTTACCAGGCAGGGTGAAGTGAAAATCGGTGAGTATTGCCCTGGTCCTCCAACTCCAATAAATTGGAGTGTAATGTTCTCTCATTTCTTTCTACAGGTGACTTGGGAGCAGCAGTCAGCTTCAGCGACATACACAGATGAAGCGAGCTCTCTGGTGTTCTCCACCGGTGAGTCCTTTTCCAGACCTCATGTGTATATATGTTTGTGATTTGTATAGGATGGCCCGGAGGTGATTCGTTTTCGGTTAAATCGTTTTCTGCCATCCTTTCTAAGAAAACCAGGCAGACGGTCATTCCCGCGGACCAGGAGGAGGAGGAGGAGAGGCAGATTGGGACTGAGAGCCACTCACCAGAACAACATGGGGTGGCATTTGGCCTGCTGACTTAAACGAACAGGTAATGCCCTGTCATGTCCTGCCCCAAACTCTTTCTGCTGTGATGTTTCTGATCAGGTCTGATTTTGTTTCTGGCTGTGTTTTGCAGGATGTTCACCTCTTCTGTCTACGGTCCTGTTTTCTTTTGCATCAGTTTGCTGAGTGCATACTCGGTGCGTCCCACCACTGGCACAAGAAGAAGAGCCGTAAACAAGGTGAGAGCTGAAACTGTTCTGGATTGTAATTAGCTTCATGTTGAAATATTTTGCTGAGGACATTGAAGCAATAGAAATATGTCGAGATGTTGATGTGAATTTGTCTGTGTTTAGACATCCTGAATAAGCTTTGCTGTCAATGTGGGTTTGTGGAAACAGATGACCTACAATGGGTAATTATATTAAATTTAACATGAATGGTATTTCCAGATATGTTGTTGCTTAAAACACATAATGAAAAAGGAACATGTTTTTTTTCTTTTTTAATGTTCAGATTGCCTGCAATAGTTGCAACAAGTGGTTCCATCAGGGATGCGTCAACTCTCCAGCAGTGGACAAAGAATAGGAATGTGTTGTGTGCATTGTCTAAAGTGTTTTCATTATTTTATTTTTATTTCATTGTGTTGAAATGCCCTTTTTTATACTTTTATTTATATTTTTTGCTGTATGTTCAATTGATCTTTTTAAAACTGTACATAGTTCCATGTTGACTTTTTATTAAATTATTTGAATTAAATTGCTTTTGCCTAATTAATTACTGTAGCATAAATTGTTTTACTTATTATATGTATGTGCGAATTATATTTGACCCATATTACATGTTTGATTTAAATATTAAAATGTAATAGATCTGACAATTTTTTTCAAAACACATAACTTTATCTGGCATAAAATATTTGTATTTGTTTTATTTGAAACTGCAATAAATTGTCCTTCCACTGTTACACACTGACTGGTTATTGTGTTTGAATGTGTCTCTGTTAAAGAGGAGGAGGGGAATTTATTGTTTATTCAGGGGAGTTTCTTATGCAGTTTTTTTTTTCTGAAGCAAACTAAAAGTCATCTTGAAGTGATGTTCACAATTACAATTCACAACAGCATATGTGAAGACAATATAATTAATTTTTCATGCTCAAGAGACTAAAATTACGCATGGAACGATGCAAACATTCAACTTTATAAGACCAAGATGAAACAGGAGAATGATCTGTTCCCAGTGTTGATATATACACTACTCACAATAAGATAGGGATATTGTAAGAGACTTAGTGGATGTCATTTATACGATGTTTGTTTCACTTTTGGACATTTTTGGGATAGGGAGGCAATTATGTTGGGTTGATAGACAAACACATTTTGTGTTTTCCACGTAATGGTCTCATTGTGTACAGGTGTGCCTTATATTGGGGCCAATACCAAGAGACAACCTTTCTCAACGTGGCATCAAATTCAACATTCTGTGGTCATAAAAAGCTGGTATTGTCAGTAATTCATTCAAACAGCCATAAAACCACAACATCACTTAATGGATGAGAGGCATCACCAGGCAGTCAGATGTTGCTCGTGAACTTTATGTGTCTCAAAGTGTCATCAGCAGACTTGCATCAAGACACAGGACTACTGGCAGAGATCATGACAGACCCAGCAGCGGAGCCCCACAAGTGGCAGACTGGAATGATGACCATTACCTAAGGACCTACATACTCAGACATCATTATGCAACTGCCACACAGCTGCAGGCCCGTTTATGAGATGCAGGGTTACTAGGCTTTCCAGACAAACCATTCGCAACCCACTGCACCGCTTTGGCTTGAATGCCAGACGACCGTTGCAGGAGACTCCACTGACACCAAGACGCTGCAGTGAACATTTGCAGTGGACACAAGGCCATGTGGTCTGAACAATGCAGCAGTGGTCCACCGTCCTGTTCACTGATTAGTGTCGTGTCAGCGTTGCTGGAGAATGCGAGGTGAGCGATACACTGAGGTCAAGCGACGAGGAGCAACAATCTGGGCAGGCATCACCAGTCAGCGCAAAACCGATTTGGTTATTGTACATGGCTCAGTCACTGCACATTCTTACCTCAGACACATCATAGAACCCATCAACATCCCCCAATTCTGCCCAACTTTCTATTAATGGATGATAATGCTCCACCACATCGTGGCAGAATTCAGGCAGTTGGAGTGCCTCATATGGTATGGCCATCAATGTCACCTGACCTGAACCCCATAGAGCACGTCTGGGACCAGTTGAAGCAGAGACTGAATGATCGTACCCCACCCACACGTGACCCGGCAGAACTGCGTTTAGCTCTTGCGGAAGAGTGGAACGCATTGCCTCAGAAACACATCATGAGGCTAGTGAGGAGCATGAGACATCGTCATCAAGCTGTCATTGTCTATTTTTCACCAATGGAATCAATGTTGCGTGCAGGCCACTAGTTGTGCACCTTTGTGCATTCTTTGTTTTCTGTTTGTCTGGCAGTCCACTCTGTCCTATGAGGGATGATTTCAGCACTTTATCAGCCACATTGCCTAAAATACTGCAGATGCAAATTTAGCAGGTATGAATTTATATATGCATGCCCCAATAAATCTATAATTTTAAAATGAAACTGAGTTATAAACTTGTCTATTATTGTACTCTGAATAATAATTGAGATGCATATCTCAGATGGTACAAAATTTTACCAGCAGACATTTTGTACTGTTTGACAGAATGAACTGTGTAGTGTAACACATTCATTGTAAAGACCAAAAAAGTAAGATTTACATTAATGCAATGCACTCATACATTAATGCACTCATATTTTGATAACCCCTTTGTGAGCGGAAGTACGGTAACGGTACTGAGCTTGATGTAAGACAGACGGCGTGAAGTAAAGCAGGAAAGGCTCAGTGGCAACGCAGAGAAAAGGACAACCGAAAGAGTTAAAAGCAACAAATCTAGCATCAGTTGATAAGGGAACAAGGTTTGTAACTATGACTAAAGTATATTTGAGCAACCAGTAATGTTTGTGAGAAAAGACTTTATTAGTTATGCTAAGGGAAAGAAATATACTAACATAAGGTGCTATGCATGACGAGGGATGTGATCGTAATTATTGGTATCTGCTCTTGCTTAGCTCTTACGTTGGTTGATGACACGGACGGCTTCAATAAATCATAATTTGACCATCAGTTCTGGCCTTCTCAATATTGACTGAATGCTACAGTAAGAGCTTGACCGCCGCCTCCCGCTGCACTACGTGGTTTAAGGTAATACCCGCGACGTCCAGCAGTTGGTCAGAAGACAAAATGGATCAAAAGGGGCTCAAATGGAAGACGTACAAGCTGCATCACTAAGTCAAACGGTCACAAATGAACAGATTGCAAGTTCACAACAAGACATTAAAGATCCAATCACATGCAAAGAACAAATGTGAAGTGAGCTTCAAGATAAAGCTTAAACCATGTCCGACTTACCAAGATGTTCTGAAAGAGTTAAAGTACAAACTGAAAGGATGATAACATACCGAAAGGAAGAATTAAGCCAAAAAGAAAGGAGACTAACAACAATGAACAATGGAAAATGCAAGTACGAGAAACAAGAGAAAAGCTAAAGACAGATATCACAGACGAAGAGATGTCAGAACTTGCAGACATAATAGAACAAAGGAGAGACAATATATTGATGTTCTTTTCAGAAATAAGTATCCAAACGGCACCACCATCTGACATAAGGAGAAAGATTCATGCATGTGAACAAGTAACTCATGAAGTTTTTAGAATAATTCTGGAGAGAATAAGTAGAGTTGATAGAGATTTTGATGCAGAGTGTGAAAGAACTCGTTTATGTGGACTTTTACAGCATGACTATGCCATGTCCATATATGGCTCGACCGCGGCATCAAACCACAGCCAACGATCCTCAGCTTCACAGCTGACCGCAAAGCGAGCCGAAGCAGCAGCAGAACTATCAGCAAAAGAGGCAGAATATGAGGTTGTATTAGAGGAACAAAGACAAAGAGAAAGGATAAAGGCTATAGAGGAGGGGCACAAGGTACAAATGGCGGCGCAAAATTCAGAGCTGGAACGCTTAAGAGCGCAGAAGGAAGTAAAAGCAGCTCGAGCCAGGTGGGAAGCATATGATAGAGAGTTATCACTAGTGGGGGATGAACAGTCAATAAAAGGTGAACCAGTTAGCCCAAACTTCACCCCCAAACAGCCCAAACCAGAACTCCCCTTCATTCCTGTGCAAACAGCTCACTCGGATGTCTCTGAGCTAGCACAAGCAGTGCAAGACAGCATAAAAATGAACAAGCTTCCCACGCCAGAACCAACAGTGTTTAGTGGTGATTCAATAAACTTCATAGAGTAGAAATCCACATTCATTTCCCTGATTGAACGAAAGGGTCTCTCAGCGGTAAAGATAAACTGTAGTATTTAAAAAGATTTTTAACTGGGTCGGCTCGCAAATGTCTTGAAAGAAGTTTCTTCAGAAACGATGCAGAGGCATACAAAGATGCTTGAGATAAACTAAACCAAAGATACGGTCAACCATTCATGATATAAAAGGCATTTAGAGAGAAGCTAGCGAATTGGCCAAAGGTGCAGTCCAGAGACGCTGATGGATTAAGGAACCTTGCAGATTTCATAAATGCATGCAAGCTTGCTATGCCGCACGTAAAGGGATTACAAATACTCAACGACTGCGAAGAAAATCAAAGATTTTTGCACAAACTACCGGACTGGATAAATGCAAGATGGAATAGACGGGTAACAAAAACTTTAATGGAGGGTGGTGAGTTTCCAAGTTTCTGTGATTTTGCTTCCTTCCTCTCATTAGAAGCGGAAGTTGCTTGCAACCCAGTCACCTCCATTCATGCACTTCGCCGCACTGAAACAAATATTGATATATACTGATAAATATTGAAATATTGAGTACAAGGGTAATCAGTGGGAAAAAAGCAGGTGTATTTAACACAAATGCAACTGTACAAAGTGACAAACGGACAATAACAAAGACACCTAACAGTTCACCATGCATGTTGTGCCAGGACGCACATCAGATTCACAAGTGCCCAGACTTCTTAAAGATGTCTCTAGAAAATAGAAAGAAATATGTGAGAGACAAAAAACTTTGTTATGGCTGTCTGAAACAAGGACACAGTGGTAAGGACTGCAGATGCCGCCTCACTTGCGAAACCTGCACAAAGAGACATCCTGTGTGTCTTCATGATGAAAACTACAGTAACGGTTTGCAAAGACAAACACGTGTGAGTACGGAGAATGCAAATCAAGGTAACTCACCTGAAACTGCAACAGCCATGTCACTTAATGTTGCCAGATCAGAACAGACCGTCAGCACCTCAATGATAGTCTTTACTTTACTTTACTTTATTTAGCAGACGCTTTTATCCAAAGCGACTTACAAGAGGAAGACACCAGCAATTCTCGTTCGATTTCTATAGAATATTGAGTTTACAAACTAAGAGCCCTGATAAGGCTCAACTTGTCAGCGAAGAACATGCTCAGAGATTGATAAGTGCTAGGGTTATAACATTTTTGTATTGTTTTGTGCAATGTGTACGCATGTGTGTGTGTAAGTGTTAAATTTGACAGTATTACTTTTTGAACAAGAGGGTTTTCACCTGCTTCTTAAAAGTGGTGATAGTCTCGGCTAGTCTTGTGGAGGAGGGAAGGTTGTTCCACCAGCCAGGGACAACATAGTCCCAGTATGGCTGTCAACCACCTAAAATTGGTCTATGCATTATTAGACACTCAGAGCGATGCTGTCTTTGTGGATCAGGATGTAACGCAGGAGTCATTTACTGCCTATTGTAGATGAGATCCCTCCACTCCTCAGTTGTGAAGTAAGTCTCCTTATAGGTTATACCTGTCCCAGGGCTCTTGCACCTAAACAAATAATCTTAGGAAAAGATGGTGAGCCCTATGCTATTCGCACGGACTTAGGATGGAGCATAGTAGGCAACGCAGCACTGTGCAATGAAACGGATATAGACAGCAGCCTCTGCCACAGAGTCACAGTTAAAGAAATCCCTCACTCCACTCCAAAAGATGCAATACTTGCTCTGGAAAGAGATTTCAAAGAGACGGACAGGAACGAAAAGACTGTATCACAAGAGGATTTAATATTCCTCCAGAAGCTTGAGCAAGGCATAACACAGACGGAAAAGGGACATTTGGAGATGCCATCGCCATTTAGAGAAAAGCCACAAATGCCAGATAACAGACAACTTGCTGAAAACAGACTAAACCAGCTCAAACACAAACTCATGAAAGACGAAAAATACAAGGAGGATTACATGCAATACATGAATAACATCATCGAAAGAGGTGATGCAGAAGAGACTGATGATATCCGACTCCGTGGCAAGACATGGTACATACCACACCATGCCATCTATCATCCAAAGAAACCTGACAGGGCATCCTATCCACAGTTGCAGCAATATACGATCCCCTTGGATTCATAGCTCCTTACGTGCTCAACGACAAAGGAATCCTCCAAGAAATGTGCTGCCAAGGAACGAAGTGGGATGACCTGATACCAGAGCATCTCAGGCCACGGTGGGAGCGCTGGAACGGAGATCTTCACAATCTGAGAAAATTACAAATGTGGTGGAGATGTGGTGAAAAGAGAATTACATCACTTTTCGGACGCAAGCACTACAGGATATGGACAATGTTCTTATCTCAGACTCTTAAACAAAAACAAGGAAGTTCATTGTACCTTCATTATGGGCAAATCACGTGTCTCACCCACAAAAATCACCACAATCCCAAGGCTGGAACTTACCGCAGCCACAGTGTCAGTCACCGTGAGCAACATGCTGAGAGAGGAACTACTTTACGACAATGTCGAAGAGTTCTTTTGGACTGACTCTAAAGTCACTCTAGGATACCTAAATAATGAGGCGAGGCGTTTTCATACATTTGTTGCTAATAGAGTACAGAAAATCCGCAACAATACCCCACCACAACAATGGTTTTATGTGCCTACTGCCAAAAACCCAGCAGACATGGCTTCCAGGGGCATGTCTGTAAATGAACTACTCTCATCCAATTGGCTTACTGGCCCTAAATTCCTATGGGAAAGAGAAATACAACACCCACCAAAGGAAACTATTGAACTCCTAGTAGGAGACCCAGAAGTGAAAAAGGTGCAGACACTAAGTACACAAACTGCTGAACATGCAAGCCTTAGTGACCGCCTCAGAAAGTTCTCATCCTGGTCCCGCGCAGTCAGTGCAGTAGCACGTCTCAGACGATACCTGCTTAAAGACAAATCAAACACGATCACCACTGTGACAGAAAGACAAAATGCAGAAACTGTCATTATCAAAGATTTACAAAGACAAGTATATCAAAATGAAATAGATACACTAAACAAAGGCAAACAACTATCAAAGAACAACAAAATGCACAACTTGGATGTTTTCTTGGACAAAGATATTGTGCTTAAGGTGGGAGGAAGACTACGGCATTCATCCCTCCCAAATTCATTCGAACATCCAACCATCATTCCCAGAGAACATCACATCACAAAACTGATAATTGCCCAATGCCACGAAAGGGTCAGTCATCAAGGAAAAGGCTTCACGATGAATGAGATACGATCCAGTGGGTATTGGATTCCAAGGTTAAGCCAAAAGGTTGCATCCTATATTCGGCAGTGTGTTTTTTGGACAAAGGAGACCTGTGGAAGGACAAAAAATGAGAGATCTACCCGCAGAGAGAATTGAACACTCTCCACCCTTCACATACTGTGGTATGGACGTTTTTGGGCCGTTCCTGACCAAACAAGCATGGAAAGAACACAAAAGGTCCGACCTCCTTTTCACATGCTTCTATTCACATGCAGTCCATGTTGAAAAGTTAGAGGATCTGTCAACAGACACTTTTATAAATGGACTCGTTCATTGCCATAAGAGGCTCAGTCAGACAAATAAAATGTGATCAGGGTACCAACTTCATAGGTTCCAAAAATGAGCTGAACACAGTACGAAGTGAAATGGACACTGACAGACTGACAACAATGTGACTTCATCCTAAACACACCTCATGCTAGTCACGCAGGTGGAGTATGGGAACGATGGTACCTTCAAAACATTATAATCAGACAAAAATGGAACACCCCTAAAGGGAACATGCAAATAGGCGACATAGTAATGGACAAATATGAAATGCAACCTCGATCCCAGTGGAAGCTTGGCCGAATCTTGGACACTGTAGAAGATACAGATGGACAGAAGTTAGTTCGGCTGCTGGAAGATAGTGGAATGTAAATTCCTGATGCTTGAGTATATGGACATATCTCAAGTTACAGTGTTAGCATGTTTACTATGTTATTCTTGTTGTGACAAAGTTTTTTTTAATTATTTGTGTTTCATATGTTCAACAGAAAATAATTTGATGGGAGTGTAAAGACCAAAAAAGTAAGATTTACATTAATGTAATGTTACCCGCTAATATTTTGATAACCCCTTTGTGAGCGGAAGTACGGTAACGGTACTGAGCTTGATGTAAGACAGAAGGCGCAAAGTAAAGCAGGAAAGGCTCAGTGGCAACGCAGAGAAAAGGACAACCGAAAGAGTTAAAAGCAACAAATCTAGCATCAGTTGATAAGGGAACAAGGTTCGTAACTATGACTAAAGTATATTTGAGCAATGTTTGTAAGAAAAGACTTGATTAGTTATGCTAAGGGAAAGAAATATACTAACGTAAGGTGCTATGCATGACAAGGGATGTGATCGTAATTATTGGTATCTGCTCTTGCTTAGCTCTTACATTGGTTGATGACACGGACGGCTTCAATAAATCATCATTTTGACCATCAGTTCTGGCCTTCTCAATATGGACTTATTTATTTATTTATTTATTTTAAATACCAAAAATTTGCTCAAAACTAAGTGGCAATTTGGTTATTATACATGGCTCAGTCACTGCACTTTCTTACCTCAGAGACATCATAGAACCCATCATCATTCATCTCATACATTATTAGTAATATCAAAGGGAACTTTTAATTATTTCATTAAAATTCAGAGCAAATAGGAAAAGCATTTATGTAAATAACAATGTCCCTAACTTATTGTGCGTAGTGTATATATTTCCGTCATGACCTCAGCGCCTGTTTTTTCTAATTTAAAAGTTCTGATTTAAAAATCGGTGTGTATTGCCCTGGTGCCCTGGTGTAATGTTCTCTCAGTTCTTTCTACAGGTGACTTGGGAGCAGCAGTCAGCTTCAGCGACATACACAGAAGAAGCGAGCTCTCTGGTGTTCTCCACAGGTGAGTCCTTTTCCAGACCTCATGTGTATATATGTTTGTGATTTGTATAGGATGGCCCGGAGGTGATTCGTTTTCGGTTAAATCGTTTTCTGCCATCCTTTCTAAGAAAACCAGGCAGACGGTCATTCCCGCGGACCAGGAGGAGGAGGAGGAGAGGCAGATTGGGACTGAGAGCCACTCACCAGAACAACATGGGGTGGCATTTGGCCTGCTGACTAAAACGAACAGGTAATGCCCTGTCATGTCCTGCCCCAAACTCTTTCTGCTGTGATGTTTCTGATCAGGTCTGATTTTGTTTCTGGCTGTGTGTTGCAGGATGTTCACCTCTTCTGTCTACGGTCCAGTTTTCTTTTGCATCAGTTTGCTGAGCGCATACTCGGTGCGTCCCACCACTGGCACAAGAAGAAGAGCCGTAAACAAGGTGAGAGCTGAAACTGTTCTGGATTGTAATTAGCTTCATGTTGAAATATTTTGCTGAGGACATTGAAGCAATAGAAATATGTCGAGATGTTGATGTGAATTTGTCTGTGTTTAGACATCCTGGATAAGCTTTGCTGTCAACGTGGGTTTGCGGAAACAGATGACCTACAATGGGTAATTATATTAAATTTAACATGAATGGTATTTCCAGATATGTTGTTGCTTAAAACACATAATGAAAAAGGAACATGTAAACATTTAAAAAATGAACATGTTTTTTTGCAAAAGTTGCAACAAGTGGTTCCATCAGGGATGCGTCAACTCTCCAGCAGTGGACAAAGAATAGCAATGTCTTGTGTGCATTGTCTAAAGTGTTTTCATTATTTTATTTTTATTTCATTCTGTTGAAACGCCCCTTTTTACTTTAATTTTTGTTGTATGTTCAATTGATCTTATTAAAACTGTACATAGTTCCATGTTGACTTTTTATTAAATTATTTGAATTAAATTGCTTTTGCCTAATTAATTACTGTAGCATAAATTGTTTTACTTATTATATGTATGTGCGAATTATATTTGACCCATATTACATGTTTGATTTAAATATTAAAATGTAATAAATCTGACAATTATTTAGCATGTTTTTCATTGTAATAAAACACATAACTTTATCTGGCATAAAATATTTTTATGTGTTTTATTTGAAACTGCAATAAATTGTCCTTCCACTGTTACACACTGACTGGTTATTGTGTTTGAATGTGGCTCTGTTAAAGAGGAGGAGAGGGAATTTATTGTTTATTCAGGGGAGTTTCTTCTGCAGTTTTTTTTCAAGTCACCTTGAAGTGATGTTCACAATTACAATTCACAACAGCATATGTGAAGACAATATAATTCATTTTTCATGCTCAAGAGAGTACAATTACACATGGAACGATGTAAACATTCAACTTTAAAAGACCAAGATGAAACAGGAGAATGATCTGTTCCCAGTGTTGATATATACACTACTCACAATAAGTTAGGGATATTGTGAGAGACTTTTATACGGATGTCATTTATACGATGTTTGTTTCACTTTTGGACATTTTTGGGATAGGGAGGCAATTATGTTGATAGACAAACACATTTTGTGTTTTCCATGTAATGGTCTCATTGTGTACAGGTGTGCCTGACAGACCCAGCAGTGGAGCCCCACAAGTGACAGACTGGAATGATGACCATTACCTAAGGACCTACATACTCAGACATCATCATGCAACTGCCACACAGCTGCAGGCCCGTTTATGAGATGCGGGGTTACTAGGCTTTCCAGACAAACCATTCGCAACCCACTGCACCGCTTTGGCTTGAATGCCAGACGACCGTTGCAGGAGACTCCACTGACACCAAGACGCTGCAGTGAACATTTGCAGTGGACACAAGGCCATGTGGTCTGAACAATGCAGCAGTGGTCCACCGTCCTGTTCACTGATTAGTGTCGTGTCAGCGTTGCTGGAGAATGCGAGGTGAGCGATACACTGAGGTCAAGCGACGAGGAGCAACAATCTGGGCAGGCATCACCAGTCAGCGCAAAACCGATTTGGTTATTGTACATGGCTCAGTCACTGCACATTCTTACCTCAGACACATCATAGAACCCACCATCATCCCCCAATTCTGCCCAACTTTCTATTAATGGATGATAATGCTCCACCACATCGTGGCAGAATTCAGGCAGTTGGAGTACCTCATATGGTATGGCCATCAATGTCACCTGACCTGAACCCCATAGAGCACGTCTGGGACCAGTTGAAGCAGAGACTGAATGATCGTACCCCACCCCCACGTGACCCGGCAGAACTGCGTTTAGCTCTTGTGGAAGAGTGGAACGCATTGCCTCAGAAACACATCATGAGGCTAGTGAGGAGCATGAGACATCGTCATCAAGCTGTCATTGTCTATTTTTCACCAATGGAATCAATGTTGCGTGCAGGCCACTAGTTGTGCACCTTTGTGCATTCTTTGTTTTCTGTTTGTCTGGCAGTCCACTCTGTCCTATGAGGGATGATTTCAGCACTTTATCAGCCACATTGCCTAAAATACTGCAGATGCAAATCTAGCAGGTATGAATTTCTGCTTGTCGTTATATGCATACCCCAATAATTCTGTATTTTTATAATGAAACTGAGTTATAAACTTGTCAATTATTGTACTCTGAATAATAATTCAGGGGGGGATGCATATCTCAGATGGTACAAAATTTTACCCACAGACATTTTGGAGTGTTTGACAGAATGAACTGTGCAGTGTAACACATTCATAATTGTGCATAATACGGCTGGGACATCAGCATGGTTTATTAATAATTTTATTTTTAAATACCAAAAGTTTGTTCAAAACTAGGTGACAATTTGATTATTGTACATGGCTCAGCCACTGCACATTCTTACCTCAGAGAAATCATAGAACCCATCATAATTCATCTCATACATTATTAGTAATATCAAAGGGAACTTTTAATTCTTTCATTAAAATTCAGATCAAATAGGAAAAGCATTCATGTAAATAACAATGTCCCTAATTTATTGTGCGTAGTGTATATATGACCTCAGCGCCTGGTTTTATTAAACTGCTGTCATGACAAAACTGTGTCAGCAGAGGGCGCAAAAGCACAAGTTCTAATTTAAAAGTTGAGTAAAAAGTGGCCTGAGGATGCTAGATGGACAATCATTTGATTAAAAACAACACCGCCAACGTGTTCAGACGTGTCGGGTTACCATGACAACTGTCAATAAAACACAGCGTCCTGATTGGCCGAGGAGCTCTTGTTTAAAATAGACGTGCTAGAAACAGTTAGTTACTTGCAAACTACTTGACTGCTTGCGGCTGCGTGCTTTCAAGACCCCAAAAGCGATTTTCAGCGATTATCACGACTTTTTCAACTCTACTGCTACTTTCTATATTTAATTGTTGATTTTATTGACCCCGTTAGATTCTCTGAATTTGTTGTTGAGAATTATTGTAGTGTTTTTGTGTATTAACGCTTGGACTTTTTCAGCACCATGAGCGCTCGGCCCCGAGACGAATTCGGGCTCCACCGGGCTGAAGAGCCCTGGAGGCCGAGAAGGATGATGGCGACGCGCGGCCTGGTTAGTGGAACGCGGCGGCTGCTGCTCCACCTCCGCACGGCGCTGAACAAGATCACCGAGCGCAGCTTCCACCGGCAGGTGGAGAAGGTGGCGGCGCTCAACATCTCCACCAAGGAGCACCAAGGTGCTCAACAAGGCCGTCACGGAGCCCGCCTTCTCCGGCCTCTACTGCAGCGGCTCCGCGTCCCTGGAGAGGTCTCGCGTGGAGCGCTACCTCCGGGACGTGGAGGAGGTCGCGGGGCCGAGGAGGAGGAGGAGGAGGAGGACCTCCCGATAAGTTAAGTGTACTCATTGTGTAAAGTGCAACTGAGGTAGGTCTAACAACTTACCAAATGTTTAAACTACATGTTAAACAATAGACACTTGTAAACAACCTTTTAATTAATATTAATAGTAGTAATCCTATCGAATCCTATAGTTTTAGCAGTTAATAGTAATAGTATTGTAGAATACACTCGGAGGCAGGTTAACTGGGGAGAAAACGCCCCCAAAGCCAAACACATCCGGTTCAACCTCGAAAGCAAACCTCTCGACAGACAGCAGAATTCCTTTACCACACTGTAAAACCCGATAAGTTAAGAGTACTCAAAACTTTTGTGGAAACTGATTACCTAAGATTTTTTTAAGTAAACATACTTTAAAATTACAATGACACTAAACTTAAATATTTTTCTTTCCTTTTTTATTTATTTTAAGTTCAGTGTACTTAAAACTGTACATATGATACACTAAAGTTATGTTTTCAATACTTATTGTTTTTAATTAATTACCACTTATATAAATAGTTTTATTCAAGAAATAAACTCATTTTGAATAACTCATAGCCTGACACATATTTGAGTTCAAAATACTAAAAATAAAGGTTGGAAAGTGTTAAAACAGTGATTACAATTTTTTGCAAGACGGCAAATCAAAATAAATAAAATAAAATAAATAAAGCTCCTTCAAAAAGAAATGTTAAAATGATAATTTATAGGAAATAAAAACAATAAATGAATAAGTCAAACCACGAAAAATAATACATACCTGATTTCAAAACCAAGTATTTGTTGCATGAAATATGCAACAGAGATAGATTGTAAAAAATGTAAATGTAAACATTTAAATGCTTTAAACTGTACAATGTTTCATTGTGTAAAGTGCAACTGAGGTAGGTCTAACAACTTACCAAATGTTTAAACTACATGTTAAACAATAGACACTTGTAAACAACCTTTTAATTAATATTAATAGTAGTAATCCTATCGAATCCTATAGTTTTAGCAGTTAATAGTAATAGTATTGTAGAATACACTCGGAGGCAGGTTAACTGGGGAGAAAACGCCCCCAAAGCCAAACACATCCGGTTCAACCTCGAAAGCAAACCTCTGGACAGACAGCAGAATTCCTTTACCACACTGTAAAACCCGATAAGTTAAGAGTACTCAAAACTTTTGTGGAAACTGATTACCTAAGATTTTTTTAAGTAAACATACTTTAAAATTACAATGAAACTAAACTTAAATATTTTTCTTTCCTTTTTTATTTATTTTAAGTTCAGTGTACTTAAAACTGTACATATGATACACTAAAGTTATGTTTTCAATACTTATTGTTTTTAATTAATTACCACTTATATAAATAGTTTTATTCAAGAAATAAACTCATTTTGAATAACTCATAGCCTGACACATATTTGAGTTCAAAATACTAAAAATAAAGGTTGGAAAGTGTTAAAACAGTGATTACAATTTTTTGCAAGACGGCAAATCAAAATAAATAAAATAAAATAAATAAAGCTCCTTCAAAAAGAAATGTTAAAATGATAATTTATAGGAAATAAAAACAATAAATGAATAAGTCAAAACACAAAAAATAATACATACCTGATTTCAAAACCAAGTATTTGTTGCATGAAATATGCAACAGAGATAGATTGTAAAAAATGTAAATGTAAACATTTAAATGCTTTAAACTGTACAATGTTTCATTGTGTAAAGTGCAACTGAGGTAGGTCTAACAACTTACCAAATGTTTAAACTACATGTTAAACAATAGACACTTGTAAACAACCTTAAAATAAACTAAATCTGATTACAAATATCAAGTTTCTGTTGTAAGAGTGCAACTGGGGTAGATCTGGTGCAGAAGACAACCTACTAAATGTAAAACTGCTGTAAACTACATGTTTAGCTTATAAAACAAATTGAGATAAACAGAGGAAGTGACAATATTAAAGTAACAACCTACCAAATGTTTAAACCACATGTTTAACAACATACACTTGTAAAAAACCTTAGAATAAAAAAATACAATCTGATTGCAAAAAGTTTTTGTTGTAGAAGTGCAACTGAGGTAGATTTGGTGCAGAAGACAACATACCAAATATAAAAGCTACATTTTCTACAACATACGCTTACAAAACTACTTAGCAGGAACTAGGTGATGTCTGGCTCATCTGAATCCTCCACCTGGAATGCACAAAGAGTGTCCAACTGTAAACATGTCTAGTAATGAATTACATCATCAGAATTTTTTGGTTAACTATCACTTTAATATAGTATCATACTTAACCAGGTAGGCCTTTTCAGTTTACACTGAATTGGCCCAAATTTAAAAACTAGACAAGAACATGCATAGAGAATTTGCAACAGTAGAGAAAAAAAGTTGAATATATGTTGTTATGGTAATTTGATAATGAAGCTAAGATTAAAAAAAACCCTGATAAGCACTAAAACTGATCCTGTTTGGTGAGTGCACCGAGTACTTTACATCCATTGCCATTATTTTGCAAGACGGCAAATCAAAATAAATAAAATAAAATAAAATAAAATAAAATAAATAAAGCTCCTTCAAAAAGAAATGTTAAAATGATAATTTATAGGAAATAAAAACAATAAATGAATAAGTCAAAACACAAAAAATAATACATACCTGATTTCAAAACCAAGTATTTGTTGCATGAAATATGCAACAGAGATAGATTGTAAAAAATGTAAATGTAAACATTTAAATGCTTTAACTTCACAATGTTTCATTGTGTAAAGTGCAACTGAGGTAGGTCTAACAACTTACCAAATGTTTAAACTACATGTTAAACAATAGACACTTGTAAACAACCTTAAAATAAACTAAATCTGATTACAAATATCAAGTTTCTGTTGTAAGAGTGCAACTGGGGTAGATCTGGTGCAGAAGACAACCTACTAAATGTAAAACTGCTGTAAACTACATGTTTAGCTTATAAAACAAATTGAGATAAACAGAGGAAGTGACAATATTAAAGTAACAACCTACCAAATGTTTAAACTACATGTTTAACAACATACACTTGTAAAAAACCTTAGAATAAAAAAACACAATCTGATTGCAAAAAGTTTTTGTTGTAGAAGTGCAACTGAGGTAGATTTGGTGCAGAAGACAACATACCAAATATAAAAACTACATTTTCTACAACATACACTTACAAAACTACTTAGCAGAAACTAGGTGATGTCTGGCTCATCTGAATCCTCCACCTGGAATGCACAAAGAGTGTCCAACTGTAAACATGTCTAGTAATGAATTACATCATCAGAATTTTTTGGTTAACTATCACTTTAATATAGTATCATACTTAACCAGGTAGGCCTTTTCAGTTTACACTGAATTGGCCCAAATTTAAAAACTAGACAAGAACATACATGGAGAATTTGCAACAGTAGAGAAAAAAAGTTGAATATATGTGGTTATGGTAATTTGTTAATGAAGCTAAGATTAAAAAAATCCTGATAAGCACAAAAACTGATCCTGTTTGGTGAGTGCACCGAGTACTTTACATCCATTGCCATTATTTTGCAAGACGGCAAATCAAAATAAATAAAATAAATAAAGCTCCTTCAAAAAGAAATGTTAAAATTATAATTTATAGGAAATAAAAACAATAAATGAATAAGTCAAAACACAAAAAATAATACATACCTGATTTCAAAACCAAGTATTTGTTGCATGAAATATGCAACAGAGATAGATTGTAAAAAATGTAAATGTAAACATTTAAATGCTTTAACTTCACAATGTTTCATTGTGTAAAGTGCAACTGAGGTAGGTCTAACAACTTACCAAATGTTTAAACTACATGTTAAACAATAGACACTTGTAAACAACCTTAAAATAAACTAAATCTGATTACAAATATCAAGTTTCTGTTGTAAGAGTGCAACTGGGGAATTGGAGAATTACATGTAGTACATGGAGAATTTGCAACAGTAGAGAAAAAAAGTTGAATATATGTGGTTATGGTAATTTGTTAATGAAGCTAAGATTAAAAAAAACCCTGATAATCACAAAAACTGATCCTGTTTGGTGAGTGCACCGAGTACTTACATTCCATGTCTTAAAAAACTGTGGGTCATCTTCACGTAAGTACACTGCTAGGGCACGAAGAACCAATTCAATGCAGGGTTACGTGTGAAGCTGTTAAAAATATCTAAAGTAAACGAAAAAAGGATACTTACCACATTCACAGACTCTGCATCCACTTTAGCCTACAAGGCCAAAAATATGTAAATGTTAATGCCAGCTTGCCGGTGTCTCGACCATCCCGAGTTTTCACAACTCTTATTATTAACTATTTTTCCAATGTATTGCTAACTTTGTGTCATTATCCTTAACGTAATGGATAAAAGTTAGTAGTACTGTTCGGGTTTACAGTGCACGTTCCACTTCTCCCCCCTTTCTCCTCTCATCCGTGGTGCACTCCCTACCTTATTTCCACCGAATGGAGGTGATCCACAGCAACAACATCATGGTTACCGGGCAGGGTGAAGTGAAAATCGGTGAGTATTGCCCTGGTCCTCCAACTCCAATAAATTGGAGTGTAATGTTCTCTCATTTCTTTCTACAGGTGACTTGGGAGCAGCAGTCAGCTTCAGCGACATACACAGAAGAAGCGAGCTCTCTGGTGTTCTCCACCGGTAAGTCCTTTTCCAGACCTCATGTGTATATATGTTTGTGATTTGTATAGGATGGCCCGGAGGTGATTCGTTTTCGGTTAAATCGTTTTCTGCCATCCTTTCTAAGAAAACCAGGCAGACTGTCATTCCCGCGGACCAGGAGGAGGAGGAGGAGAGGCAGATTGGGACTGAGAGCCACTCACCAGAACAACATGGGGTGGCATTTGGCCTGCTGACTAAAACGAACAGGTAATGCCCTGTCATGTCCTGCCCCAAACTCTTTCTGCTGTGATGTTTCTGATCAGGTCTGATTTTGTTTCTGGCTGTGTGTTGCAGGATGTTCACCTCTTCTGTCTACGGTCCTGTTTTCTTTTGCATCAGTTTGCTGAGTGCATACTCGGTGCGTCCCACCACTGGCACAAGAAGAAGAGCCGTAAACAAGGTGAGAGCTGAAACTGTTCTGGATTGTAATTAGCTTCATGTTGAAATATTTTGCTGAGGACATTGAAGCAATAGAAATATGTCTAGATGTTGATGTGAATTTGTCTGTGTTTAGACATCCTGAATAAGCTTTGCTGTCAATGTGGGTTTGTGGAAACAGATGACCTACAATGGGTAATTATATTAAATTTAACATGAATGGTATTTCCAGATATGTTGTTGCTTAAAACACATAATGAAAAAGGAACATGTTTTTTTTATTTTTTAATGTTCAGATTGCCTGCAATAGTTGCAACAAGTGGTTCCATCAGGGATGCGTCAACTCTCCAGCAGTGGACAAAGAATAGCAATGTGTTGTGTGCATTGTCTAAAGTGTTTTCATTATTTTATTTTTATTTCATTGTGTTGAAATGCCCTTTTTTATACTTTTATTTATATTTTTTGCTGTATGTTCAATTGATCTTATTAAAACTGTACATAGTTCCATGTTGACTTTTTATTAAATTATTTGAATTAAATTGCTTTTGCCTAATTAATACTGTAGCATAAATTGTTATACTTATTATATGTATGTGCGAATTATATTTGACCCATATTACATGTTTGATTTAAATATTAAAATATAATAGATCTGACAATTATTTAGCATTTTTTTCATTGTTATAAAACACATAACTTTATCTGGCATAAAATATTTGTATGTGTTTTATTTGAAACTGCAATAAATTGTCCTTCCACTGTTACACACTGACTGGTTATTGTGTTTGAATGTGGCTCTGTTAAAGAGGAGGAGGGGAATTTATTGTTTATTCAGGGGAGTTTCTTCTGCAGTTTTTTTTTCTGAAGCAAACTAAAAGTCACCTTGAAGTGATGTTCACAATTACAATTCACAACAGCATATGTGAAGACAATATAATTAATTTTTCATGCTCAAGAGACTAAAATTACGCATGGAACGATGTAAACATTCAACTTTATAAGACCAAGATGAAACAGGAGAAGGATCTGTTCCCAGAGTTGATATATACACTACTCACAATAAGATAGGGATATTGTGAGAGACTTAGTGGATGTCATTTATACGATGTTTGTTTCACTTTTGGACATTTTTGGGATAGGGAGGCAATTATGTTGGGTTGATAGACAAACACATTTTGTGTTTTTCACGTAATGGTCTCATTGTGTACAGGTGTGCCTTATATTGGTGCCAATACCAAGAGACAACCTTTCTCAACGTGGCATCAAATTCAACATTCTGTGGTCATAAAAAGCTGGTATTGTCAGTAATTCATTCAAACAGCCATAAAACCACAACGTCACTTAATGGATGAGAGGCATCACCAGGCAGTCAGATGTTGCTCGTGAACTTTATGTGTCTCAAAGTGTCATCAGCAGACTTGCATCAAGACACAGAACTACTGGCAGAGATCATGACAGACCCAGCAGTGGAGCCCCACAAGTGACAGACTGGAATGATGACCATTACCTAAGGACCTACATACTCAGACATCATTATGCAACTGCCACACAGCTGCAGGCCCGTTTATGAGATGCGGGGTTACTAGGCTTTCCAGACAAACCATTCGCAACCCACTCCACCGCTTTGGCTTGAATGCCAGACGACCGTTGCAGGAGACTCCACTGACACCAAGACGCTGCAGTGAACATTTGCAGTGGACACAAGGCCATGTGGTCTGAACAATGCAGCAGTGGTCCACCGTCCTGTTCACTGATTAGTGTCGTGTCAGCGCTGCTGGAGAATGCGAGGTGAGCGATACACTGAGGTCAAGCGACGAGGAGCAACAATCTGGGCAGGCATCACCAGTCAGCGCAAAACCGATTTGGTTATTGTACATGGCTCAGTCCCTGCACATTCTTACCTCAGAGACATCATAGAACCCATCAACATCCCCCAATTCTGCCCAACTTTCTATTAATGGATGATAATGCTCCACCACATCGTGGCAGAATTCAGGCAGTTGGAGTGCCTCATATGGTATGGCAATCAATGTCACCTGACCTGAACCCCATAGAGCACGTCTGGGACCAGTTGAAGCAGAGACTGAATGATCGTACCCCACCCCCACGTGGCCCGGCAGAACTGCGTTTAGCTCTTGTGGAACAGTGGAACGCATTGCCTCAGAAACACATCATGAGGCTAGTGAGGAGCATGAGACATCGTCATCAAGCTGTCATTGTCTATTTTTCACCAATGGAATCAATGTTGCGTGCAGACCACTAGTTGTGCACCTTTGTGCATTCTTTGTTTTCTGTTTGTCTGGCAGTCCACTCTGTCCTATGAGGGATGATTTCAGCACTTTATCAGCCACATTGCCTAAAATACTGCAGATGCAAATCTAGCAGGTATGAATTTCTGCTTGTCGTTATATATGCATGCCCCAATAAATCTATAATTTTAAAATGAAACTGAGTTATAAACTTGTCTATTATTGTACTCTGAATAATAATTCAGGGGGGATGCATAGCTCAGATGGTACAAAATTTTACCCACAGACATTTTGGAGTGTTTGACAGAATGAACTGTGCAGTGTAACACATTCATTGTAAAGACCAAAAAAGTAAGATTTACATTAATGCAATGCACTCATACATTAATGCACTCATATTTTGATAACCCCTTTGTGAGCGGAAGTACGGTAACGGTACTGAGCTTGATGTAAGACAGAAGGCGTGAAGTAAAGCAGGAAAGGCTCAGTGGCAATGCAGAGAAAAGGACAACCAAAAGAGTTAAAAGCAACAAATCTAGCATCAGTTGATAAGGGAACAAGGTTTGTAACTATGACTAAAGTATATTTGAGCAACCTGTAATGTTTGTGAGAAAAGACTTTATTAGTTATGCTAAGGGAAAGAAATATACTAACGTAAGGTGCTATGCATGATGAGGGATGTGATCGTAATTATTGGTATCTGCTCTTGCTTAGCTCTTACGTTGGTTGATGACACGGACGGCTTCAATAAATCATCATTTGACCATCAGTTCTGGCCTTCTCAATATGGACTGAATGCTACAGTAAGAGCTTGACCGCCGCCTCCCGCTGCACTACGTGGTTTAAGGTAATACCCGCGACGTCCAGCAGTTGGTCAGAAGACAAAATGGATCAAAAGGGGCTCAAATGGAAGACGTACAAGCTGCATCACTAAGTCAAACGGTCACAAATGAACACATTGCAAGTTCACAACAAGACATTAAAGATCCAATCACATGCAAAGAACAAATGTGAAGTGAGCTTCAAGATAAAACTTAAACCATGTCCGACTTTCCAAGATGTTCTGAAAGAGTTAAAGTACAAACTGAAAGGATGATAACATACCGAAAGGAAGAATTAAGCCAAAAAGAAAGGAGACTAACAACAATGAACAATGGAAAATGCAAGTACGAGAAACAAGAGAAAAGCTAAAGACAGATATCACAGACGAAGAGATGTCAGAACTTGCAGACATAATAGAACAAAGGAGAGACAATATATTGATGTTCTTTTCAGAAATAAGAATCCAAACGGCACCATCATCTGACATAAGGAGAAAGATTGATGCATGTGAACAAGTAACTCATGAAGTTTTTAGAATAATTCTGGAGAGAATAAGTAGAGTTGATAGAGATTTTGATGCAGAGTGTGAAAGAACTCGTTTATGTCGACTTTTACAGCATGACTATGCCATGTCCATATATGGCTCGACCGCGGTATCAAACCACAGCCAATGATCCTCAGCTTCACAGCTGACCGCAAAGCGAGCCGAAGCAGCAGCAGAACTATCAGCAAAAGAGGCAGAATATGAGGTTGTATTAGAGGAACAAAGACAAAGAGAAAGGATAAAGGCTCTAGAGAAGGAGCACAAGGTACAAATGGCGGCGCAAAATTCAGAGCTGGAACGCTTAAGAGCGCAGAAGGAAGTAAAAGCAGCTCGAGCCAGGTGGGAAGCATATGATAGAGAGTTATCACTAGTGGGGGATGAACAGTCAATAAAAGGTGAACCAGTTAGCCCAAACTTCACCCCCAAACAGCCCACACCAGAACTCCCCTTCATTCCTGTGCAAACAGCTCACTCGGATGTCTCTGAGCTAGCACAAGCAGTGCAAGACAGCATAAAAATGAACAAGCTTCCCACACCAGAACCAACAGTGTTTAGTGGTGATCCAATAAACTTCATAGAGTAGAAATCCACATTCATGTCCCTGATTGAACGAAAGGGTCTCTCAGCGGTAAAGATAAACTGTAGTATTTAAAAAGATATTTAACTGGGTCGGCTCGCAAATGTCTTGAAAGAAGTTTCTTCAGAAACGATGAAGAGGCATACAAAGATGCTTGAGATAAACTAAACCAAAGATACGGTCAACCATTCATGATATAAAAGGCATTTAGAGAGAAGCTAGCGAATTGGCCAAAGGTGCAGTCCAGTGACGCTGATGGATTAAGGAACCTTGCAGATTTCATAAATGCATGCAAGCTTGCTATGCCGCACGTAAAGGGATTACAAATACTCAACAACTGCGAAGAAAATCAAAGATTTTTGCACAAACTACCGGACTGGATAAATGCAAGATGGAATAGACAGGTAACAAAAACTTTAATGGAGGGTGGTGAGTTTCCAAGTTTCTGTGATTTTGCCTCCTTCCTCTCATTAGAAGCAAAAGTTGCTTGCAACCCAGTCACCTCCATTCATGCACTTCGCTGCACTGAAACAAATATTGATATATACTGATAAATATTGAAATATTGAGTACAAGGGTAATCAGTGGGAAAAAAGCAGGTGCATTTAACACAAATGCAACTGTACAAAGTGACAAACGGACAATAACAAAGACACCTAACAGTTCTCCATGCATGTTGTGCCAGGACGCACATCAGATTCACAAGTGCCCAGACTTCTTAAAGATGTCTCTAGAAAATAGAAAGAAATATGTGAGAGACAAAAAACTTTGTTATGGCTGTCTGAAACAAGGACACAGTGGTAAGGACTGCAGATGCCGCCTCACTTGCGGAACCTGCACAAAGAGACATCCTGTGTGTCTTCATGATGAAAACTACAGTAACGGTTTGCAAAGACAAACACGTGTGAGTACGGAGAATGCAAATCAAGGTAACTCACCTGAAACTGCAACAGCCATGTCACTTAATGTTGCCAGATCAGAACAGACCGTCAGCACCTCAATGATAGTCTTTACTTTACTTTACTTTATTTAGCAGACGCATTTATCCAAAGCGACTTACAAGAGGAAGACACCAGCAATTCTCATTCGATTTCTATAGAATATTGAGTTTACAAACTAAGAGCCCTGATAAGGCTCAACTTGTCAGCGAAGAACATGCTCAGAGATTGATAAGTGCTAGGGTTATAACATTTTTGTATTGTTTTGTGCAATGTGTACGCATGTGTGTGTGTAAGTGTTAAATTTGACAGTATTACTTTTTGAACAAGAGGGTTTTCACCTGCTTCTTAAAAGTGGTGATAGTCTTGGCTAGTCTTGTGGAGGAGGGAAGGTTGTTCCACCAGCCAGGGACAACATAGTCCCAGTATGGCTGTCAACCACCTAAAATTGGTTTATGCATTATTAGACACTCAGAGCGATGCTGTCTTTGTGGATCAGGATGTAACGCAGGAGTCATTTACTGCCTATTGTAGATGAGATCCCTTCACTCCTCAGTTGTGAAGTGGGTCTCCTTATAGGTTATACCTGTCCCAGGGCTCTTGCACCTAAACAAATAATCTTAGGAAAAGATGGTGAGCCCTATGCTATTCGCACGGATTTAGGATGGAGCATAGTAGGCAACGCAGCACTGTGCAATGAAACGGATATAGACAGCAGCCTCTGCCACAGAGTCACAGTTAAAGAAGTCCCTCACTCCACTTCAACAGATGCAATACTTGCTCTGGAAAGAGATTTCAAAGAGACGGACAGGAACGAAAAGACTGTATCACAAGAGGATTTAATATTCCTCCAGAAGCTTGAGCAAGGCATAACACAGACGGAAAAGGGACATTTGGAGATGTCATTGCCATTTAGAGAAAAGCCACAAATGCCAGATAACAGACAACTTGCTGAAAACAGACTAAACCAGCTCAAACACAAACTCATGAAAGACGAAAAATACAAGGAGGATTACATGCAATACATGAATAACATCATCGAAAGAGGTGGTGCAGAAGAGACTGATGATATCGGACTCCCTGGCAAGACATGGTACATACCACACCATGCCATCTATCATCCAAAGAAACCTGACAGGGTACCTGTCTTAATGAACATTTACTGATTGGCCCCGACATTATCAACACGGGTGTTCTTGTGCGCTTCAGACAGCACCAAATAGCGCTGATGTGTGACTTCGAGAAAATGTTCCACCAATTTCAGGTCAAAGAAAGCGATCGCAACTACTTGCGCTTCTTATGGTGGAAAGATGGTGACATAAACAGCCAACCGCAACCGTACAGGATGACAGTTCATCTCCTTGGCGCTGTTTCGTCACCCGTTTGTGCGAACTATGGACTGAAACATTTAGCCAAAGAGAACAGCCTTGCATATCCTGCGGGCTCACGGTTCATAGCCAGAGACTTCTATGTAGATGGCGCCGTCACCAGTGCAGAGACAGTCAAGGATGCTGTACAACTGGCAAAGGAAGCATGTGAATTGTGCACAAAGGGTGGATTAAGGTTACACAAGTTTGTGTCCAACAACATCAACATTCTGTATAGTATTCCGACCTCAGAGGTTAGGTCTCTACTAGAGGACTTGACATATAATAAAGCACAGACTGAAAGAGCACTTGGCATTTACTGGAACATGGAGGAAGATTGCTTCACATTCAACATCACACTAACGGACCAACCACCAACCCGGCGTGGCATCCTATCCACAGTTGCAGCAATATACGATCCCCTTGGAATCATAGCTCCTTACGTGCTCAACGACAAAGGAATCCTCCAAGAAATGTGCTGCCAAGGAACGAAGTGGGATGACCCGATACCAGAGCATCTCAGGCCACGGTGGGAGCGCTGGAACGGAGATCTTCACAATCTGAGTAAATTACAAATGTAGTGGAGATGTGGTGAAAAGAGAATTACATCACTTTTCGGACGCAAGCACTACAGGATATGGACAATGTTCTTATCTCAGACTCTTAAACAAAAACAAGGAAGTTCATTGTACCTTCATTATGGGCAAAGCACGTGTCTCACCCACAAAAATCACCACAATCCCAAGACTGGAACTTACCGCAGCCACAGTGTCGGTCACCGTGAGCAACATGCTGAGAGAGGAACTACTTTACGACAATGTCGAAGAGTTCTTTTGGACTGACTCTAAAGTCACTCTAGGATACCTAAATAATGAGGCGAGGCGTTTTCATACATTTGTTGCTAATAGAGTACAGAAAATCCGCAACAATACCCCACCACAACAATGGTTTTATGTGCCTACTGCCAAAAACCCAGCAGACATGGCTTCCAGGGGCATGTCTGTAAATGAACTACTCTCATCCAATTGGATTACTGGCCCTAAATTCCTATGGGAAAGAGAAATACAACACCCACCAAAGGAAACTATTGAACTCCTAGTAGGAGACCCAGAAGTGAAAAAGGTGCAGACACTAAGTACACAAACTGCTGAACATGCAAGCCTTAGTGACCGCCTCAGAAAGTTCTCATCCTGGTCCCGAGCAGTCAGTGCAGTAGCACGTCTCAGACGATACCTGCTTAAAGACAAATCAAACACGATCACCACTGTGACAGAAAGACAAAATGCAGAAACTGTCATTATCAAAGATTTACAAAGACAAGTATATCAAAATGAAATAGATACACTAAACAAAGGCAAACAACTATCAAAGAACAACAAAATACACAACTTGGATGTTTTCTTGGACAAAGATATTGTGCTTAAGGTGGGAGGAAGACTACGGCATTCATCCCTCCCAAATTCATTCGAACATCCAACCATCATTCCCAGAGAACATCACATCACAAAACTGATAATTGCCCAATGCCACGAAAGGGTCAGTCATCAAGGAAAAGGCTTCACGATGAATGAGATATGATCCAGTGGGTATTGGATTCCAAGGTTAAGCCAAAAGGTTGCATCCTATATTCGCCAGTGTGTTTTTTGTCGTAGACAAAGGAGACCTGTGGAAGGACAAAAAATGAGAGATCTACCCGCAGAGAGAATTGAACACACTCCACCCTTCACATACTGTGGTATGGACGTTTTTGGGCCGTTCCTGACCAAACAAGCATGGAAAGAACACAAAAGGTCCGACCTCCTTTTCACATGCTTCTATTCACATGCAGTCCATGTTGAAAAGTTAGAGGATCTGTCAACAGACACTTTTATAAATGGACTCGTTCATTGCCATAAGAGGCTCAGTCAGACAAATAAAATGTGATCAGGGTACCAACTTCATAGGTTCCAAAAATGAGCTGAACACAGTACGAAGTGAAATGGACACTGACAGACTGACAACCTTCCTTGCAGAAAAACAATGTGACTTCATCCTAAACACACCTCATGCTAGTCACGCAGGTGGAGTATGGGAACGATGGTACCTTCAAAACATTATGATCAGACAACAATGGAACACCCCTAAAGGGAACATGCAAATAGGCGACATAGTAATGGACAAAGATGAAATGCAACCCTGATCCCAGTGGAAGCTTGGCCGAATCTTGGACACTGTAGAAGATACAGATGGACAGAAGTTAGTTCGGCTGCTGGAAGATAGTGGAATGTAAATTCCTGATGCTTGAGTATATGGACATATCTCAAGTTACAGTGTTAGCATGTTTACTATGTTATTCTTGTTGTGACAAAGTTTTTTTAATTATTTGTGTTTCATATGTTCAACAGAAAATAATTTGATGGGAGTGTAAAGACCAAAAAAGTAAGATTTACATTAATGCAATGTTACCCGCTCATATTTGGATAACCCCTTTGTGAGCGGAAGTACGGTAACGGTACTGAGCTTGATGTAAGACAGAAGGCGCAAAGTAAAGCAGGAAAGGCTCAGTGGCAACGCAGAGAAAAGGACAACCGAAAGAGTTAAAAGCAACAAATCTAGCATCAGTTGATAAGGGAACAAGGTTTGTAACTATGACTAAAGTATATTTGAGCAACCAGTAATGTTTGTGAGAAAAGACTTGATTAGTTATGCTAAGGGAAAGAAATATACTAACGTAAGGTGCTATGCATGATGAGGGATGTGATCGTAATTATTGGTATCTGCTCTTGCTTAGCTCTTACGTTGGTTGATGACACGGACGGCTTCAATAAATCATCATTTGACCATCAGTTCTGGCCTTCTCAATATTGACTGAATGTAAGAGCTTGACCACCGCCTCCCGCTGCACTACGTGGTTTAAGGTAATACCCGCGACGTCCAGCAGTTGGTCAGAAGACAAAATGGATCAAAAGGGGCTCAAATGGAAGACGTACAAGCTGCATCACTAAGTCAAACGGTCACAAATGAACAGATTGCAAGTTCACAACAAGACATTAAAGATCCAATCACATGCAAAGAACAAATGTGAAGTGAGCTTCAAGATAAAGCTTAAACCATGTCCGACTTACCAAGATGTTCTGAAAGAGTTAAAGTACAAACTGAAAGGATGATAACATACCAAAAGGAAGAATTAAGCCAAAAAGAAAGGAGACTAACAACAATGAACAATGGAAAATGCAAGTACGAGAAACAAGAGAAAAGCTAAAGACAGATATCACAGACGAAGAGATGTCAGAACTTGCAGACATAATAGAACAAAGGAGAGACAATATATTGATGTTCTTTTCAGAAATAAGAATCCAAACGGCACCACCATCTGACATAAGGAGAAAGATTGATGCATGTGAAAAAGTAACTCATGAAGTTTTTAGAATAATTCTGGAGAGAATAAGTAGAGTTGATAGAGATTTTGATGCAGAGTGTGAAAGAACTCGTTTATGTCGACTTTTACAGCATGACTATGCCATGTCCATATATGGCTCGACCGCGGCATCAAACCACAGCCAACGATCCTCAGCTTCACAGCTGACCGCAAAGCGAGCTGAAGCAGCAGCAGAACTATCAGCAAAAGAGGCAGAATATGAGGTTGTATTAGAAGAACAAAGACAAAGAGAAAGGATAAAGGCTCTAGAGAAGGAGCACAAAGTACAAATGGCGGCGCAAAATTCAGAGCTGGAACGCTTAAGAGCGCAGAAGGAAGTAAAAGCAGCTCGAGCCAGGTGGGAAGCATATGATAGAGAGTTATCACTAGTGGGGGATGAACAGTCAATAAAAGGTGAACCAGTTAGCCCAAACTTCACCCCCAAACAGCCCAAACCAGAACTCCCCTTCATTCCTGTGCAAACAGCTCACTCGGATGTCTCTGAGCTAGCACAAGCAGTGCAAGACAGCATAAAAATGAACAAACTTCCCACACCAGAACCAACAGTGTTTAGTGGTGATCCAATAAACTTCATAGAGTAGAAATCCACATTCATGTCCCTGATTGAACGAAAGGGTCTCTCAGCGGTAAAGATAAACTGTAGTATTTAAAAAGATATTTAACTGGGTCAGCTCGGAAATGTCTTGAAAGAAGTTTCTTCAGAAACGATGAAGAGGCATACAAAGATGCTTGAGATAAACTAAACCAAAGATACGGTCAACCATTCATGATATAAAAGGCATTTAGAGAGAAGCTAGCGAATTGGCCAAAGGTGCAGTTCAGAGACGCTGATGGATTAAGGAATCTGTCAGATTTCATAAATGCATGCAAGCTTGCTATGCCGCACGTAAAGGGATTACAAATACTCAACGACTGCGAAGAAAATCAAAGATTTTTGCACAAACTACCGGACTGGATAAATGCAAGATGGAATAGACGGGTAAGAAAAACTTTAATGGAGGGTGGTGAGTTTCCAAGTTTCTGTGATTTTGCTTCCTTCCTCTCATTAGAAGCGGAAGTTGCTTGCAACCCAGTCACCTCCATTCATGCACTTCGCCGCACTGAAACAAATATTGATATATACTGATAAATATTGAAATATTGAGTACAAGGGTAATCAGTGGGAAAAAAGCAGGTGTATTTAACACAAATGCAACTGTACAAAGTGACAAACGGACAATAACAAAAACACCTAACAGTTCTCCATGCATGTTGTGCCAGGACGCACATCAGATTCACAAGTGCCCAGACTTCTTAAAGATGTCTCTAGAAAATAGAAAGAAATATGTGAGAGACAAAAAACTTTGTTATGGCTGTCTGAAACAAGGACACAGTGGTAAGGACTGCAGATGCCGCCTCACTTGCGAAACCTGCACAAAGAGACATCCTGTGTGTCTTCATGATGAAAACTACAGTAACGGTTTGCAAAGACAAACACGTGTGAGTACGGAGAATGCAAATCAAGGTAACTCACCTGAAACTGCAACAGCCATGTCACTTAATGTTGCCAGATCAGAACAGACCGTCAGCACCTCAATGATAGTCTTTACTTTACTTTACTTTATTTAGCAGACGCATTTATCCAAAGCGACTTACAAGAGGAAGACACCAGCAATTCTCATTCGATTTCTATAGAATATTGAGTTTACAAACTAAGAGCCCTGATAAGGCTCAACTTGTCAGCGAAGAACATGCTCAGAGATTGATAAGTGCTAGGGTTATAACATTTTTGTATTGTTTTGTGCAATGTGTACGCATGTGTGTGTGTAAGTGTTAAATTTGACAGTATTACTTTTTGAACAAGAGGGTTTTCACCTGCTTCTTAAAAGTGGTGATAGTCTTGGCTAGTCTTGTGGAGGAGGGAAGGTTGTTCCACCAGCCAGGGACAACATAGTCCCAGTATGGCTGTCAACCACCTAAAATTGGTTTATGCATTATTAGACACTCAGAGCGATGCTGTCTTTGTGGATCAGGATGTAACGCAGGAGTCATTTACTGCCTATTGTAGATGAGATCCCTTCACTCCTCAGTTGTGAAGTGGGTCTCCTTATAGGTTATACCTGTCCCAGGGCTCTTGCACCTAAACAAATAATCTTAGGAAAAGATGGTGAGCCCTATGCTATTCGCACGGACTTAGGATGGAGCATAGTAGGCAACGCAGCACTTTGCAATGAAACGGATATAGACAGCAGCCTCTGCCACAGAGTCACAGTTAAAGAAATCCCTCACTCCACTCCAACCCTAACCCAATGTCATGACCAACTCAATACAGAAAATCATTCTTGAAATGACAAATTTAGAAGGCAGGCGTGTTTTGGGGGAGAAGTGCATACATGCATATTTGGGAGTCCTCATCCTGGCTGGGGTCTACAAATCAAAGGATGAATCAACAGCCAGTCTGTGGGATGCAGAGACAAGCAGGGCTATATTTCGTGCCACAATGTCTCTGGAGACTTTTTACATTTTCTCCAGAGTAATCCGATTCGATAATCGAGAGACAAGGACTGTCAGAGGGGAGAGAGACAAGCTGGCAGCTGTTAGGACAGTGTGGGACAAGTGGGTAGAGCAACTTCCTCTACTCTATAACCCAGGCCCTAATGTCACTGTGGATGAAAGGCTAGTGGCATTCAGAGGTCGCTGCTCTTTTAGGCAATATATGCCTTCCAAACCAGCCAAATATGGCATAAAAATCTGGGCAGCATGTGATGCAAACACCAGCTATGCATTAAACATGCATAAAAATATCAATGTCATGTAAAACTTTTGTTTTATATGTAGGTATTTCCAACATACATTTAAAAAGTTTAAAAATGCAGTTTTTATGAAAAACAAGTGAATTATCCTCAGTGAACCATGATCTGTGAGAGGTAAAAAAAACACGATTACACCAAATATTGATTGAAATGGTTAGTAATGGAGTTAATAATGAAATATAAACGATGTTTATAGGGATTTTTTGGTTTCTGACACTTTTGGATAAGTAAACATGTCCCGGGTCAAATTGACCCAGGAACATTATTGGTGTTCCTAAGAAACGAACATAACAGGAGGGTTAATGGAGGGTTAGTGCAACTGAGGTAGGTCTAACAACTTACCAAATGTTTAAACTACATGTTAAACAATAGACACTTGTAAACAACCTTAAAATAAACTAAATCTGATTACAAATATCAAGTTTCTGTTGTAAGAGTGCAACTGGGGTAGATCTGGTGCAGAAGACAACCTACTAAATGTAAAACTGCTGTAAACTACATGTTTAGCTTCTAAAACAAATTGAGATAAACAGAGGAAGTGACAATATTAAAGTAACAACCTACCAAATGTTTAAACCACATGTTTAACAACATACACTTGTAAAAAACCTTAGAATAAAAAAATACAATCTGATTGCAAAAAGTTTTTGTTGTAGAAGTGCAACTGAGGTAGATTTGGTGCAGAAGACAACATACCAAATATAAAAGCTACATTTTCTACAACATACGCTTACAAAACTACTTAGCAGGAACTAGGTGATGTCTGGCTCATCTGAATCCTCCACCTGGAATGCACAAAGAGTGTCCAACTGTAAACATGTCTAGTAATGAATTACATCATCAGAATTTTTTGGTTAACTATCACTTTAATATAGTATCATACTTAACCAGGTAGGCCTTTTCAGTTTACACTGAATTGGCCCAAATTTAAAAACTAGACAAGAACATGCATAGAGAATTTGCAACAGTAGAGAAAAAAAGTTGAATATATGTTGTTATGGTAATTTGATAATGAAGCTAAGATTAAAAAAAACCCTGATAAGCACTAAAGCTGATCCTGTTTGGTGAGTGCACCGAGTACTTTACATCCATTGCCATTATTTTGCAAGACGGCAAATCAAAATAAATAAAATAAAATAAAATAAAATAAAATAAAATAAATAAAGCTCCTTCAAAAAGAAATGTTAAAAATATAATTTATAGGAAATAAAAACAATAAAAAATAAGTCAAAACACAAAAAATAATACATACCTGATTTCAAAACCAAGTATTTGTTGCATGAAATATGCAACAGAGATAGATTGTAAAAAATGTAAATGTAAACATTTAAATGCTTTAAACTACACAATGTTTCATTGTGTAAAGTGCAACTGAGGTAGGTCTAACAACTTACCAAATGTTTAAACTACATGTTAAACAATAGACACTTGTAAACAACCTTAAAATAAACTAAATCTGATTACAAATATCAAGTTTCTGTTGTAAGAGTGCAACTGGGGTAGATCTGGTGCAGAAGACAACCTACTAAATGTAAAACTGCTGTAAACTACATGTTTAGCTTATAAAACAAATTGAGATAAACAGAGGAAGTGACAATATTAAAGTAACAACCTACCAAATGTTTAAGCTACATGTTTAACAACATACACTTGTAAAAAACCTTAGAATAAAAAAATACAATCTGATTGCAAAAAGTTTTTGTTGTAGAAGTGCAACTGAGGTAGATTTGGTGCAGAAGACAACATACCAAATATAAAAACTACATTTTCTACAACATACGCTTACAAAACTACTTAGCAGGAACTAGGTGATGTCTGGCTCATCTGAATCCTCCACCTGGAATGCACAAAGAGTGTCCAACTGTAAACATGTCTAGTAATGAATTACATCATCAGATCATTTTTGGTTAACTATCACTTTAATATAGTATCATACTTAACCAGGTAGGCCTTTTCAGTTTACACTGAATTGGCCCAAATTTAAAAACTAGACAAGAACATGCATAGAGAATTTGCAACAGTAGAGAAAAAAAGTTGAATATATGTTGTTATGGTAATTTGTTAATGAAGCTAAGATTAAAAAAACCCTGATAAGCACAAAAACTGATCCTGTTTGGTGAGTGCACCGAGTACTTACATTCCATGTCTTAAAAAACTGTGGGTCATCTTCACGTAAGTACACTGCTAGGGCACGAAGAACCACAGTGCGCTTTATGTTGATATCATGCATATCCTTGAAAGACAAGCAAAAATAACAATGAACAAACAAGCAAAGTTATTCTGGGTTCAATACTAGAGTTGTACAGTCTTTAACTCACCTCACGATCATAAATCCTGAGGATGTCATGCAGCAACTCCGAGACCTTGCCAGTATGTGACGCTTTTTGCCTGTACAAGGCAAATAGTCGTGGTGTATGCCTGTCCAATTCGGCATAGAAGTGGTTTCGAAGACTGGTGTTTGTGATGCGATGAAACTCTGCACAAACCTACAAAATCATAAATACACAAAATGTATAAATGACATCAAAACAGCCTCAGAGAAACATACAATGCAATCATCTTGATAGAAAGATTAATCTTTGAAAGATTAAGTAGTAGCCAATTCACACATTCAATAAATTTCAACAAATGCCAAATGCTAATAAACAGCAACAAACTCCAATAGTTCAAGTCTCACTGACAACTAGTTTGTTAGTGTTTGTTATACCTGCGACTCAATCTGAAGTGCTGGCCATTTCACCAGGAAGTCTTTCAACAATGGGTTTTCTTGTACGATCTCTTGGCGACGAAGGGAAAATGTCATCTGCATTAGATTATCTATCCACAACAGGTTTTTCTCACTCTTCTCAACTTCGTGTAGAATGTCTAATCTCATTTCTTCCAAACTGGCCTGGTTTTGTCCCTTTGGAAAGTTTGGAAGGGCCTGTGTTGACCGACACCTCCAGGCATCCAGATCCAGTTGCTAACTTGATCTGTACAAAATTAGATAAATATTCAATGCAGGGTTACGTGTGAAGCTGTTAAAAAAATCTAAAGTAAACGAAAAAAGGATACTTACCACATTCACAGACTCTGCATCCACTTTAGCCTACAAGGCCAAAAATATGTAAATGTTAATGCCAGCTTGCCGGTGTCTCGACCATCCCGAGTTTTCACAACTCTTATTATTAACTATTTTTCCAATGTATTGCTAACTTTGTGTCATTATCCTTAACGTAATGGATAAAAGTTAGTAGTACTGTTCGGGTTTACAGTGCACGTTCCACTTCTCCCCCCTTTCTCCTCTCATCCGTGGTGCACTCCCTACCTTATTTCCACCGAATGGAGGTGATCCACAGCAACAACATCATGTTTACTGGGCAGGGTGAAGTGAAAATCGGTGAGTATTGCCCTGGTCCTCCAACTCCAATAAATTGGAGTGTAATGTTCTCTCATTTCTTTCTACAGGTGACTTGGGAGCAGCAGTCAGCTTCAGCTGAAGCGAGCTCTCTGGTGTTCTCCACAGGTGAGTCCTTTTCCAGACCTCATGTGTATATATGTTTGTGATTTGTATAGGATGGCCCGGAGGTGATTCGTTTTCGGTTAAATCGTTTTCTGCCATCCTTTCTAAGAAAACCAGGCAGACGGTCATTCCCGCGGACCAGGAGGAGGAGGAGGAGAGGCAGATTGGGACTGAGAGCCACTCACCAGAACAACATGGGGTGGCATTTGGCCTGCTGACTAAAACGAACAGGTAATGCCCTGTCATGTCCTGCCCCAAACTCTTTCTGCTGAGATGTTTCTGATCAGGTCTGATTTTGTTTCTGGCTGTGTGTTGCAGGATGTTCACCTCTTCTGTCTACGGTCCTGTTTTCTTTTGCATCAGTTTGCTGAGTGCATACTCGGTGCGTCCCACCACTGGCACAAGAAGAAGAGCCGTAAACAAGGTGAGAGCTGAAACTGTTCTGGATTGTAATTAGCTTCATGTTGAAATATTTTGCCGAGGACATTGAAGCAATAGAAATATGTCGAGATGTTGATGTGAATTTGTCTGTGTTTAGACATCCTGAATAAGCTTTGCTGTCAACGTGGGTTTGCGGAAACAGATGACCTACAATGGGAAATTATATTAAATTTAACATGAATGGTATTTCCAGATATGTTGTTGCTTAAAACACATAATGAAAAAGGAACATGTAAACATTTAAAAAATGAACATGTTTTTTTGCAATAGTTGCAACAAGTGGTTCCATCAGGGATGCGTCAACTCTCCAGCAGTGGACAAAGAATAGCAATGTCTTGTGTGCATTGTCTAAAGTGTTTTCATTATTTTATTTTTATCTCATTCTGTTGAAACGCCCCGTTTTATTTATATTTTTGTTGTATGTTCAATTGATCTTATTAAAACTGTACATAGTTCCATGTTGACTTTTTATTAAATTATTTGAATTAAAGTGCTTTTGCCTAATTAATTACTGTAGCATAAATTGTTTTACTTATTATATGTATGTGCGAATTATATTTGACCCATATTACATGTTTGATTTAAATATTAAAATGTAATAAATCTGACAATTATTTAGCATGTTTTTCATTGTAATAAAACACATAACTTTATCTGGCATAAAATATTTTTATGTGTTTTATTTGAAACTGCAATAAATTGTCCTTCCACTGTTACACACTGACTGGTTATTGTGTTTGAATGTGGCTCTGTTAAAGAGGAGGAGGGGAATTTATTGTTTATTCAGGGGAGTTTCTTCTGCAGTTTTTTTTCAAGTCACCTTGAAGTGATGTTCACAATTACAATTCACAACAGCATATGTGAAGACAATATAATTAATTTTTCATGCTCAATAGAGTACAATTACACATGGAACGATGTAAACATTCAACTTTATAAGACCAAGATGAAACAGGAGAATGATCTGTTCCCAGTGTTGATATATACACTACTCACAATAATATAGGGATATTGTGAGAGACTTAGTGGATGTCATTTATACGATGTTTGTTTCACTTTTGGACATTTTTGGGATAGGGAGGCAATTATGTTGGGTTGATAGACAAACACATTTTGTGTTTTCCACGTAATGGTCTCATTGTGTACAGGTGTGCCTTATATTGGGGCCAATACCAAGAGACAACCTTTCTCAACGTGGCATCAAATTCAACATTCTGTGGTCATAAAAAGCTGGTATTGTCAGTAATTCATTGAAACAGCCATAAAACCACAACGTCACTTAATGGATGAGAGGCATCACCAGGCAGTCAGATGTTGCTCGTGAACTTTATGTGTCTCAAAGTGTCATCAGCAGACTTGCATCAAGACACAGGACTACTGGCAGAGATCATGACAGACCCAGCAGCGGAGCCCCACAAGTGACAGACTGGAATGATGACCATTACCTAAGGACCTACATACTCAGACATCATTATGCAACTGCCACACAGCTGCAGGCCCGTTTATGAGATGCAGGGTTACTAGGCTTTCCAGACAAACCATTCGCAACCCACTGCACCGCTTTGGCTTGAATGCCAGACGACCGTTGCAGGAGACTCCACTGACACCAAGACGCTGCAGTGAACATTTGCAGTGGACACAAGGCCATGTGGTCTGAACAATGCAGCAGTGGTCCACCGTCCTGTTCACTGATTAGTGTCGTGTCAGCGTTGCTGGAGAATGCGAGGTGAGCGATACACTGAGGTCAAGCGACGAGGAGCATCACCAGTCAGCGCAAAACCGATTTGGTTATTGTACATGGCTCAGTCCCTAGACGTTCTTACCTCAGAGAATCATAGAACCCATCAACATCCCCCAATTCTGCCCAACTTTCTATTAATGGATGATAATGCTCCACCACATCGTGGCAGAATTCAGGCAGTTGGAGTGCCTCATATGGTATGGCCATCAATGTCACCTGACCTGAACCCCATAGAGCACGTCTGGGACCAGTTGAAGCAGAGACTGAATGATCGTACCCCACCCACACGTGACCCGGCAGAACTGCGTTTAGCTCTTGCGGAAGAGTGGAACGCATTGCCTCAGAAACACATCATGAGGCTAGTGAGGAGCATGAGACATCGTCATCAAGCTGTCATTGTCTATTTTTCACCAATGGAATCAATGTTGCGTGCAGGCCACTAGTTGTGCACCTTTGTGCATTCTTTGTTTTCTGTTTGTCTGGCAGTCCACTCTGTCCTATGAGGGATGATTTCAGCACTTTATCAGCCACATTGCCTAAAATACTGCAGATGCAAATTTAGCAGGTATGAATTTATATATGCATGCCCCAATAAATCTATAATTTTAAAATGAAACTGAGTTATAAACTTGTCTATTATTGTACTCTGAATAATAATTGAGATGCATATCTCAGATGGTACAAAATTTTACCAGCAGACATTTTGTACTGTTTGACAGAATGAACTGTGTAGTGTAACACATTCATTGTAAAGACCAAAAAAGTAAGATTTACATTAATGCAATGCACTCATACATTAATGCACTCATATTTTGATAACCCCTTTGTGAGCGGAAGTACGGTAACGGTACTGAGCTTGATGTAAGACAGAAGGCGTGAAGTAAAGCAGGAAAGGCTCAGTGGCAACGCAGAGAAAAGGACAACCGAAAGAGTTAAAAGCAACAAATCTAGCATCAGTTGATAAGGGAACAAGGTTTGTAACTATGACTAAAGTATATTTGAGCAACCAGTAATGTTTGTGAGAAAAGACTTTATTAGTTATGCTAAGGGAAAGAAATATACTAACGTAAGGTGATATGCATGACGAGGGATGTGATCGTAATTATTGGTATCTGCTCTTGCTTAGCTCTTACGTTGGTTGATGACACGGACGGCTTCAATAAATCATAATTTGACCATCAGTTCTGGCCTTCTCAATATTGACTGAATGCTACAGTAAGAGCTTGACCGCCGCCTCCTGCTGCACTACGTGGTTTAAGGTAATACCCGCGACGTCCAGCAGTTGGTCAGAAGACAAAATGGATCAAAAGGGGCTCAAATGGAAGACGTACAAGCTGCATCACTAAGTCAAACGGTCACAAATGAACAGATTGCAAGTTCACAACAAGACATTAAAGATCCAATCACATGCAAAGAACAAATGTGAAGTGAGCTTCAAGATAAAGCTTAAACCATGTCCGACTTACCAAGATGTTCTGAAAGAGTTAAAGTACAAACTGAAAGGATGATAACATACCGAAAGGAAGAATTAAGCCAAAAAGAAAGGAGACTAACAACAATGAACAATGGAAAATGCAAGTACGAGAAACAAGAGAAAAGCTAAAGACAGATATCACAGACGAAGAGATGTCAGAACTTGCAGACATAATAGAACAAAGGAGAGACAATATATTGATGTTCTTTTCAGAAATAAGAATCCAAACGGCACCACCATCTGACATAAGGAGAAAGATTCATGCATGTGAACAAGTAACTCATGAAGTTTTTAGAATAATTCTGGAGAGAATAAGTAGAGTTGATAGAAATTTTGATGCAGAGTGTGAAAGAACTCGTTTATGTGGACTTTTACAGCATGACTATGCCATGTCCATATATGGCTCGACCGCGGCATCAAACCACAGCCAACGATCCTCAGCTTCACAGCTGACCGCAAAGCGAGCCGAAGCAGCAGCAGAACTATCAGCAAAAGAGGCAGAATATGAGGTTGTATTAGAGGAACAAAGACAAAGAGAAAGGATAAAGGCTATAGAGGAGGAGCACAAGGTACAAATGGCGGCGCAAAATTCAGAGCTGGAACGCTTAAGAGCGCAGAAGGAAGTAAAAGCAGCTCGAGCCAGGTGGGAAGCATATGATAGAGAGTTATCACTAGTGGGGGATGAACAGTCAATAAAAGGTGAACCAGTTAGCCCAAACTTCACCCCCAAACAGCCCAAACCAGAACTCCCCTTCATTCCTGTGCAAACAGCTCACTCGGATGTCTCTGAGCTAGCACAAGCAGTGCAAGACAGCATAAAAATGAACAAGCTTCCCACGCCAGAACCAACAGTGTTTAGTGGTGATTCAATAAACTTCATAGAGTAGAAATCCACATTCATGTCCCTGATTGAACGAAAGGGTCTCTCAGCGGTAAAGATAAACTGTAGTATTTAAAAAGACTTTTAACTGGGTCGGCTCGCAAATGTCTTGAAAGAAGTTTCTTCAGAAACGATGCAGAGGCATACAAAGATGCTTGAGATAAACTAAACCAAAGATACGGTCAACCATTCATGATATAAAAGGCATTTAGAGAGAAGCTAGCGAATTGGCCAAAGGTGCAGTCCAGAGACGCTGATGGATTAAGGAACCTTGCAGATTTCATAAATGCATGCAAGCTTGCTATGCCGCACGTAAAGGGATTACAAATACTCAACGACTGCGAAGAAAATCAAAGATTTTTGCACAAACTACCGGACTGGATAAATGCAAGATGGAATAGACGGGTAACAAAAACTTTAATGGAGGGTGGTGAGTTTCCAAGTTTCTGTGATTTTGCTTCCTTCCTCTCATTAGAAGCGGAAGTTGCTTGCAACCCAGTCACCTCCATTCATGCACTTCGCCGCACTGAAACAAATATTGATATATACTGATAAATATTGAAATATTGAGTACAAGGGTAATCAGTGGGAAAAAAGCAGGTGTATTTAACACAAATGCAACTGTACAAAGTGACAAACGGACAATAACAAAGACACCTAACAGTTCACCATGCATGTTGTGCCAGGACGCACATCAGATTCACAAGTGCCCAGACTTCTTAAAGATGTCTCTAGAAAATAGAAATAAATATGTGAGAGACAAAAAACTTTGTTATGGCTGTCTGAAACAAGGACACAGTGGTAAGGACTGCAGATGCCGCCTCACTTGCGAAACCTGCACAAAGAGACATCCTGTGTGTCTTCATGATGAAAACTACAGTAACGGTTTGCAAAGACAAACACGTGTGAGTACGGAGAATGCAAATCAAGGTAACTCACCTGAAACTGCAACAGCCATGTCACTTAATGTTGCCAGATCAGAACAGACCGTCAGCACCTCAATGATAGTCTTTACTTTACTTTACTTTATTTAGCAGACGCATTTATCCAAAGCGACTTACAAGAGGAAGACACCAGCAATTCTCGTTCGATTTCTATAGAATATTGAGTTTACAAACTAAGAGCCCTGATAAGGCTCAACTTGTCAGCGAAGAACATGCTCAGAGATTGATAAGTGCTAGGGTTATAACATTTTTGTATTGTTTTGTGCAATGTGTACGCATGTGTGTGTGTAAGTGTTAAATTTGACAGTATTACTTTTTGAACAAGAGGGTTTTCACCTGCTTCTTAAAAGTGGTGATAGTCTCGGCTAGTCTTGTGGAGGAGGGAAGGTTGTTCCACCAGCCAGGGACAACATAGTCCCAGTATGGCTGTAAACCACCTAAAATTGGACTATGCATTATTAGACACTCAGAGCGATGCTGTCTTTGTGGATCAGGATGTAACGCAGGAGTCATTTACTGCCTATTGTAGATGAGATCCCTCCACTCCTCAGTTGTGAAGTAAGTCTCCTTATAGGTTATACCTGTCCCAGGGCTCTTGCACCTAAACAAATAATCTTAGGAAAAGATGGTGAGCCCTATGCTATTCGCACGGACTTAGGATGGAGCATAGTAGGCAACGCAGCACTGTGCAATGAAACGGATATAGACAGCAGCCTCTGCCACAGAGTCACAGTTAAAGAAATCCCTCACTCCACTCCAACAGATGCAATACTTGCTCTGGAAAGAGATTTCAAAGAGACGGACAGGAACGAAAAGACTGTATCACAAGAGGATTTAATATTCCTCCAGAAGCTTGAGCAAGGCATAACACAGACGGAAAAGGGACATTTGGAGATGCCATCGCCATTTAGAGAAAAGCCACAAATGCCAGATAACAGACAACTTGCTGAAAACAGACTAAACCAGCTCAAACACAAACTCATGAAAGACGAAAAATACAAGGAGGATTACATGAAATACATGAAAGACATCATCGAAAGAGGTGATGCAGAAGAGACTGATGATATCCGACTCCGTGGCAAGACATGGTACATACCACACCATGCCATCTATCATCCAAAGAAACCTGACAGTGCATCCTATCCACAGTTGCAGCAATATACGATCCCCTTGGATTCATAGCTCCTTACGTGCTCAACGACAAAGGAATCCTCCAAGAAATGTGCTGCCAAGGAACGAAGTGGGATGACCTGATACCAGAGCATCTCAGGCCACGGTGGGAGCGCTGGAACGGAGATCTTCACAATCTGAGAAAATTACAAATGTGGTGGAGATGTGGTGAAAAGAGAATTACATCACTTTTCGGACGCAAGCACTACAGGATATGGACAATGTTCTTATCTCAGACTCTTAAACAAAAACAAGGAAGTTCATTGTACCTTCATTATGGGCAAATCACGTGTCTCACCCACAAAAATCACCACAATCCCAAGGCTGGAACTTACCGCAGCCACAGTGTCAGTCACCGTGAGCAACATGCTGAGAGAGGAACTACTTTACGACAATGTCGAAGAGTTCTTTTGGACTGACTCTAAAGTCACTCTAGGATACCTAAATAATGAGGCGAGGCGTTTTCATACATTTGTTGCTAATAGAGTACAGAAAATCCGCAACAATACCCCACCACAACAATGGTTCTCTTTCAAACATTCGCTCGGTATCTCACTATGGGAAACGCCCTCAGCGTGACCGATCGCGGAAGCACCAATGACACCACGTCCGTCGCAGACGGACCAATGGCCCACCGGAACGGCCTTCTCGCACTCTTCCCCGTGAAGATCTGCGGTCTTTCCTCAGTGCCCGGATTGTGGCTGCCCCCTGCTTACAGTTCACAGGCGAACCGTCAAGGACCTCGCCGCAGAACGCAGGTCTGCGGTCACCCTCCACGTGGTACCGAGAGGTCTTCCTTTGTCTTAGTTTCTGTGGAGGAACAGTGGGCTCACCCCCCGCTGCCCTCCGAATACCGCCTAACGCGTCAAGGCGAGGGGTAGGAAAGCAGAAATAAAGCGAAAGGACTCAATTCGACGCTAACGCGTTGTGGCGAGTGTCCCCGGCCATTTGGAGCTCTCACCAGGTTCTAATGGCCAGCCCCTCTCCCGCCGGGTCCTCCGGGACAAAGGGCGTCGTGTCCCGCTATTGCCCCGCTGCCTGTGGTTTCAGTATCTCAGGCAAGGACCCGCACCCCATGTGCATCACGTGCATGGGGGTGAAGCACGCTCGGGCGTCGCTTGCGGACCCGGATGGCTGCGCTCACTGCAAAGCCATGTCGGTGAAAACTCTGGAGAGGAGGCTACGTATCGCCGCGTCCACAGGCGCCGACACGTGTCTGCTGCCTAAAACCGCGGCGGAGGGCGCCTCAAAACCCCCTCCACCCCGCGCCTCCACGAGTTGGGCGGACATAATGGACGTTGAGTCCCCTATGCTGCCCCCGCTGTTCGACGAGCACGTGTTCGCGGACAGGGAGGAGGCGGACGTCGAGGAGGAGGATGACGATCAGCTCCTCCGAGACGAGCCAGAGGAGGACGACGAGGATGCCATTCTCCCGGATGCGCAGCCCTCTAGACCTCCCAGCGCTCAGGGCAGCGAGCCCTCCACGGGGGACTTCGGTTTGGTCGAGGTGTGTAAAAGAGCCGCGGCCAAGCTGGGCATTGCATGGCCAGCCCCCCGTGGTGACCTCGGGGTTGAGAGGGACTTTTTCGACGGGAAAAGACTCCCTTCTCGTCCGCCCGCATTCAGCCAAGCGCTTCCCGCGGTGCCTGCGTGTGTGACCGAGGTCAGACGGTCCTGGGATAAACCCTTTTCTAACCGCGTTCCCGTCAAGGGCTACTCGGTTTTGGATATTGGCGACATGGAGGAGCTGGGGCTCTCCAGCCCCCCCACGGTCGAGGCTTCGGTGGCTCATCACCTCCACCCGACCAGGAGGGCTTCATTTTCGTCAACAGGACCGTCGCTCCCAGGTAAAATGGATCGCTTTACCGCGTCCATTTATCAGAAGATTTTTAAATCTTCCGCGCTTTCCGCCAGGGCGCTTAACGTGACCTCGCTCCTGACGGCGTACCAAGCCGAACTGCTCGAGGAGCTGGGGAAGCAGCTGGACTCTGGCAACCCCGATCCAGCGACCTGGGTGGAGATCTGCATGATCTCAGACCTGAATCTGCGCACTTCACGCGGCGCGATTCAGAGTTGTGGCCGTACAATGGGTCTCGCCGTCGCGGGTGAGCGCTCGTTGTGGTTAAACTTATCCAGTCTCACCGACCGGGAGAAGGTTGAATTTCTCGACGCGCCGGTGGACTGTAAGAACCTTTTCGGCCCAACAGTCGAGGCAATGCGGCAGAGATGCGATCTCCAGAAGAAAGAAGGAGAAGCCTTCGACTTCTGTCTGCCTCGCAAGCCGGCGCCGCGCGCCCCTCCCCCGCCCCCCCGCCCGGGACCCCCGCCTCAACACCGGGGTTTCCGATCTGACTTCAGGTCACCTGGCCCGCGGGCCACGGGGAGGGCAGCTGAACCCCGAGCTCAACACCGGGCTACCAGCTCCAGACAGGGGACAAAGCCGTCATACGCGGCGGTCGCTGCACAGCACCGCCCGGCTCCTCCCCCCAGCGGTAAGAAGCGCCGGCAGACCTAGGGATTCGTTTCCCTCACACCAGGGGCGTCGCCAGCACCACGTGGTCTCTGGCCTCCCCCCTCCCTTGACCGACGTCACGCTCGCCCCTCCCCCAGCAAAACGGGCGACGGTGTGCACGTCGGCAGTACGTTCTGTTCAATGTTCAGCGGCCACTTTTGTTCCCCCGCTTCATTGCAGGACCAAAGCACCAGTTCACATCGTGCTGCCACTTACGCCCTCCCCTCAGCTCGTTCGGTCGAGCTTGAGAGTGGAGCGGGTAAGGCGGGTTTGTCCCTGTTCATTTTCCCCTTGCCGTTCTCAGGGTTCATTAAAAATGGCGCTGCCGCATCCACGCCTAGGGCTGAGGGCGCAGCCGCACAAACAAAAACGAAACTTAAGCGGAGAGTGTCATGCCTCTGCGCCTCCACCAGATGGTGCTCACGTGCCGCTGGTGGGGCAGATGAACCCCCTTGCGCGCCGTTTCGACAGCTGGCGCGCATGCGCAGTTCACCCCTGGGTCCTGGCGACGGTAGGGAAAGGTTACAGGCTGCAGTTTGCGGCACGTCCCCCCGCGTTCATCGGGGTGGTTTCGTCGCTGGCAACTGGGGATGCCGCTCAGGTTTTGGAGGCAGAAATAACCTCCCTTCTGAGCAAACGGGCAATAAGGCCCGTCCCCATGGAGGAAATGCAGCGGGGTTTTTATTCTCTCTATTTCCTGGTTCCAAAGCGGGACGGAGGGCTCCGTCCTATTCTGGACCTGCGTGTTCTCAACAAACACCTCAGGCGGTTCAGATTCAGAATGCTCACTCACAAGGGCCTGTTTCGCTCGGTTCGTCCCGGCGACTGGTTCACTACAGTGGACCTGCAGGACGCGTATTTTCACATCGGAATCTATCCTGCCCACAGGCGGTATCTCCGGTTCTGTTTCCACGGTGTGGCTTACGAGTTTCTCACGGTTCCGTTCGGCCTGAGCCTCGCGCCCCGTGTGTTCAGCAAATGTATAGAAGCAGCTCTGACCCCGCTCAGATCCTCGGGCGTCAGGGTTCTGGCTTATCTGGACGATTATCTGCTCTGCGCCCGATCGCGCGAGCAGGCAGTGCACGAAACGAAAGTACTGGTGACCCACCTCACCAGCCTGGGTTTCAGTATAAACTACGCCAAGAGCGCACTGGTTCCGTCCCAGACCGTAGAATATCTGGGCCTCCAGATAAATTCTGTGTCTTTTCGCGCTTCACTGTCCGAGAGACGCGTACTGTCGTTAAAACAGTGCGTTGGTCTGTTCAGCAGCGGCAGAGCGGTCCAGTTCAGGACCTGCCTGCGCCTGCTGGGGCTCATGGCTTCTACTGTGGCAGTGGTCCCGCTGGGACTGTTGAACATGAGGGAATTTCAGCGCTGGGTGTCAGCGCTGCGTCTCTGTCCCCGTCGGCACCTCGGCCGTTCTGTCACGGTCTCGGAGGACTGCCTCACGGCTCTCCACTGGTGGCAGAGGGCGGGCAATTATTTGTCCGGCGCGCCACTGGGTGTCGTGTCCGTAAGGAAGACGGTGACCACGGACGCCTCCCTCACGGGCTGGGGCGCCGTGTTCGAAGGCAGGACGGTCAACGGGCTCTGGCCATCACGGCTTCGGGACGCCCATATAAACTACCTGGAGCTGTTGGGGGTTTTTCACGCTGTGGTGCATTTTCTCCCCCACCTGCGGGGCTGTCATGTTCTTATCAGGACGGACAATACAACCGCGGTGGCATATGTCAACCGGCAGGGCGGGACGCGCTCACGCCGTCTGCACGGTCTGGCGCGGAGATTAATTCTTTGGAGTTACGCGCACCTCGCGTCACTGCGTGCGACGCATGTGCCGGGTTTGGTGAATTCGGGGGCGGACCTCCTCTCCAGGGGGAACCCCCTGTACGGCGAGTGGAGGCTCCACCCTCAGGTGGTTACTCAGATCTGGGAGAGGTTCGGCAGGGCTGCCGTAGATCTCTTCGCCTCGCGCGGAGACGCGCAGTGTCCCCTGTTCTTCTCTCTGAAAGACAGCGACGCGCCGTTGGGGGTGGACGCGCTGGCGCACCCGTGGCCGGACGCGCTGATGTACGCATTCCCACCCCTGAGCCTGATTTGCCCCACACTCTCGCGAGTGAGAGAGGGCGGTCTGACTCTCCTGCTGGTGGCCCCCCGCTGGCCTGGGAGGCCGTGGCTGGCGGAGATATTTCAGCTTCTGTGGGACGAGCCCTGGCAGCTCCCGCCGCGCAGGGACCTTCTGTCACAAGCGCGCGGGGAGATTTTCCACCCCTCTCCAGGTCTGCTGAATTTGTGGGTCTGGCCCGTGAGAGGCTGAATTTGGACGCGGCTGGTCTCCCTGCCAGGGTGATCACCACCATCCAGAGTGCCAGGGCTCCATCCACGCGCACACTGTATGACAGCAAGTGGCGTGTTTTTGAACAGTGGTGCGAACAGAGGCGGGTTGTGCCCTTTGTGTGTTCGGTTACTGTGGTGTTATGTTTCCTGCAGGACATGTTGGACAAGGGCAGGGCATTTTCCACTGTTAAAGTGTATCTAGCTGCTATAGCAGCATGCCACGTGGGGTTTGACAACACGTCTGTTGGTCAGCATCCTCTCGTGCGCCGTTTTATGAAAGGTGCCCGCCGGCTCCGGCCGGCTAGTCAGCTTTTCGTCCCTTCATGGGACTTGCCCCTGGTCCTGCAGATGTTCTCAGAACCTCCTTTTGAGCCTCTGGAACAAGTGAGTGTGAAACTCCTGACCCTCAAGACAGCTTTGCTTCTCGCGCTGTCCTCAGCGAAGCGGGTGAGTGAGATTCATGCGTTCTCTGTTCATCCTTCTTGTATGAACTTCGGCCTGGGCGATGCTAGAGTTGTGCTGTTACCTAACCCTGCATTTGTTCCCAAGGTTGTTAACTCTGCTTATAATTGTAGCGCCGTGGAGCTGAGCGCTTTTCACCCCCCTCCATTTACTTCAGAAGAAGATCGGAGGCTGCATTGTTTGTGTCCGGTACGTGCTTTGCGGGTTTACACGGACAGAACCAGGGCTTTCAGGAGGAGTGACCAGCTGTTTGTGTCCTGGGCTCCTCCATACAGAGGTAAGCCGATTTCATCTCAGCGGTTATCGCGCTGGCTGGTGGAGGCTATCGGCATGGCCTACCATGCACGGGGTCTCCCACCCCCGCAGGGGCTTAGGGCTCATTCCACTAGAGCCACGGCTACCTCTTGGGCTTTATTCAGGGGTGTTTCTGTACGTGATATTTGTGCTGCTGCTAGCTGGGCTACGCCACACACATTTATTAGGTTTTACCGACTCGACGTCACAGCCCCGCCGCTTGCGCACGCTGTGCTTAGTGTCGGTGCCGCTGATTAGTGTTGTTTCGGCTCCGTGTGCGTCCGGACGGAGGTACTTCGGAAAGCATGCAATACGGGAGTTGGCCATATCTTTCCCATAGTGAGATACCGAGCGAATGTTTGAAAGAGAACGTGAGGTTACTTGACGTAACCCCGGTTCTCTGATAACATGAGTGAGGTATCTCACTGCTTTCCCCTCCTTGCATTTTGGCACGGGGAAGAGCATGCTAGAGAAGGCCGTTCCGGTGGGCGGCGGCACCTGATATAGGGAGGCGGGGCTCCCGGGGTGCAGCTGCCATTGGTCCGTCTGCGACGGACGTGGTGTCATTGGTGCTTCCGCGATCGGTCACGCTGAGGGCGTTTCCCATAGTGAGATACCTCACTCATGTTATCAGAGAACCGGGGTTACGTCAAGTAACCTCACGTTTTATGTGCCTACTGCCAAAAACCCAGCAGACATGGCTTCCAGGGGCATGTCTGTAAATGAACTACTCTCATCCAATTGGCTTACTGGCCCTAAATTCCTATGGGAAAGAGAAATACAACACCCACCAAAGGAAACTATTGAACTCCTAGTAGGAGACCCAGAAGTGAAAAAGGTGCAGACACTAAGTACACAAACTGCTGAACATGCAAGCCTTAGTGACCGCCTCAGAAAGTTCTCATCCTGGTCCCGCGCAGTCAGTGCAGTAGCACGTCTCAGACGATACCTGCTTAAAGACAAATCAAACACGATCACCACTGTGACAGAAAGACAAAATGCAGAAACTGTCATTATCAAAGATTTACAAAGACAAGTATATCAAAATGAAATAGATACACTAAACAAAGGCAAACAACTATCAAAGAACAACAAAATGCACAACTTGGATGTTTTCTTGGACAAAGATATTGTGCTTAAGGTGGGAGGAAGACTACGGCATTCATCCCTCCCAAATTCATTCGAACATCCAACCATCATTCCCAGAGAACATCACATCACAAAACTGATAATTGCCCAATGCCACGAAAGGGTCAGTCATCAAGGAAAAGGCTTCACGATGAATGAGATACGATCCAGTGGGTATTGGATTCCAAGGTTAAGCCAAAAGGTTGCATCCTATATTCGGCAGTGTGTTTTTTGGACAAAGGAGACCTGTGGAAGGACAAAAAATGAGAGATCTACCCGCAGAGAGAATTGAACACTCTCCACCCTTCACATACTGTGGTATGGACGTTTTTGGGCCGTTCCTGACCAAACAAGCATGGAAAGAACACAAAAGGTCCGACCTCCTTTTCACATGCTTCTATTCACATGCAGTCCATGTTGAAAAGTTAGAGGATCTGTCAACAGACACTTTTATAAATGGACTCGTTCATTGCCATAAGAGGCTCAGTCAGACAAATAAAATGTGATCAGGGTACCAACTTCATAGGTTCCAAAAATGAGCTGAACACAGTACGAAGTGAAATGGACACTGACAGACTGACAACAATGTGACTTCATCCTAAACACACCTCATGCTAGTCACGCAGGTGGAGTATGGGAACGATGGTACCTTCAAAACATTATAATCAGACAAAAATGGAACACCCCTAAAGGGAACATGCAAATAGACGACATAGTAATGGACAAATATGAAATGCAACCTCGATCCCAGTGGAAGCTTGGCCGAATCTTGGACACTGTAGAAGATACAGATGGACAGAAGTTAGTTCGGCTGCTGGAAGATAGTGGAATGTAAATTCCTGATGCTTGAGTATATGGACATATCTCAAGTTACAGTGTTAGCATGTTTACTATGTTATTCTTGTTGTGACAAAGTTTTTTTTAATTATTTGTGTTTCATATGTTCAACAGAAAATAATTTGATGGGAGTGTAAAGACCAAAAAAGTAAGATTTACATTAATGTAATGTTACCCGCTCATATTTTGATAACCCCTTTGTGAGCGGAAGTACGGTAACGGTACTGAGCTTGATGTAAGACAGAAGGCGCAAAGTAAAGCAGGAAAGGCTCAGTGGCAACGCAGAGAAAAGGACAACCGAAAGAGTTAAAAGCAACAAATCTAGCATCAGTTGATAAGGGAACAAGGTTCGTAACTATGACTAAAGTATATTTGAGCAATGTTTGTAAGAAAAGACTTGATTAGTTATGCTAAGGGAAAGAAATATACTAACGTAAGGTGCTATGCATGACAAGGGATGTGATCGTAATTATTGGTATCTGCTCTTGCTTAGCTCTTACATTGGTTGATGACACGGACGGCTTCAATAAATCATCATTTTGACCATCAGTTCTGGCCTTCTCAATATGGACTTATTTATTTATTTATTTATTTTAAATACCAAAAATTTGCTCAAAACTAAGTGGCAATTTGGTTATTATACATGGCTCAGTCACTGCACTTTCTTACCTCAGAGACATCATAGAACCCATCATCATTCATCTCATACATTATTAGTAATATCAAAGGGAACTTTTAATTATTTCATTAAAATTCAGAGCAAATAGGAAAAGCATTTATGTAAATAACAATGTCCCTAACTTATTGTGCGTAGTGTATATATTTCCGTCATGACCTCAGCGCCTGTTTTTTCTAATTTAAAAGTTCTGATTTAAAAATCGGTGAGTATTGCCCTGGTGCCCTGGTGTAATGTTCTCTCATTTCTTTCTACAGGTGACTTGGGAGCAGCAGTCAGCTTCAGCGACATACACAGAAGAAGCGAGCTCTCTGGTGTTCTCCACAGGTGAGTCCTTTTCCAGACCTCATGTGTATATATGTTTGTGATTTGTATAGGATGGCCCGGAGGTGATTCGTTTTCGGTTAAATCGTTTTCTGCCATCCTTTCTAAGAAAACCAGGCAGACGGTCATTCCCGCGGACCAGGAGGAGGAGGAGGAGAGGCAGATTGGGACTGAGAGCCACTCACCAGAACAACATGGGGTGGCATTTGGCCTGCTGACTAAAACGAACAGGTAATGCCCTGTCATGTCCTGCCCCAAACTCTTTCTGCTGTGATGTTTCTGATCAGGTCTGATTTTGTTTCTGGCTGTGTGTTGCAGGATGTTCACCTCTTCTGTCTACGGTCCTGTTTTCTTTTGCATCAGTTTGCTGAGTGCATACTCGGTGCATCCCACCACTGGCACAAGAAGAAGAGCCGTAAACAAGGTGAGAGCTGAAACTGTTCTGGATTGTAATTAGCTTCATGTTGAAATATTTTGCTGAGGACATTGAAGCAATAGAAATATGTCGAGATGTTGATGTGAATTTGTCTGTGTTTAGACATCCTGGATAAGCTTTGCTGTCAACGTGGGTTTGCGGAAACAGATGACCTACAATGGGTAATTATATTAAATTTAACATGAATGGTATTTCCAGATATGTTGTTGCTTAAAACACATAATGAAAAAGGAACATGTAAATATTTAAAAAATGAACATGTTTTTTTGCAAAAGTTGCAACAAGTGGTTCCATCAGGGATGCGTCAACTCTCCAGCAGTGGACAAAGAATAGCAATGTCTTGTGTGCATTGTCTAAAGTGTTTTCATTATTTTATTTTTATTTCATTCTGTTGAAACGCCCCTTTTTACTTTAATTTTTGTTGTATGTTCAATTGATCTTATTAAAACTGTACATAGTTCCATGTTGACTTTTTATTAAATTATTTGAATTAAAGTGCTTTTGCCTAATTAATTACTGTAGCATAAATTGTTTTACTTATTATATGTATGTGCGAATTATATTTGACCCATATTACATGTTTGATTTAAATATTAAAATGTAATAAATCTGACAATTATTTAGCATGTTTTTCATTGTAATAAAACACATAACTTTATCTGGCATAAAATATTTTTATGTGTTTTATTTGAAACTGCAATAAATTGTCCTTCCACTGTTACACACTGACTGGTTATTGTGTTTGAATGTGGCTCTGTTAAAGAGGAGGAGGGGAATTTATTGTTTATTCAGGGGAGTTTCTTCTGCAGTTTTTTTTCAAGTCACCTTGAAGTGATGTTCACAATTACAATTCACAACAGCATATGTGAAGACAATATAATTAATTTTTCATGCTCAATAGAGTACAATTACACATGGAACGATGTAAACATTCAACTTTATAAGACCAAGATGAAACAGGAGAATGATCTGTTCCCAGTGTTGATATATACACTACTCACAATAATATAGGGATATTGTGAGAGACTTAGTGGATGTCATTTATACGATGTTTGTTTCACTTTTGGACATTTTTGGGATAGGGAGGCAATTATGTTGGGTTGATAGACAAACACATTTTGTGTTTTCCACGTAATGGTCTCATTGTGTACAGGTGTGCCTTATATTGGGGCCAATACCAAGAGACAACCTTTCTCAACGTGGCATCAAATTCAACATTCTGTGGTCATAAAAAGCTGGTATTGTCAGTAATTCATTCAAACAGCCATAAAACCACAACATCACTTAATGGATGAGAGGCATCACCAGGCAGTCAGATGTTGCTCGTGAACTTTATGTGTCTCAAAGTGTCATCAGCAGACTTGCATCAAGACACAGGACTACTGGCAGAGATCATGACAGACCCAGCAGTGGAGCCCCACAAGTGACAGACTGGAATGATGACCATTACCTAAGGACCTACATACTCAGACATCATTATGCAACTGCCACACAGCTGCAGGCCCGTTTATGAGATGCGGGGTTACTAGGCTTTCCAGACAAACCATTCGCAACCCACTGCACCGCTTTGGCTTGAATGCCAGACGACCGTTGCAGGAGACTCCACTGACACCAAGATGCTGCAGTGAACATTTGCAGTGGACACAAGGCCATGTGGTCTGAACAATGCAGCAGTGGTCCACCGTCCTGTTCACTGATTAGTGTCGTGTCAGCGTTGCTGGAGAATGCGAGGTGAGCGATACACTGAGGTCAAGCGACGAGGAGCATCACCAGTCAGCGCAAAACCGATTTGGTTATTGTACATGGCTCAGTCCCTAGACGTTCTTACCTCAGAGAATCATAGAACCCATCAACATCCCCCAATTCTGCCCAACTTTCTATTAATGGATGATAATGCTCCACCACATCGTGGCAGAATTCAGGCAGTTGGAGTGCCTCATATGGTATGGCCATCAATGTCACCTGACCTGAACCCCATAGAGCACGTCTGGGACCAGTTGAAGCAGAGACTGAATGATCGTACCCCACCCACACGTGACCCGGCAGAACTGCGTTTAGCTCTTGCGGAAGAGTGGAACGCATTGCCTCAGAAACACATCATGAGGCTAGTGAGGAGCATGAGACATCGTCATCAAGCTGTCATTGTCTATTTTTCACCAATGGAATCAATGTTGCGTGCAGGCCACTAGTTGTGCACCTTTGTGCATTCTTTGTTTTCTGTTTGTCTGGCAGTCCACTCTGTCCTATGAGGGATGATTTCAGCACTTTATCAGCCACATTGCCTAAAATACTGCAGATGCAAATTTAGCAGGTATGAATTTATATATGCATGCCCCAATAAATCTATAATTTTAAAATGAAACTGAGTTATAAACTTGTCTATTATTGTACTCTGAATAATAATTGAGATGCATATCTCAGATGGTACAAAATTTTACCAGCAGACATTTTGTACTGTTTGACAGAATGAACTGTGTAGTGTAACACATTCATTGTAAAGACCAAAAAAGTAAGATTTACATTAATGCAATGCACTCATACATTAATGCACTCATATTTTGATAACCCCTTTGTGAGCGGAAGTACGGTAACGGTACTGAGCTTGATGTAAGACAGAAGGCGTGAAGTAAAGCAGGAAAGGCTCAGTGGCAACGCAGAGAAAAGGACAACCGAAAGAGTTAAAAGCAACAAATCTAGCATCAGTTGATAAGGGAACAAGGTTTGTAACTATGACTAAAGTATATTTGAGCAACCAGTAATGTTTGTGAGAAAAGACTTTATTAGTTATGCTAAGGGAAAGAAATATACTAACGTAAGGTGCTATGCATGACGAGGGATGTGATCGTAATTATTGGTATCTGCTCTTGCTTAGCTCTTACGTTGGTTGATGACACGGACGGCTTCAATAAATCATAATTTGACCATCAGTTCTGGCCTTCTCAATATTGACTGAATGCTACAGTAAGAGCTTGACCGCCGCCTCCCGCTGCACTACGTGGTTTAAGGTAATACCCGCGACGTCCAGCAGTTGGTCAGAAGACAAAATGGATCAAAAGGGGCTCAAATGGAAGACGTACAAGCTGCATCACTAAGTCAAACGGTCACAAATGAACAGATTGCAAGTTCACAACAAGACATTAAAGATCCAATCACATGCAAAGAACAAATGTGAAGTGAGCTTCAAGATAAAGCTTAAACCATGTCCGACTTACCAAGATGTTCTGAAAGAGTTAAAGTACAAACTGAAAGGATGATAACATACCGAAAGGAAGAATTAAGCCAAAAAGAAAGGAGACTAACAACAATGAACAATGGAAAATGCAAGTACGAGAAACAAGAGAAAAGCTAAAGACAGATATCACAGACGAAGAGATGTCAGAACTTGCAGACATAATAGAACAAAGGAGAGACAATATATTGATGTTCTTTTCAGAAATAAGAATCCAAACGGCACCACCATCTGACATAAGGAGAAAGATTCATGCATGTGAACAAGTAACTCATGAAGTTTTTAGAATAATTCTGGAGAGAATAAGTAGAGTTGATAGAGATTTTGATGCAGAGTGTGAAAGAACTCGTTTATGTGGACTTTTACAGCATGACTATGCCATGTCCATATATGGCTCGACCGCGGCATCAAACCACAGCCAACGATCCTCAGCTTCACAGCTGACCGCAAAGCGAGCCGAAGCAGCAGCAGAACTATCAGCAAAAGAGGCAGAATATGAGGTTGTATTAGAGGAACAAAGACAAAGAGAAAGGATAAAGGCTATAGAGGAGGAGCACAAGGTACAAATGGCGGCGCAAAATTCAGAGCTGGAACGCTTAAGAGCGCAGAAGGAAGTAAAAGCAGCTCGAGCCAGGTGGGAAGCATATGATAGAGAGTTATCACTAGTGGGGGATGAACAGTCAATAAAAGGTGAACCAGTTAGCCCAAACTTCACCCCCAAACAGCCCAAACCAGAACTCCCCTTCATTCCTGTGCAAACAGCTCACTCGGATGTCTCTGAGCTAGCACAAGCAGTGCAAGACAGCATAAAAATGAACAAGCTTCCCACGCCAGAACCAACAGTGTTTAGTGGTGATTCAATAAACTTCATAGAGTAGAAATCCACATTCATGTCCCTGATTGAACGAAAGGGTCTCTCAGCGGTAAAGATAAACTGTAGTATTTAAAAAGATTTTTAACTGGGTCGGCTCGCAAATGTCTTGAAAGAAGTTTCTTCAGAAACGATGCAGAGGCATACAAAGATGCTTGAGATAAACTAAACCAAAGATACGGTCAACCATTCATGATATAAAAGGCATTTAGAGAGAAGCTAGCGAATTGGCCAAAGGTGCAGTCCAGAGACGCTGATGGATTAAGGAACCTTGCAGATTTCATAAATGCATGCAAGCTTGCTATGCCGCACGTAAAGGGATTACAAATACTCAACGACTGCGAAGAAAATCAAAGATTTTTGCACAAACTACCGGACTGGATAAATGCAAGATGGAATAGACGGGTAACAAAAACTTTAATGGAGGGTGGTGAGTTTCCAAGTTTCTGTGATTTTGCTTCCTTCCTCTCATTAGAAGCGGAAGTTGCTTGCAACCCAGTCACCTCCATTCATGCACTTCGCCGCACTGAAACAAATATTGATATATACTGATAAATATTGAAATATTGAGTACAAGGGTAATCAGTGGGAAAAAAGCAGGTGTATTTAACACAAATGCAACTGTACAAAGTGACAAACGGACAATAACAAAGACACCTAACAGTTCACCATGCATGTTGTGCCAGGACGCACATCAGATTCACAAGTGCCCAGACTTCTTAAAGATGTCTCTAGAAAATAGAAATAAATATGTGAGAGACAAAAAACTTTGTTATGGCTGTCTGAAACAAGGACACAGTGGTAAGGACTGCAGATGCCACCTCACTTGCGAAACCTGCACAAAGAGACATCCTGTGTGTCTTCATGATGAAAACTACAGTAACGGTTTGCAAAGACAAACACGTGTGAGTACGGAGAATGCAAATCAAGGTAACTCACCTGAAACTGCAACAGCCATGTCACTTAATGTTGCCAGATCAGAACAGACCGTCAGCACCTCAATGATAGTCTTTACTTTACTTTACTTTATTTAGCAGACGCTTTTATCCAAAGCGACTTACAAGAGGAAGACACCAGCAATTCTCGTTCGATTTCTATAGAATATTGAGTTTACAAACTAAGAGCCCTGATAAGGCTCAACTTGTCAGCGAAGAACATGCTCAGAGATTGATAAGTGCTAGGGTTATAACATTTTTGTATTGTTTTGTGCAATGTGTACGCATGTGTGTGTGTAAGTGTTAAATTTGACAGTATTACTTTTTGAACAAGAGGGTTTTCACCTGCTTCTTAAAAGTGGTGATAGTCTCGGCTAGTCTTGTGGAGGAGGGAAGGTTGTTCCACCAGCCAGGGACAACATAGTCCCAGTATGGCTGTAAACCACCTAAAATTGGACTATGCATTATTAGACACTCAGAGCGATGCTGTCTTTGTGGATCAGGATGTAACGCAGGAGTCATTTACTGCCTATTGTAGATGAGATCCCTCCACTCCTCAGTTGTGAAGTAAGTCTCCTTATAGGTTATACCTGTCCCAGGGCTCTTGCACCTAAACAAATAATCTTAGGAAAAGATGGTGAGCCCTATGCTATTCGCACGGACTTAGGATGGAGCATAGTAGGCAACGCAGCACTGTGCAATGAAACGGATATAGACAGCAGCCTCTGCCACAGAGTCACAGTTAAAGAAATCCCTCACTCCACTCCAACAGATGCAATACTTGCTCTGGAAAGAGATTTCAAAGAGACGGACAGGAACGAAAAGACTGTATCACAAGAGGATTTAATATTCCTCCAGAAGCTTGAGCAAGGCATAACACAGACGGAAAAGGGACATTTGGAGATGCCATCGCCATTTAGAGAAAAGCCACAAATGCCAGATAACAGACAACTTGCTGAAAACAGACTAAACCAGCTCAAACACAAACTCATGAAAGACGAAAAATACAAGGAGGATTACATGAAATACATGAAAGACATCATCGAAAGAGGTGATGCAGAAGAGACTGATGATATCCGACTCCGTGGCAAGACATGGTACATACCACACCATGCCATCTATCATCCAAAGAAACCTGACAGTGCATCCTATCCACAGTTGCAGCAATATACGATCCCCTTGGATTCATAGCTCCTTACGTGCTCAACGACAAAGGAATCCTCCAAGAAATGTGCTGCCAAGGAACGAAGTGGGATGACCTGATACCAGAGCATCTCAGGCCACGGTGGGAGCGCTGGAACGGAGATCTTCACAATCTGAGAAAATTACAAATGTGGTGGAGATGTGGTGAAAAGAGAATTACATCACTTTTCGGACGCAAGCACTACAGGATATGGACAATGTTCTTATCTCAGACTCTTAAACAAAAACAAGGAAGTTCATTGTACCTTCATTATGGGCAAATCACGTGTCTCACCCACAAAAATCACCACAATCCCAAGGCTGGAACTTACCGCAGCCACAGTGTCAGTCACCGTGAGCAACATGCTGAGAGAGGAACTACTTTACGACAATGTCGAAGAGTTCTTTTGGACTGACTCTAAAGTCACTCTAGGATACCTAAATAATGAGGCGAGGCGTTTTCATACATTTGTTGCTAATAGAGTACAGAAAATCCGCAACAATACCCCACCACAACAATGGTTCTCTTTCAAACATTCGCTCGGTATCTCACTATGGGAAACGCCCTCAGCGTGACCGATCGCGGAAGCACCAATGACACCACGTCCGTCGCAGACGGACCAATGGCAGCTGCACCCCGGGAGCCCCGCCTCCCTATATCAGGTGCCGCCGCCCACCGGAACGGCCTTCTCGCACTCTTCCCCGTGAAGATCTGCGGTCTTTCCTCAGTGCCCGGATTGTGGCTGCCCCCTGCTTACAGTTCACAGGCGAACCGTCAAGGACCTCGCCGCAGAACGCAGGTCTGCGGTCACCCTCCACGTGGTACCGAGAGGTCTTCCTTTGTCTTAGTTTCTGTGGAGGAACAGTGGGCTCACCCCCCGCTGCCCTCCGAATACCGCCTAACGCGTCAAGGCGAGGGGTAGGAAAGCAGAAATAAAGCGAAAGGACTCAATTCGACGCTAACGCGTTGTGGCGAGTGTCCCCGGCCATTTGGAGCTCTCACCAGGTTCTAATGGCCAGCCCCTCTCCCGCCGGGTCCTCCGGGACAAAGGGCGTCGTGTCCCGCTATTGCCCCGCTGCCTGTGGTTTCAGTATCTCAGGCAAGGACCCGCACCCCATGTGCATCACGTGCATGGGGGTGAAGCACGCTCGGGCGTCGCTTGCGGACCCGGATGGCTGCGCTCACTGCAAAGCCATGTCGGTGAAAACTCTGGAGAGGAGGCTACGTATCGCCGCGTCCACAGGCGCCGACACGTGTCTGCTGCCTAAAACCGCGGCGGAGGGCGCCTCAAAACCCCCTCCACCCCGCGCCTCCACGAGTTGGGCGGACATAATGGACGTTGAGTCCCCTATGCTGCCCCCGCTGTTCGACGAGCACGTGTTCGCGGACAGGGAGGAGGCGGACGTCGAGGAGGAGGATGACGATCAGCTCCTCCGAGACGAGCCAGAGGAGGACGACGAGGATGCCATTCTCCCGGATGCGCAGCCCTCTAGACCTCCCAGCGCTCAGGGCAGCGAGCCCTCCACGGGGGACTTCGGTTTGGTCGAGGTGTGTAAAAGAGCCGCGGCCAAGCTGGGCATTACATGGCCAGCCCCCCGTGGTGACCTCGGGGTTGAGAGGGACTTTTTCGACGGGAAAAGACTCCCTTCTCGTCCGCCCGCATTCAGCCAAGCGCTTCCCGCGGTGCCTGCGTGTGTGACCGAGGTCAGACGGTCCTGGGATAAACCCTTTTCTAACCGCGTTCCCGTCAAGGGCTACTCGGTTTTGGATATTGGCGACATGGAGGAGCTGGGGCTCTCCAGCCCCCCCACGGTCGAGGCTTCGGTGGCTCATCACCTCCACCCGACCAGGAGGGCTTCATTTTCGTCAACAGGACCGTCGCTCCCAGGTAAAATGGATCGCTTTACCGCGTCCATTTATCAGAAGATTTTTAAATCTTCCGCGCTTTCCGCCAGGGCGCTTAACGTGACCTCGCTCCTGACGGCGTACCAAGCCGAACTGCTCGAGGAGCTAGGGAAGCAGCTGGACTCTGGCAACCCCGATCCAGCGACCTGGGTGGAGATCTGCATGATCTCAGACCTGAATCTGCGCACTTCACGCGGCGCGATTCAGAGTTGTGGCCGTACAATGGGTCTCGCCGTCGCGGGTGAGCGCTCGTTGTGGTTAAACTTATCCAGTCTCACCGACCGGGAGAAGGTTGAATTTCTCGACGCGCCGGTGGACTGTAAGAACCTTTTCGGCCCAACAGTCGAGGCAATGCGGCAGAGATGCGATCTCCAGAAGAAAGAAGGAGAAGCCTTCGACTTCTGTCTGCCTCGCAAGCCGGCGCCGCGCGCCCCTCCCCCGCCCCCCCCGCCCGGGACCCCCGCCTCAACACCGGGGTTTCCGATCTGACTTCAGGTCACCTGGCCCGCGGGCCACGGGGAGGGCAGCTGAACCCCGAGCTCAACACCGGGCTACCAGCTCCAGACAGGGGACAAAGCCGTCATACGCGGCGGTCGCTGCACAGCACCGCCCGGCTCCTCCCCCCAGCGGTAAGAAGCGCCGGCAGACCTAGGGATTCGTTTCCCTCACACCAGGGGCGTCGCCAGCACCACGTGGTCTCTGGCCTCCCCCCTCCCTTGACCGACGTCACGCTCGCCCCTCCCCCAGCAAAACGGGCGACGGTGTGCACGTCGGCAGTACGTTCTGTTCAATGTTCAGCGGCCACTTTTGTTCCCCCGCTTCATTGCAGGACCAAAGCACCAGTTCACATCGTGCTGCCACTTACGCCCTCCCCTCAGCTCGTTCGGTCGAGCTTGAGAGTGGAGCGGGTAAGGCGGGTTTGTCCCTGTTCATTTTCCCCTTGCCGTTCTCAGGGTTCATTAAAAATGGCGCTGCCGCATCCACGCCTAGGGCTGAGGGCGCAGCCGCACAAACAAAAACGAAACTTAAGCGGAGAGTGTCATGCCTCTGCGCCTCCACCAGATGGTGCTCACGTGCCGCTGGTGGGGCAGATGAACCCCCTTGCGCGCCGTTTCGACAGCTGGCGCGCATGCGCAGTTCACCCCTGGGTCCTGGCGACGGTAGGGAAAGGTTACAGGCTGCAGTTTGCGGCACGTCCCCCCGCGTTCATCGGGGTGGTTTCGTCGCTGGCAACTGGGGATGCCGCTCAGGTTTTGGAGGCAGAAATAACCTCCCTTCTGAGCAAACGGGCAATAAGGCCCGTCCCCATGGAGGAAATGCAGCGGGGTTTTTATTCTCGCTATTTCCTGGTTCCAAAGCGGGACGGAGGGCTCCGTCCTATTCTGGACCTGCGTGTTCTCAACAAACACCTCAGGCGGTTCAGATTCAGAATGCTCACTCACAAGGGCCTGTTTCGCTCGGTTCGTCCCGGCGACTGGTTCACTACAGTGGACCTGCAGGACGCGTATTTTCACATCGGAATCTATCCTGCCCACAGGCGGTATCTCCGGTTCTGTTTCCACGGTGTGGCTTACGAGTTTCTCACGGTTCCGTTCGGCCTGAGCCTCGCGCCCCGTGTGTTCAGCAAATGTATAGAAGCAGCTCTGACCCCGCTCAGATCCTCGGGCGTCAGGGTTCTGGCTTATCTGGACGATTATCTGCTCTGCGCCCGATCGCGCGAGCAGGCAGTGCACGAAACGAAAGTACTGGTGACCCACCTCACCAGCCTGGGTTTCAGTATAAACTACGCCAAGAGCGCACTGGTTCCGTCCCAGACCGTAGAATATCTGGGCCTCCAGATAAATTCTGTGTCTTTTCGCGCTTCACTGTCCGAGAGACGCGTACTGTCGTTAAAACAGTGCGTTGGTCTGTTCAGCAGCGGCAGAGCGGTCCAGTTCAGGACCTGCCTGCGCCTGCTGGGGCTCATGGCTTCTACTGTGGCAGTGGTCCCGCTGGGACTGTTGAACATGAGGGAATTTCAGCGCTGGGTGTCAGCGCTGCGTCTCTGTCCCCGTCGGCACCTCGGCCGTTCTGTCACGGTCTCGGAGGACTGCCTCACGGCTCTCCACTGGTGGCAGAGGGCGGGCAATTATTTGTCCGGCGCGCCACTGGGTGTCGTGTCCGTAAGGAAGACGGTGACCACGGACGCCTCCCTCACGGGCTGGGGCGCCGTGTTCGAAGGCAGGACGGTCAACGGGCTCTGGCCATCACGGCTTCGGGACGCCCATATAAACTACCTGGAGCTGTTGGGGGTTTTTCACGCTGTGGTGCATTTTCTCCCCCACCTGCGGGGCTGTCATGTTCTTATCAGGACGGACAATACAACCGCGGTGGCATATGTCAACCGGCAGGGCGGGACGCGCTCACGCCGTCTGCACGGTCTGGCGCGGAGATTAATTCTTTGGAGTTACGCGCACCTCGCGTCACTGCGTGCGACGCATGTGCCGGGTTTGGTGAATTCGGGGGCGGACCTCCTCTCCAGGGGGAACCCCCTGTACGGCGAGTGGAGGCTCCACCCTCAGGTGGTTACTCAGATCTGGGAGAGGTTCGGCAGGGCTGCCGTAGATCTCTTCGCCTCGCGCGGAGACGCGCAGTGTCCCCTGTTCTTCTCTCTGAAAGACAGCGACGCGCCGTTGGGGGTGGACGCGCTGGCGCACCCGTGGCCGGACGCGCTGATGTACGCATTCCCACCCCTGAGCCTGATTTGCCCCACACTCTCGCGAGTGAGAGAGGGCGGTCTGACTCTCCTGCTGGTGGCCCCCCGCTGGCCTGGGAGGCCGTGGCTGGCGGAGATATTTCAGCTTCTGTGGGACGAGCCCTGGCAGCTCCCGCCGCGCAGGGACCTTCTGTCACAAGCGCGCGGGGAGATTTTCCACCCCTCTCCAGGTCTGCTGAATTTGTGGGTCTGGCCCGTGAGAGGCTGAATTTGGACGCGGCTGGTCTCCCTGCCAGGGTGATCACCACCATCCAGAGTGCCAGGGCTCCATCCACGCGCACACTGTATGACAGCAAGTGGCGTGTTTTTGAACAGTGGTGCGAACAGAGGCGGGTTGTGCCCTTTGTGTGTTCGGTTACTGTGGTGTTATGTTTCCTGCAGGACATGTTGGACAAGGGCAGGGCATTTTCCACTGTTAAAGTGTATCTAGCTGCTATAGCAGCATGCCACGTGGGGTTTGACAACACGTCTGTTGGTCAGCCTCCTCTCGTGCGCCGTTTTATGAAAGGTGCCCGCCGGCTTCGGCCGGCTAGTCAGCTTTTCGTCCCTTCATGGGACTTGCCCCTGGTCCTGCAGATGTTCTCAGAACCTCCTTTTGAGCCTCTGGAACAAGTGAGTGTGAAACTCCTGACCCTCAAGACAGCTTTGCTTCTCGCGCTGTCCTCAGCGAAGCGGGTGAGTGAGATTCATGCGTTCTCTGTTCATCCTTCTTGTATGAACTTCGGCCTGGGCGATGCTAGAGTTGTGCTGTTACCTAACCCTGCATTTGTTCCCAAGGTTGTTAACTCTGCTTATAATTGTAGCGCCGTGGAGCTGAGCGCTTTTCACCCCCCTCCATTTACTTCAGAAGAAGATCGGAGGCTGCATTGTTTGTGTCCGGTACGTGCTTTGCGGGTTTACACGGACAGAACCAGGGCTTTCAGGAGGAGTGACCAGCTGTTTGTGTCCTGGGCTCCTCCATACAGAGGTAAGCCGATTTCATCTCAGCGGTTATCGCGCTGGCTGGTGGAGGCTATCGGCATGGCCTACCATGCACGGGGTCTCCCACCCCCGCAGGGGCTTAGGGCTCATTCCACTAGAGCCACGGCTACCTCTTGGGCTTTATTCAGGGGTGTTTCTGTACGTGATATTTGTGCTGCTGCTAGCTGGGCTACGCCACACACATTTATTAGGTTTTACCGACTCGACGTCACAGCCCCGCCGCTTGCGCACGCTGTGCTTAGTGTCGGTGCCGCTGATTAGTGTTGTTTCGGCTCCGTGTGCGTCCGGACGGAGGGTACTTCGGAAAGCATGCAATACGGGAGTTGGCCATATCTTTCCCATAGTGAGATACCGAGCGAATGTTTGAAAGAGAACGTGAGGTTACTTGACGTAACCCCGGTTCTCTGATAACATGAGTGAGGTATCTCACTGCTTTCCCCTCCTTGCATTTTGGCACGGGGAAGAGCATGCTAGAGAAGGCCGTTCCGGTGGGCGGCGGCACCTGATATAGGGAGGCGGGGCTCCCGGGGTGCAGCTGCCATTGGTCCGTCTGCGACGGACGTGGTGTCATTGGTGCTTCCGCGATCGGTCACGCTGAGGGCGTTTCCCATAGTGAGATACCTCACTCATGTTATCAGAGAACCGGGGTTACGTCAAGTAACCTCACGTTTTATGTGCCTACTGCCAAAAACCCAGCAGACATGGCTTCCAGGGGCATGTCTGTAAATGAACTACTCTCATCCAATTGGCTTACTGGCCCTAAATTCCTATGGGAAAGAGAAATACAACACCCACCAAAGGAAACTATTGAACTCCTAGTAGGAGACCCAGAAGTGAAAAAGGTGCAGACACTAAGTACACAAACTGCTGAACATGCAAGCCTTAGTGACCGCCTCAGAAAGTTCTCATCCTGGTCCCGCGCAGTCAGTGCAGTAGCACGTCTCAGACGATACCTGCTTAAAGACAAATCAAACACGATCACCACTGTGACAGAAAGACAAAATGCAGAAACTGTCATTATCAAAGATTTACAAAGACAAGTATATCAAAATGAAATAGATACACTAAACAAAGGCAAACAACTATCAAAGAACAACAAAATGCACAACTTGGATGTTTTCTTGGACAAAGATATTGTGCTTAAGGTGGGAGGAAGACTACGGCATTCATCCCTCCCAAATTCATTCGAACATCCAACCATCATTCCCAGAGAACATCACATCACAAAACTGATAATTGCCCAATGCCACGAAAGGGTCAGTCATCAAGGAAAAGGCTTCACGATGAATGAGATACGATCCAGTGGGTATTGGATTCCAAGGTTAAGCCAAAAGGTTGCATCCTATATTCGCCAGTGTGTTTTTTGGACAAAGGAGACCTGTGGAAGGACAAAAAATGAGAGATCTACCCGCAGAGAGAATTGAACACTCTCCACCCTTCACATACTGTGGTATGGACGTTTTTGGGCCGTTCCTGACCAAACAAGCATGGAAAGAACACAAAAGGTCCGACCTCCTTTTCACATGCTTCTATTCACATGCAGTCCATGTTGAAAAGTTAGAGGATCTGTCAACAGACACTTTTATAAATGGACTCGTTCATTGCCATAAGAGGCTCAGTCAGACAAATAAAATGTGATCAGGGTACCAACTTCATAGGTTCCAAAAATGAGCTGAACACAGTACGAAGTGAAATGGACACTGACAGACTGACAACAATGTGACTTCATCCTAAACACACCTCATGCTAGTCACGCAGGTGGAGTATGGGAACGATGGTACCTTCAAAACATTATAATCAGACAAAAATGGAACACCCCTAAAGGGAACATGCAAATAGGCGACATAGTAATGGACAAATATGAAATGCAACCTCGATCCCAGTGGAAGCTTGGCCGAATCTTGGACACTGTAGAAGATACAGATGGACAGAAGTTAGTTCGGCTGCTGGAAGATAGTGGAATGTAAATTCCTGATGCTTGAGTATATGGACATATCTCAAGTTACAGTGTTAGCATGTTTACTATGTTATTCTTGTTGTGACAAAGTTTTTTTTAATTATTTGTGTTTCATATGTTCAACAGAAAATAATTTGATGGGAGTGTAAAGACCAAAAAAGTAAGATTTACATTAATGTAATGTTACCCGCTCATATTTTGATAACCCCTTTGTGAGCGGAAGTACGGTAACGGTACTGAGCTTGATGTAAGACAGAAGGCGCAAAGTAAAGCAGGAAAGGCTCAGTGGCAACGCAGAGAAAAGGACAACCGAAAGAGTTAAAAGCAACAAATCTAGCATCAGTTGATAAGGGAACAAGGTTCGTAACTATGACTAAAGTATATTTGAGCAATGTTTGTAAGAAAAGACTTGATTAGTTATGCTAAGGGAAAGAAATATACTAACGTAAGGTGCTATGCATGACAAGGGATGTGATCGTAATTATTGGTATCTGCTCTTGCTTAGCTCTTACATTGGTTGATGACACGGACGGCTTCAATAAATCATCATTTTGACCATCAGTTCTGGCCTTCTCAATATGGACTTATTTATTTATTTATTTATTTTAAATACCAAAAATTTGCTCAAAACTAAGTGGCAATTTGGTTATTATACATGGCTCAGTCACTGCACTTTCTTACCTCAGAGACATCATAGAACCCATCATCATTCATCTCATACATTATTAGTAATATCAAAGGGAACTTTTAATTATTTCATTAAAATTCAGAGCAAATAGGAAAAGCATTTATGTAAATAACAATGTCCCTAACTTATTGTGCGTAGTGTATATATTTCCGTCATGACCTCAGCGCCTGTTTTTTCTAATTTAAAAGTTCTGATTTAAAAATCGGTGAGTATTGCCCTGGTGCCCTGGTGTAATGTTCTCTCATTTCTTTCTACAGGTGACTTGGGAGCAGCAGTCAGCTTCAGCGACATACACAGATGAAGCGAGCTCTCTGGTGTTCTCCACAGGTGAGTCCTTTTCCAGACCTCATGTGTATATATGTTTGTGATTTGTATAGGATGGCCCGGAGGTGATTCGTTTTCGGTTAAATCGTTTTCTGCCATCCTTTCTAAGAAAACCAGGCAGACGGTCATTCCCGCGGACCAGGAGGAGGAGGAGGAGAGGCAGATTGGGACTGAGAGCCACTCACCAGAACAACATGGGGTGGCATTTGGCCTGCTGACTAAAACGAACAGGTAATGCCCTGTCATGTCCTGCCCCAAACTCTTTCTGCTGTGATGTTTCTGATCAGGTCTGATTTTGTTTCTGGCTGTGTGTTGCAGGATGTTCACCTCTTCTGTCTACGGTCCTGTTTTCTTTTGCATCAGTTTGCTGAGCGCATACTCGGTGCGTCCCACCACTGGCACAAGAAGAAGAGCCGTAAACAAGGTGAGAGCTGAAACTGTTCTGGATTGTAATTAGCTTCATGTTGAAATATTTTGCTGAGGACATTGAAGCAATAGAAATATGTCGAGATGTTGATGTGAATTTGTCTGTGTTTAGACATCCTGGATAAGCTTTGCTGTCAACGTGGGTTTGCGGAAACAGATGACCTACAATGGGTAATTATATTAAATTTAACATGAATGGTATTTCCAGATATGTTGTTGCTTAAAACACATAATGAAAAAGGAACATGTAAATATTTAAAAAATGAACATGTTTTTTTGCAAAAGTTGCAACAAGTGGTTCCATCAGGGATGCGTCAACTCTCCAGCAGTGGACAAAGAATAGCAATGTCTTGTGTGCATTGTCTAAAGTGTTTTCATTATTTTATTTTTATTTCATTCTGTTGAAACGCCCCTTTTTACTTTAATTTTTGTTGTATGTTCAATTGATCTTATTAAAACTGTACATAGTTCCATGTTGACTTTTTATTAAATTATTTGAATTAAAGTGCTTTTGCCTAATTAATTACTGTAGCATAAATTGTTTTACTTATTATATGTATGTGCGAATTATATTTGACCCATATTACATGTTTGATTTAAATATTAAAATGTAATAAATCTGACAATTATTTAGCATGTTTTTCATTGTAATAAAACACATAACTTTATCTGGCATAAAATATTTTTATGTGTTTTATTTGAAACTGCAATAAATTGTCCTTCCACTGTTACACACTGACTGGTTATTGTGTTTGAATGTGGCTCTGTTAAAGAGGAGGAGGGGAATTTATTGTTTATTCAGGGGAGTTTCTTGTGCAGTTTTTTTTCAAGTCACCTTGAAGTGATGTTCACAATTACAATTCACAACAGCATATGTGAAGACAATATAATTAATTTTTCATGCTCAATAGAGTACAATTACACATGGAACGATGTAAACATTCAACTTTATAAGACCAAGATGAAACAGGAGAATGATCTGTTCCCAGTGTTGATATATACACTACTCACAATAAGATAGGGATATTGTAAGAGACTTAGTGGATGTCATTTATACGATGTTTGTTTCACTTTTGGACATTTTTGGGATAGGGAGGCAATTATGTTGGGTTGATAGACAAACACATTTTGTGTTTTCCACGTAATGGTCTCATTGTGTACAGGTGTGCCTTATATTGGGGCCAATACCAAGAGACAACCTTTCTCAACGTGGCATCAAATTCAACATTCTGTGGTCATAAAAAGCTGGTATTGTCAGTAATTCATTCAAACAGCCATAAAACCACAACATCACTTAATGGATGAGAGGCATCACCAGGCAGTCAGATGTTGCTCGTGAACTTTATGTGTCTCAAAGTGTCATCAGCAGACTTGCATCAAGACACAGGACTACTGGCAGAGATCATGACAGACCCAGCAGTGGAGCCCCACAAGTGACAGACTGGAATGATGACCATTACCTAAGGACCTACATACTCAGACATCATTATGCAACTGCCACACAGCTGCAGGCCCGTTTATGAGATGCGGGGTTACTAGGCTTTCCAGACAAACCATTCGCAACCCACTGCACCGCTTTGGCTTGAATGCCAGACGACCGTTGCAGGAGACTCCACTGACACCAAGATGCTGCAGTGAACATTTGCAGTGGACACAAGGCCATGTGGTCTGAACAATGCAGCAGTGGTCCACCGTCCTGTTCACTGATTAGTGTCGTGTCAGCGTTGCTGGAGAATGCGAGGTGAGCGATACACTGAGGTCAAGCGACGAGGAGCATCACCAGTCAGCGCAAAACCGATTTGGTTATTGTACATGGCTCAGTCCCTAGACGTTCTTACCTCAGAGAATCATAGAACCCATCAACATCCCCCAATTCTGCCCAACTTTCTATTAATGGATGATAATGCTCCACCACATCGTGGCAGAATTCAGGCAGTTGGAGTGCCTCATATGGTATGGCCATCAATGTCACCTGACCTGAACCCCATAGAGCACGTCTGGGACCAGTTGAAGCAGAGACTGAATGATCGTACCCCACCCACACGTGACCCAGCAGAACTGCGTTTAGCTCTTGCGGAAGAGTGGAACGCATTGCCTCAGAAACACATCATGAGGCTAGTGAGGAGCATGAGACATCGTCATCAAGCTGTCATTGTCTATTTTTCACCAATGGAATCAATGTTGCGTGCAGGCCACTAGTTGTGCACCTTTGTGCATTCTTTGTTTTCTGTTTGTCTGGCAGTCCACTCTGTCCTATGAGGGATGATTTCAGCACTTTATCAGCCACATTGCCTAAAATACTGCAGATGCAAATTTAGCAGGTATGAATTTATATATGCATGCCCCAATAAATCTATAATTTTAAAATGAAACTGAGTTATAAACTTGTCTATTATTGTACTCTGAATAATAATTGAGATGCATATCTCAGATGGTACAAAATTTTACCAGCAGACATTTTGTACTGTTTGACAGAATGAACTGTGTAGTGTAACACATTCATTGTAAAGACCAAAAAAGTAAGATTTACATTAATGCAATGCACTCATACATTAATGCACTCATATTTTGATAACCCCTTTGTGAGCGGAAGTACAGGTAACGGTACTGAGCTTGATGTAAGACAGAAGGCGTGAAGTAAAGCAGGAAAGGCTCAGTGGCAACGCAGAGAAAAGGACAACCGAAAGAGTTAAAAGCAACAAATCTAGCATCAGTTGATAAGGGAACAAGGTTTGTAACTATGACTAAAGTATATTTGAGCAACCAGTAATGTTTGTGAGAAAAGACTTTATTAGTTATGCTAAGGGAAAGAAATATACTAACGTAAGGTGCTATGCATGACGAGGGATGTGATCGTAATTATTGGTATCTGCTCTTGCTTAGCTCTTACGTTGGTTGATGACACGGACGGCTTCAATAAATCATAATTTGACCATCAGTTCTGGCCTTCTCAATATTGACTGAATGCTACAGTAAGAGCTTGACCGCCGCCTCCCGCTGCACTACGTGGTTTAAGGTAATACCCGCGACGTCCAGCAGTTGGTCAGAAGACAAAATGGATCAAAAGGGGCTCAAATGGAAGACGTACAAGCTGCATCACTAAGTCAAACGGTCACAAATGAACAGATTGCAAGTTCACAACAAGACATTAAAGATCCAATCACATGCAAAGAACAAATGTGAAGTGAGCTTCAAGATAAAGCTTAAACCATGTCCGACTTACCAAGATGTTCTGAAAGAGTTAAAGTACAAACTGAAAGGATGATAACATACCGAAAGGAAGAATTAAGCCAAAAAGAAAGGAGACTAACAACAATGAACAATGGAAAATGCAAGTACGAGAAACAAGAGAAAAGCTAAAGACAGATATCACAGACGAAGAGATGTCAGAACTTGCAGACATAATAGAACAAAGGAGAGACAATATATTGATGTTCTTTTCAGAAATAAGAATCCAAACGGCACCACCATCTGACATAAGGAGAAAGATTCATGCATGTGAACAAGTAACTCATGAAGTTTTTAGAATAATTCTGGAGAGAATAAGTAGAGTTGATAGAGATTTTGATGCAGAGTGTGAAAGAACTCGTTTATGTGGACTTTTACAGCATGACTATGCCATGTCCATATATGGCTCGACCGCGGCATCAAACCACAGCCAACGATCCTCAGCTTCACAGCTGACCGCAAAGCGAGCCGAAGCAGCAGCAGAACTATCAGCAAAAGAGGCAGAATATGAGGTTGTATTAGAGGAACAAAGACAAAGAGAAAGGATAAAGGCTATAGAGGAGGAGCACAAGGTACAAATGGCGGCGCAAAATTCAGAGCTGGAACGCTTAAGAGCGCAGAAGGAAGTAAAAGCAGCTCGAGCCAGGTGGGAAGCATATGATAGAGAGTTATCACTAGTGGGGGATGAACAGTCAATAAAAGGTGAACCAGTTAGCCCAAACTTCACCCCCAAACAGCCCAAACCAGAACTCCCCTTCATTCCTGTGCAAACAGCTCACTCGGATGTCTCTGAGCTAGCACAAGCAGTGCAAGACAGCATAAAAATGAACAAGCTTCCCACACCAGAACCAACAGTGTTTAGTGGTGATTCAATAAACTTCATAGAGTAGAAATCCACATTCATGTCCCTGATTGAACGAAAGGGTATCTCAGCGGTAAAGATAAACTGTAGTATTTAAAAAGATTTTTAACTGGGTCGGCTCGCAAATGTCTTGAAAGAAGTTTCTTCAGAAACGATGCAGAGGCATACAAAGATGCTTGAGATAAACTAAACCAAAGATACGGTCAACCATTCATGATATAAAAGGCATTTAGAGAGAAGCTAGCGAATTGGCCAAAGGTGCAGTCCAGAGACGCTGATGGATTAAGGAACCTTGCAGATTTCATAAATGCATGCAAGCTTGCTATGCCGCACGTAAAGGGATTACAAATACTCAACGACTGCGAAGAAAATCAAAGATTTTTGCACAAACTACCGGACTGGATAAATGCAAGATGGAATAGACGGGTAACAAAAACTTTAATGGAGGGTGGTGAGTTTCCAAGTTTCTGTGATTTTGCTTCCTTCCTCTCATTAGAAGCGGAAGTTGCTTGCAACCCAGTCACCTCCATTCATGCACTTCGCCGCACTGAAACAAATATTGATATATACTGATAAATATTGAAATATTGAGTACAAGGGTAATCAGTGGGAAAAAAGCAGGTGTATTTAACACAAATGCAACTGTACAAAGTGACAAACGGACAATAACAAAGACACCTAACAGTTCACCATGCATGTTGTGCCAGGACGCACATCAGATTCACAAGTGCCCAGACTTCTTAAAGATGTCTCTAGAAAATAGAAATAAATATGTGAGAGACAAAAAACTTTGTTATGGCTGTCTGAAACAAGGACACAGTGGTAAGGACTGCAGATGCCGCCTCACTTGCGAAACCTGCACAAAGAGACATCCTGTGTGTCTTCATGATGAAAACTACAGTAACGGTTTGCAAAGACAAACACGTGTGAGTACGGAGAATGCAAATCAAGGTAACTCACCTGAAACTGCAACAGCCATGTCACTTAATGTTGCCAGATCAGAACAGACCGTCAGCACCTCAATGATAGTCTTTACTTTACTTTACTTTATTTAGCAGACGCTTTTATCCAAAGCGACTTACAAGAGGAAGACACCAGCAATTCTCGTTCGATTTCTATAGAATATTGAGTTTACAAACTAAGAGCCCTGATAAGGCTCAACTTGTCAGCGAAGAACATGCTCAGAGATTGATAAGTGCTAGGGTTATAACATTTTTGTATTGTTTTGTGCAATGTGTACGCATGTGTGTGTGTAAGTGTTAAATTTGACAGTATTACTTTTTGAACAAGAGGGTTTTCACCTGCTTCTTAAAAGTGGTGATAGTCTCGGCTAGTCTTGTGGAGGAGGGAAGGTTGTTCCACCAGCCAGGGACAACATAGTCCCAGTATGGCTGTCAACCACCTAAAATTGGTCTATGCATTATTAGACACTCAGAGCGATGCTGTCTTTGTGGATCAGGATGTAACGCAGGAGTCATTTACTGCCTATTGTAGATGAGATCCCTCCACTCCTCAGTTGTGAAGTAAGTCTCCTTATAGGTTATACCTGTTCCAGGGCTCTTGCACCTAAACAAATAATCTTAGGAAAAGATGGTGAGCCCTATGCTATTCGCACGGACTTAGGATGGAGCATAGTAGGCAACGCAGCACTGTGCAATGAAACGGATATAGACAGCAGCCTCTGCCACAGAGTCACAGTTAAAGAAATCCCTCACTCCACTCCAACAGATGCAATACTTGCTCTGGAAAGAGATTTCAAAGAGACGGACAGGAACGAAAAGACTGTATCACAAGAGGATTTAATATTCCTCCAGAAGCTTGAGCAAGGCATAACACAGACGGAAAAGGGACATTTGGAGATGCCATCGCCATTTAGAGAAAGCCACAAATGCCAGATAACAGACAACTTGCTGAAAACAGACTAAACCAGCTCAAACACAAACTCATGAAAGACGAAAAATACAAGGAGGATTACATGAAATACATGAATGACATCATCGAAAGAGGTGATGCAGAAGAGACTGATGATATCCGACTCCGTGGCAAGACATGGTACATACCACACCATGCCATCTATCATCCAAAGAAACCTGACAGGGCATCCTATCCACAGTTGCAGCAATATACGATCCCCTTGGATTCATAGCTCCTTACGTGCTCAACGACAAAGGAATCCTCCAAGAAATGTGCTGCCAAGGAACGAAGTGGGATGACCTGATACCAGAGCATCTCAGGCCACGGTGGGAGCGCTGGAACGGAGATCTTCACAATCTGAGAAAATTACAAATGTGGTGGAGATGTGGTGAAAAGAGAATTACATCACTTTTCGGACGCAAGCACTACAGGATATGGACAATGTTCTTATCTCAGACTCTTAAACAAAAACAAGGAAGTTCATTGTACCTTCATTATGGGCAAATCACGTGTCTCACCCACAAAAATCACCACAATCCCAAGGCTGGAACTTACCGCAGCCACAGTGTCAGTCACCGTGAGCAACATGCTGAGAGAGGAACTACTTTACGACAATGTCGAAGAGTTCTTTTGGACTGACTCTAAAGTCACTCTAGGATACCTAAATAATGAGGCGAGGCGTTTTCATACATTTGTTGCTAATAGAGTACAGAAAATCCGCAACAATACCCCACCACAACAATGGTTTTATGTGCCTACTGCCAAAAACCCAGCAGACATGGCTTCCAGGGGCATGTCTGTAAATGAACTACTCTCATCCAATTGGCTTACTGGCCCTAAATTCCTATGGGAAAGAGAAATACAACACCCACCAAAGGAAACTATTGAACTCCTAGTAGGAGACCCAGAAGTGAAAAAGGTGCAGACACTAAGTACACAAACTGCTGAACATGCAAGCCTTAGTGACCGCCTCAGAAAGTTCTCATCCTGGTCCCGCGCAGTCAGTGCAGTAGCACGTCTCAGACGATACCTGCTTAAAGACAAATCAAACACGATCACCACTGTGACAGAAAGACAAAATGCAGAAACTGTCATTATCAAAGATTTACAAAGACAAGTATATCAAAATGAAATAGATACACTAAACAAAGGCAAACAACTATCAAAGAACAACAAAATGCACAACTTGGATGTTTTCTTGGACAAAGATATTGTGCTTAAGGTGGGAGGAAGACTACGGCATTCATCCCTCCCAAATTCATTCGAACATCCAACCATCATTCCCAGAGAACATCACATCACAAAACTGATAATTGCCCAATGCCACGAAAGGGTCAGTCATCAAGGAAAAGGCTTCACGATGAATGAGATACGATCCAGTGGGTATTGGATTCCAAGGTTAAGCCAAAAGGTTGCATCCTATATTCGGCAGTGTGTTTTTTGGACAAAGGAGACCTGTGGAAGGACAAAAAATGAGAGATCTACCCGCAGAGAGAATTGAACACTCTCCACCCTTCACATACTGTGGTATGGACGTTTTTGGGCCGTTCCTGACCAAACAAGCATGGAAAGAACACAAAAGGTCCGACCTCCTTTTCACATGCTTCTATTCACATGCAGTCCATGTTGAAAAGTTAGAGGATCTGTCAACAGACACTTTTATAAATGGACTCGTTCATTGCCATAAGAGGCTCAGTCAGACAAATAAAATGTGATCAGGGTACCAACTTCATAGGTTCCAAAAATGAGCTGAACACAGTACGAAGTGAAATGGACACTGACAGACTGACAACCTTCCTTGCAGAAAAACAATGTGACTTCATCCTAAACACACCTCATGCTAGTCACGCAGGTGGAGTATGGGAACGATGGTACCTTCAAAACATTATAATCAGACAAAAATGGAACACCCCTAAAGGGAACATGCAAATAGGCGACATAGTAATGGACAAATATGAAATGCAACCTCGATCCCAGTGGAAGCTTGGCCGAATCTTGGACACTGTAGAAGATACAGATGGACAGAAGTTAGTTCGGCTGCTGGAAGATAGTGGAATGTAAATTCCTGATGCTTGAGTATATGGACATATCTCAAGTTACAGTGTTAGCATGTTTACTATGTTATTCTTGTTGTGACAAAGTTTTTTTTAATTATTTGTGTTTCATATGTTCAACAGAAAATAATTTGATGGGCGGAAGTACGGTAACGGTACTGAGCTTGATGTAAGACAGAAGGCGCAAAGTAAAGCAGGAAAGGCTCAGTGGCAACGCAGAGAAAAGGACAACCGAAAGAGTTAAAAGCAACAAATCTAGCATCAGTTGATAAGGGAACAAGGTTCGTAACTATGACTAAAGTATATTTGAGCAATGTTTGTAAGAAAAGACTTGATTAGTTATGCTAAGGGAAAGAAATATACTAACGTAAGGTGCTACACTCTAAAAACTGCTGGGTTAAAAACAACCCAATTTGGGTTATTTTGGTAACCCAGCGCTGGGTCAAAAAGGGACCAACCCAACGCTGGGTTATTTTGACCCAACAAGTTGGGTTACACGTTTAACCCAGCATGCTGGGTTGTGATTATTAACCCAACTATTAGTTAAAAATGACTACGCTGCTGGGTTGAATGGAACCCAAAATGGGTCAGAAATTTAATATAGAAACTTGTGATTAAAATTACTAAAATAAAAACAATTATACAGCAATACATATTTCAATAATGGAATTTTATTAATGACAAAACATGTAAAAAATGTGTCCATATGAATTTAAGACTTTTTTTTCCATCTCCACCTCAACATTAAGACAATTTTTATGAAAATGTATCAAACTGTAGTCACAGTGTTTCTGGAATAAAGTCAGTAACAATGAATCAGATTGAAGCCAAATTAACTTTAGAAAAACACAATTTGACATGTAAATGTAATGAAAAAAAGTTTTCTTATCATGCATAAACTAAGATATAAGAGTCATCTGTAAGAAACACACAACAAAGCAGGCATTAAGAACATCTATGCAGTAAGGATCAGATTTGGTCAAAATAAACTTGCAACTTTCCTAAAATGTGCCCTCTGTAAAAAAAAAAATACAATACTAGACACAGAAGAATCAGATAAAAAATGAAGAACTGCAAGCCTATTTGCTCTAATCACTGCAAAGTAATTGTACAACAATCAGGCATGAAGAGCTGTGCTATAAGCATAATTGTGTCTTACCCTGCTAGCTCATTCTTCAGCTTCTGAACCTTTGGAGGTAGCTCACTTCTACCTTAATTTCACATTGCCTGCTGAATGAAGGTAAACGTGTTTTCAAGCACTTTGGGTGCTGCAGGTGAAGTGCGTAGGTTAAGCCAAACAAGAGGCACATTGCTTGAGGTAGGTTGGTGAGTGCTTCCCTTGCCCTCTCGGTTGATGCCCAGTCTTGAGGGGTTGAGTTATGGCAATGCTGGGCTTGCTGAACTGTTGTCCTCATAATAGAGGATTCCCACTGGGATGTCCATGGAGTCTCCATAGACTCTACATAGTGCAAGAAACATGACAAAAAGAGAATATGCAGGTTAACAGCAATTTGTCTACAATCAACTGTATAGAATTATCTAATATTATAGATTTTGTAATTCAATGTGATTTTATTTTAGGCACTGTAAACAATCTATTTTGTGTGTTTATATATAGGCGTCTTTCATGTTGTGACAGTAGGTGGTATATTACACAATTTGATAATTGAATGGTACAAATGGAGAAAGGGTTTACTCACTGAACTGCTCTTGAAGAGCATAGATGCATCATCTCCAAGAATTATTGGAAGTCCTCTCAGGACAAGGCATCTAATGGCTGTTGGCTCTGTGCTCTGCAAAGTGGTATAAAACACACTTGAATGTAGAACAAAGGAAATAAATCTTATATCAGTTTATTTGTCCATATAGAGAAATACCACAAGAGAACAGTTTATGTATTGAACTAACCATCAATATCATTATGAGAAGAAAAGAGAAATATGAACCCACCGTTGTGTTGTAGCAGGTCAGCTAATTGCTTTCCTATCCGACCTGTCTTCCTCTTGAAATTTTCATCAAAATTGGACACAACCCATCAAGAACACCAAAGAACTCTTCTTTAAAATTTCTTCCAACAATCCTGTTAAACTCCAGGTAAACCTGAAAAATATTAAATATGCTCAGTTTTGATATTCAGGCAGAGTTATTTATAACACAAATAAACCTCTCTGAACATCATATATGTAAAACAAATAAGAAAAAAAAAAACATTAAAGGACACATCCACAAACCTGGTTTTCAGTCAAAAAAGCACTGGCCAGCTTTGGATCATCTGGTTGATGTCAGGCTCATCCTTTACAACCTCCTCTCGTCTAAGAACAAACAGGATTCCTGATGCAAGCAAGGAAAGGGCTTAGTTCCTTCTTGCATAAGTTCCATGTTTTAGCCTGTAACGTTTAAAAAACTGTGCTCTTCTCACAGATAGTACTTGCATTTCCAAAGCATATTAAAGTGGCTTTAAACAAAACTAGTAGTGCAAAAAAAAAACTGGCATATGTTGAAAGTGGGTGTTTACTTTTTCAAACCTACATTGAAATAATTTGAATTCTACAAAACTATGTAGATAAGTAGAGAGCTACTCTAAAAACACATTACTGCAAGTATCAAATGCTCACTGTTCCCTTAAGATGACCTCATAATTAAATGCATGTTTCAAACTACAAATGTTCCAGCAGTTTCTAATTTGAATAGAGAAAACAACTCACCTTGTTCATCCACAAAATGGTTCTCGTTGCAGCAAGCAAAACTCCTTTAAAAAAAAAAAAGTCCAAACTTGAGAGAAACAGACAAATGTAGACAGAAAGGTATACTTCTAAAATACAACATTGTATATGCAAAATAAAGCTTACCTATCTCCGTGTGAGTGAGTACACACAAATTGCTGGCCCCAATGCAGTCGTAAGACATTAAGCATTGTTAGCATAGCAAGTGTTAGTTAGCAAGAAAACATTTCTCCTCTGTCCTTCTACCCGCAGCTTTTGCCTCAGAATTTTTTTTCCGCCCGTCTCCTAACCCCGCGGCTTTCGCTCATAAAATAATTTTTTCGCCCTTCAGAAAATTTTTTTTTCGCCCCTCAGAAACTAAAGACGGTGCAAAGACAATGGCGGCTCCTCTCGCTGATGTCCCAGGTAGTTGACGTGACGTGCGTGCTCTCTTTCAGGTCCGCGTTCCCAACCCAGCACCGCTGGGTTACAGATCGAGACCGATTTTCAACCCAAATTGGGTTAAATCAACCCAACAACAGACTCAACCCAGCATTTGGGTTGAAAAAACAACCCAGCGTTTTTTAGAGTGTATGCATGACAAGGGATGTGATCGTAATTATTGGTATCTGCTCTTGCTTAGCTCTTACATTGGTTGATGACACGGACGGCTTCAATAAATCATCATTTTGACCATCAGTTCTGGCCTTCTCAATATGGACTTATTTATTTATTTATTTTAAATACCAAAAATTTGCTCAAAACTAAGGCATAACACAGACGGAAAAGGGACATTTGGAGATGCCATCGCCATTTAGAGAAAAGCCACAAATGCCAGATAACAGACAACTTGCTGAAAACAGACTAAACCAGCTCAAACACAAACTCATGAAAGACGAAAAATACAAGGAGGATTACATGAAATACATGAATGACATCATCGAAAGAGGTGATGCAGAAGAGACTGATGATATCCGACTCCGTGGCAAGACATGGTACATACCACACCATGCCATCTATCATCCAAAGAAACCTGACAGGGCATCCTATCCACAGTTGCAGCAATATACGATCCCCTTGGATTCATAGCTCCTTACGTGCTCAACGACAAAGGAATCCTCCAAGAAATGTGCTGCCAAGGAACGAAGTGGGATGACCTGATACCAGAGCATCTCAGGCCACGGTGGGAGCGCTGGAACGGAGATCTTCACAATCTGAGAAAATTACAAATGTGGTGGAGATGTGGTGAAAAGAGAATTACATCACTTTTCGGACGCAAGCACTACAGGATATGGACAATGTTCTTATCTCAGACTCTTAAACAAAAACAAGGAAGTTCATTGTACCTTCATTATGGGCAAATCACGTGTCTCACCCACAAAAATCACCACAATCCCAAGGCTGGAACTTACCGCAGCCACAGTGTCAGTCACCGTGAGCAACATGCTGAGAGAGGAACTACTTTACGACAATGTCGAAGAGTTCTTTTGGACTGACTCTAAAGTCACTCTAGGATACCTAAATAATGAGGCGAGGCGTTTTCATACATTTGTTGCTAATAGAGTACAGAAAATCCGCAACAATACCCCACCACAACAATGGTTTTATGTGCCTACTGCCAAAAACCCAGCAGACATGGCTTCCAGGGGCATGTCTGTAAATGAACTACTCTCATCCAATTGGCTTACTGGCCCTAAATTCCTATGGGAAAGAGAAATACAACACCCACCAAATGAAAACTATTGAACTCCTAGTAGGAGACCCAGAAGTGAAAAAGGTGCAGACACTAAGTACACAAACTGCTGAACATGCAAGCCTTAGTGACCGCCTCAGAAAGTTCTCATCCTGGTCCCGCGCAGTCAGTGCAGTAGCACGTCTCAGACGATACCTGCTTAAAGACAAATCAAACACGATCACCACTGTGACAGAAAGACAAAATGCAGAAACTGTCATTATCAAAGATTTACAAAGACAAGTATATCAAAATGAAATAGATACACTAAACAAAGGCAAACAACTATCAAAGAACAACAAAATGCACAACTTGGATGTTTTCTTGGACAAAGATATTGTGCTTAAGGTGGGAGGAAGACTACGGCATTCATCCCTCCCAAATTCATTCGAACATCCAACCATCATTCCCAGAGAACATCACATCACAAAACTGATAATTGCCCAATGCCACGAAAGGGTCAGTCATCAAGGAAAAGGCTTCACGATGAATGAGATACGATCCAGTGGGTATTGGATTCCAAGGTTAAGCCAAAAGGTTGCATCCTATATTCGGCAGTGTGTTTTTTGGACAAAGGAGACCTGTGGAAGGACAAAAAATGAGAGATCTACCCGCAGAGAGAATTGAACACTCTCCACCCTTCACATACTGTGGTATGGACGTTTTTGGGCCGTTCCTGACCAAACAAGCATGGAAAGAACACAAAAGGTCCGACCTCCTTTTCACATGCTTCTATTCACATGCAGTCCATGTTGAAAAGTTAGAGGATCTGTCAACAGACACTTTTATAAATGGACTCGTTCATTGCCATAAGAGGCTCAGTCAGACAAATAAAATGTGATCAGGGTACCAACTTCATAGGTTCCAAAAATGAGCTGAACACAGTACGAAGTGAAATGGACACTGACAGACTGACAACCTTCCTTGCAGAAAAACAATGTGACTTCATCCTAAACACACCTCATGCTAGTCACGCAGGTGGAGTATGGGAACGATGGTACCTTCAAAACATTATGATCAGACAAAAATGGAACACCCCTAAAGGGAACATGCAAATAGGCGACATAGTAATGGACAAATATGAAATGCAACCTCGATCCCAGTGGAAGCTTGGCCGAATCTTGGACACTGTAGAAGATACAGATGGACAGAAGTTAGTTCGGCTGCTGGAAGATAGTGGAATGTAAATTCCTGATGCTTGAGTATATGGACATATCTCAAGTTACAGTGTTAGCATGTTTACTATGTTATTCTTGTTGTGACAAAGTTTTTTTTAATTATTTGTGTTTCATATGTTCAACAGAAAATAATTTGATGGGAGTGTAAAGACCAAAAAAGTAAGATTTACATTAATGTAATGTTACCCGCTCATATTTTGATAACCCCTTTGTGAGCGGAAGTACGGTAACGGTACTGAGCTTGATGTAAGACAGAAGGCGCAAAGTAAAGCAGGAAAGGCTCAGTGGCAACGCAGAGAAAAGGACAACCGAAAGAGTTAAAAGCAACAAATCTAGCATCAGTTGATAAGGGAACAAGGTTCGTAACTATGACTAAAGTATATTTGAGCAATGTTTGTAAGAAAAGACTTGATTAGTTATGCTAAGGGAAAGAAATATACTAACGTAAGGTGCTATGCATGACAAGGGATGTGATCGTAATTATTGGTATCTGCTCTTGCTTAGCTCTTACATTGGTTGATGACACGGACGGCTTCAATAAATCATCATTTTGACCATCAGTTCTGGCCTTCTCAATATGGACTTATTTATTTATTTATTTTAAATACCAAAAATTTGCTCAAAACTAAGTGGCAATTTGGTTATTATACATGGCTCAGTCACTGCACTTTCTTACCTCAGAGACATCATAGAACCCATCATCATTCATCTCATACATTATTAGTAATATCAAAGGGAACTTTTAATTATTTCATTAAAATTCAGAGCACATAGGAAAAGCATTTATGTAAATAACAATGTCCCTAACTTATTGTGCGTAGTGTATATATTTCCGTCATGACCTCAGCGCCTGTTTTTTCTAATTTAAAAGTTCTGATTTAAAAATCGGTGTGTATTGCCCTGGTGCCCTGGTGTAATGTTCTCTCATTTCTTTCTACAGGTGACTTGGGAGCAGCAGTCAGCTTCAGCGACATACACAGATGAAGCGAGCTCTCTGGTGTTCTCCACAGGTGAGTCCTTTTCCAGACCTCATGTGTATATATGTTTGTGATTTGTATAGGATGGCCCGGAGGTGATTCGTTTTCGGTTAAATCGTTTTCTGCCATCCTTTCTAAGAAAACCAGGCAGACGGTCATTCCCGCGGACCAGGAGGAGGAGGAGGAGAGGCAGATTGGGACTGAGAGCCACTCACCAGAACAACATGGGGTGGCATTTGGCCTGCTGACTAAAACGAACAGGTAATGCCCTGTCATGTCCTGCCCCAAACTCTTTCTGCTGTGATGTTTCTGATCAGGTCTGATTTTGTTTCTGGCTGTGTGTTGCAGGATGTTCACCTCTTCTGTCTACGGTCCTGTTTTCTTTTGCATCAGTTTGCTGAGCGCATACTCGGTGCGTCCCACCACTGGCACAAGAAGAAGAGCCGTAAACAAGGTGAGAGCTGAAACTGTTCTGGATTGTAATTAGCTTCATGTTGAAATATTTTGCTGAGGACATTGAAGCAATAGAAATATGTCGAGATGTTGATGTGAATTTGTCTGTGTTTAGACATCCTGGATAAGCTTTGCTGTCAACGTGGGTTTGCGGAAACAGATGACCTACAATGGGTAATTATATTAAATTTAACATGAATGGTATTTCCAGATATGTTGTTGCTTAAAACACATAATGAAAAAGGAACATGTAAACATTTAAAAAATGAACATGTTTTTTTGCAAAAGTTGCAACAAGTGGTTCCATCAGGGATGCGTCAACTCTCCAGCAGTGGACAAAGAATAGCAATGTCTTGTGTGCATTGTCTAAAGTGTTTTCATTATTTTATTTTTATTTCATTCTGTTGAAACGCCCCTTTTTACTTTAATTTTTGTTGTATGTTCAATTGATCTTATTAAAACTGTACATAGTTCCATGTTGACTTTTTATTAAATTATTTGAATTAAATTGCTTTTGCCTAATTAATTACTGTAGCATAAATTGTTTTACTTATTATATGTATGTGCGAATTATATTTGACCCATATTACATGTTTGATTTAAATATTAAAATGTAATAAATCTGACAATTATTTAGCATGTTTTTCATTGTAATAAAACACATAACTTTATCTGGCATAAAATATTTTTATGTGTTTTATTTGAAACTGCAATAAATTGTCCTTCCACTGTTACACACTGACTGGTTATTGTGTTTGAATGTGGCTCTGTTAAAGAGGAGGAGGGGAATTTATTGTTTATTCAGGGGAGTTTCTTCTGCAGTTTTTTTTCAAGTCACCTTGAAGTGATGTTCACAATTACAATTCACAACAGCATATGTGAAGACAATATAATTCATTTTTCATGCTCAAGAGAGTACAATTACACATGGAACGATGTAAACATTCAACTTTAAAAGACCAAGATGAAACAGGAGAATGATCTGTTCCCAGTGTTGATATATACACTACTCACAATAAGATAGGGATATTGTGAGAGACTTTTATACGGATGTCATTTATACGATGTTTGTTTCACTTTTGGACATTTTTGGGATAGGGAGGCAATTATGTTGATAGACAAACACATTTTGTGTTTTCCATGTAATGGTCTCATTGTGTACAGGTGTGCCTGACAGACCCAGCAGTGGAGCCCCACAAGTGACAGACTGGAATGATGACCATTACCTAAGGACCTACATACTCAGACATCATCATGCAACTGCCACACAGCTGCAGGCCCGTTTATGAGATGCAGGGTTACTAGGCTTTCCAGACAAACCATTCGCAACCCACTGCACCGCTTTGGCTTGAATGCCAGACGACCGTTGCAGGAGACTCCACTGACACCAAGACGCTGCAGTGAACATTTGCAGTGGACACAAGGCCATGTGGTCTGAACAATGCAGCAGTGGTCCACCGTCCTGTTCACTGATTAGTGTCGTGTCAGCGTTGCTGGAGAATGCGAGGTGAGCGATACACTGAGGTCAAGCGACGAGGAGCAACAATCTGGGCAGGCATCACCAGTCAGCGCAAAACCGATTTGGTTATTGTACATGGCTCAGTCACTGCACATTCTTACCTCAGACACATCATAGAACCCACCATCATCCCCCAATTCTGCCCAACTTTCTATTAATGGATGATAATGCTCCACCACATCGTGGCAGAATTCAGGCAGTTGGAGTACCTCATATGGTATGGCCATCAATGTCACCTGACCTGAACCCCATAGAGCACGTCTGGGACCAGTTGAAGCAGAGACTGAATGATCGTACCCCACCCCCACGTGACCCGGCAGAACTGCGTTTAGCTCTTGTGGAAGAGTGGAACGCATTGCCTCAGAAACACATCATGAGGCTAGTGAGGAGCATGAGACATCGTCATCAAGCTGTCATTGTCTATTTTTCACCAATGGAATCAATGTTGCGTGCAGGCCACTAGTTGTGCACCTTTGTGCATTCTTTGTTTTCTGTTTGTCTGGCAGTCCACTCTGTCCTTTGAGGGATGATTTCAGCACTTTATCAGCCACATTGCCTAAAATACTGCAGATGCAAATCTAGCAGGTATGAATTTCTGCTTGTCGTTATATGCATACCCCAATAATTCTGTATTTTTATAATGAAACTGAGTTATAAACTTGTCAATTATTGTACTCTGAATAATAATTCAGGGGGGGATGCATATCTCAGATGGTACAAAATTTTACCCACAGACATTTTGGAGTGTTTGACAGAATGAACTGTGCAGTGTAACACATTCATAATTGTGCATAATACGGCTGGGACATCAGCATGGTTTATTAATAATTTTATTTTTAAATACCAAAAGTTTGTTCAAAACTAGGTGACAATTTGATTATTGTACATGGCTCAGCCACTGCACATTCATTACCTCAGAGAAATCATAGAACCCATCATAATTCATCTCATACATTATTAGTAATATCAAAGGGAACTTTTAATTCTTTCATTAAAATTCAGATCAAATAGGAAAAGCATTCATGTAAATAACAATGTCCCTAATTTATTGTGCGTAGTGTATATATGACCTCAGCGCCTGGTTTTATTAAACTGCTGTCATGACAAAACTGTGTCAGCAGAGGGCGCAAAAGCACAAGTTCTAATTTAAAAGTTGAGTAAAAAGTGGCCTGAGGATGCTAGATGGACAATCATTTGATTAAAAACAACACCGCCAACGTGTTCAGACGTGTCGGGTTACCATGACAACTGTCAATAAAACACAGCGTCCTGATTGGCCGAGGAGCTCTTGTTTAAAATAGACGTGCTAGAAACAGTTAGTTACTTGCAAACTACTTGACTGCTTGCGGCTGCGTGCTTTCAAGACCCCAAAAGCGATTTTCAGCGATTATCACGACTTTTTCAACTCTACTGCTACTTTCTATATTTAATTGTTGATTTTATTGACCCCGTTAGATTCTCTGAATTTGTTGTTGAGAATTATTGTAGTGTTTTTGTGTATTAACGCTTGGACTTTTTCAGCACCATGAGCGCTCGGCCCCGAGACGAATTCGGGCTCCACCGGGCTGAAGAGCCCTGGAGGCCGAGAAGGATGATGGCGACGCGCGGCCTGGTTAGTGGAACGCGGCGGCTGCTGCTCCACCTCCGCACGGCGCTGAACAAGATCACCGAGCGCAGCTTCCACCGGCAGGTGGAGAAGGTGGCGGCGCTCAACATCTCCACCAAGGAGCACCAAGGTGCTCAACAAGGCCGTCACGGAGCCCGCCTTCTCCGGCCTCTACTGCAGCGGCTCCGCGTCCCTGGAGAGGTCTCGCGTGGAGCGCTACCTCCGGGACGTGGAGGAGGTCGCGGGGCCGAGGAGGAGGAGGAGGAGGACCTCCCGATAAGTTAAGTGTACTCATTGTGTAAAGTGCAACTGAGGTAGGTCTAACAACTTACCAAATGTTTAAACTACATGTTAAACAATAGACACTTGTAAACAACCTTTTAATTAATATTAATAGTAGTAATCCTATCGAATCCTATAGTTTTAGCAGTTAATAGTAATAGTATTGTAGAATACACTCGGAGGCAGGTTAACTGGGGAGAAAACGCCCCCAAAGCCAAACACATCCGGTTCAACCTCGAAAGCAAACCTCTCGACAGACAGCAGAATTCCTTTACCACACTGTAAAACCCGATAAGTTAAGAGTACTCAAAACTTTTGTGGAAACTGATTACCTAAGATTTTTTTAAGTAAACATACTTTAAAATTACAATGACACTAAACTTAAATATTTTTCTTTCCTTTTTTATTTATTTTAAGTTCAGTGTACTTAAAACTGTACATATGATACACTAAAGTTATGTTTTCAATACTTATTGTTTTTAATTAATTACCACTTATATAAATAGTTTTATTCAAGAAATAAACTCATTTTGAATAACTCATAGCCTGACACATATTTGAGTTCAAAATACTAAAAATAAAGGTTGGAAAGTGTTAAAACAGTGATTACAATTTTTTGCAAGACGGCAAATCAAAATAAATAAAATAAAATAAATAAAGCTCCTTCAAAAAGAAATGTTAAAATTATAATTTATAGGAAATAAAAACAATAAATGAATAAGTCAAAACACGAAAAATAATACATACCTGATTTCAAAACCAAGTATTTGTTGCATGAAATATGCAACAGAGATAGATTGTAAAAAATGTAAATGTAAACATTTAAATGCTTTAAACTGTACAATGTTTCATTGTGTAAAGTGCAACTGAGGTAGGTCTAACAACTTACCAAATGTTTAAACTACATGTTAAACAATAGACACTTGTAAAAAACCTTAAAATAAACTAAATCTGATTACAAATATCAAGTTTCTGTTGTAAGAGTGCAACTGGGGTAGATCTGGTGCAGAAGACAACCTACTAAATATAAAACTGCTGTAAACTACATGTTTAGCTTATAAAACAAATTGAGATAAACAGAGGAAGTGACAATATTAAAGTAACAACCTACCAAATGTTTAAACTACATGTTTAACAACATACACTTGTAAAAAACCTTAGAATAAAAAAATACAATCTGATTGCAAAAAGTTTTTGTTGTAGAAGTGCAACTGAGGTAGATTTGGTGCAGAAGACAACATACCAAATATAAAAGCTACATTTTCTACAACATACGCTTACAAAACTACTTAGCAGGAACTAGGTGATGTCTGGCTCATCTGAATCCTCCACCTGGAATGCACAAAGAGTGTCCAACTGTAAACATGTCTAGTAATGAATTACATCATCAGAATTTTTTGGTTAACTATCACTTTAATATAGTATCATACTTAACCAGGTAGGCCTTTTCAGTTTACACTGAATTGGCCCAAATTTAAAAACTAGACAAGAACATGCATAGAGAATTTGCAACAGTAGAGAAAAAAAGTTGAATATATGTTGTTATGGTAATTTGATAATGAAGCTAAGATTAAAAAAAACCCTGATAAGCACTAAAACTGATCCTGTTTGGTGAGTGCACCGAGTACTTTACATCCATTGCCATTATTTTGCAAGACGGCAAATCAAAATAAATAAAATAAAATAAAATAAATAAAGCTCCTTCAAAAAGAAATGTTAAAATGATAATTTATAGGAAATAAAAACAATAAATGAATAAGTCAAAACACAAAAAATAATACATACCTGATTTCAAAACCAAGTATTTGTTGCATGAAATATGCAACAGAGATAGATTGTAAAAAATGTAAATGTAAACATTTAAATGCTTTAACTTCACAATGTTTCATTGTGTAAAGTGCAACTGAGGTAGGTCTAACAACTTACCAAATGTTTAAACTACATGTTAAACAATAGACACTTGTAAACAACCTTAAAATAAACTAAATCTGATTACAAATATCAAGTTTCTGTTGTAAGAGTGCAACTGGGGTAGATCTGGTGCAGAAGACAACCTACTAAATGTAAAACTGCTGTAAACTACATGTTTAGCTTATAAAACAAATTGAGATAAACAGAGGAAGTGACAATATTAAAGTAACAACCTACCAAATGTTTAAACCACATGTTTAACAACATACACTTGTAAAAAACCTTAGAATAAAAAAATACAATCTGATTGCAAAAAGTTTTTGTTGTAGAAGTGCAACTGAGGTAGATTTGGTGCAGAAGACAACATACCAAATATAAAAGCTACATTTTCTACAACATACGCTTACAAAACTACTTAGCAGGAAATAGGTGATGTCTGGCTCATCTGAATCCTCCACCTGGAATGCACAAAGAGTGTCCAACTGTAAACATGTCTAGTAATGAATTACATCATCAGAATTTTTTGGTTAACTATCACTTTAATATAGTATCATACTTAACCAGGTAGGCCTTTTCAGTTTACACTGAATTGGCCCAAATTTAAAAACTAGACAAGAACATACATGGAGAATTTGCAACAGTAGAGAAAAAAAGTTGAATATATGTGGTTATGGTAATTTGTTAATGAAGCTAAGATTAAAAAAATCCTGATAAGCACAAAAACTGATCCTGTTTGGTGAGTGCACCGAGTACTTTACATCCATTGCCATTATTTTGCAAGACGGCAAATCAAAATAAATAAAATAAATAAAGCTCCTTCAAAAAGAAATGTTAAAAATATAAATTATAGGAAATAAAAACAATAAATGAATAAGTCAAAACACAAAAAATAATACATACCTGATTTCAAAACCAAGTATTTGTTGCATGAAATATGCAACAGAGATAGATTGTAAAAAATGTAAATGTAAACATTTAAATGCTTTAACTTCACAATGTTTCATTGTGTAAAGTGCAACTGAGGTAGGTCTAACAACTTACCAAATGTTTAAACTACATGTTAAACAATAGACACTTGTAAACAACCTTAAAATAAACTAAATCTGATTACAAATATCAAGTTTCTGTTGTAAGAGTGCAACTGGGGTAGATCTGGTGCAGAAGACAACCTACTAAATGTAAAACTGCTGTAAACTACATGTTTAGCTTATAAAACAAATTGAGATAAACAGAGGAAGTGACAATATTAAAGTAACAACCTACCAAATGTTTAAACTACATGTTTAACAACATACACTTGTAAAAAACCTTAGAATAAAAAAATACAATCTGATTGCAAAAAGTTTTTGTTGTAGAAGTGCAACTGAGGTAGATTTGGTGCAGAAGACAACATACCAAATATAAAAGCTACATTTTCTACAACATACGCTTACAAAACTACTTAGCAGGAACTAGGTGATGTCTGACTCATCTGAATCCTCCACCTGGAATGCACAAAGAGTGTCCAACTGTAAACATGTCTAGTAATGAATTACATCATCAGATCATTTTTGGTTAACTATCACTTTAATATAGTATCATACTTAACCAGGTAGGCCTTTTCAGTTTACACTGAATTGGCCCAAATTTAAAAACTAGACAAGAACATACATGGAGAATTTGCAACAGTAGAGAAAAAAAGTTGAATATATGTGGTTATGGTAATTTGTTAATGAAGCTAAGATAAAAAAAAACCCTGATAATCACAAAAACTGATACTGTTTGGTGAGTGCACCGAGTACTTACATTCCATGTCTTAAAAAACTGTGGGTCATCTTCACGTAAGTACACTGCTAGGGCACGAAGAACCAATTCAATGCAGGGTTACGTGTGAAGCTGTTAAAAATATCTAAAGTAAACGAAAAAAGGATACTTACCACATTCACAGACTCTGCATCCACTTTAGCCTACAAGGCCAAAAATATGTAAATGTTAATGCCAGCTTGCCGGTGTCTCTACCATCCCTAGTTTTCACAACTCTTATTATTAACTATTTTTCCAATGTATTGCTAACTTTGTGTCATTATCCTTAACGTAATGGATAAAAGTTAGTAGTACTGTTCGGGTTTACAGTGCACGTTCCACTTCTCCCCCCTTTCTCCTCTCATCCGTGGTGCACTCCCTACCTTATTTCCACCGAATGGAGGTGATCCACAGCAACAACATCATGGTTACCGGGCAGGGTGAAGTGAAAATCGGTGAGTATTGCCCTGGTCCTCCAACTCCAATAAATTGGAGTGTAATGTTCTCTCATTTCTTTCTACAGGTGACTTGGGAGCAGCAGTCAGCTTCAGTGACATACACAGATGAAGAGAGCTCTCTGGTGTTCTCCACCGGTGAGTCCTTTTCCAGACCTCATGTGTATATATGTTTGTGATTTGTATAGGATGGCCCGGAGGTGATTCGTTTTCGGTTAAATCGTTTTCTGCCATCCTTTCTAAGAAAACCAGGCAGACGGTCATTCCCGCGGACCAGGAGGAGGAGGAGGAGAGGCAGATTGGGACTGAGAGCCACTCACCAGAACAACATGGGGTGGCATTTGGCCTGCTGACTAAAACGAACAGGTAATGCCCTGTCATGTCATGCCCCAAACTCTTTCTGCTGTGATGTTTCTGATCAGGTCTGATTTTGTTTCTGGCTGTGTGTTGCAGGATGTTCACCTCTTCTGTCTACGGTCCTGTTTTCTTTTGCATCAGTTTGCTGAGTGCATACTCGGTGCGTCCCACCACTGGCACAAGAAGAAGAGCCGTAAACAAGGTGAGAGCTGAAACTGTTCTGGATTGTAATTAGCTTCATGTTGAAATATTTTGCTGAGGACATTGAAGCAATAGAAATATGTCGAGATGTTGATGTGAATTTGTCTGTGTTTAGACATCCTGGATAAGCTTTGCTGTCAATGTGGGTTTGTGGAAACAGATGACCTACAATGGGTAATTATATTAAATTTAACATGAATGGTATTTCCAGATATGTTGTTGCTTAAAACACATAAAAAAAAAATGAACATGTTTTTTTTATTTTTTAATGTTCAGATTGCCTGCAATAGTTGCAACAAGTGGTTCCATCAGGGATGCGTCAACTCTGCAGCAGTGGACAAAGAATAGCAATGCGTTGTGTGCATATTTTATTTTTATTTCATTGTGTTGAAATGCCCTTTTTTATACTTTTATTTATATTTTTGCTGTATGTTCAATTGATTTTATTAAAACTGTATATAGTTCCATGTTGACTTTTTATTAAATTATTTGAATTAAATTGCTTTTGCCTAATTAATTACTGTAGCATAAATTGTTTTACTTATTATATGTATGTGCAAATTATATTTGACCCATATTACATGTTTGATTTAAATATTAAAATGTAATAGATCTGACAATTATTTAGCATTTTTTTCATTGTTATAAAACACATAACTTTATCTGGCATAAAATATTTGTAAGCGTTTTATTTGAAACTGAAATAAATTGTCCTTCCACTGTTACACACTGACTGGTTATTGTGTTTGAATGTGGCTCTGTTAAAGAGGAGGAGGGGAATTTATTGTTTATTCAGGGGAGTTTCTTCTGCAGTTTTTTTTTTTCTGAAGCAAACTAAAAGTCACCTTGAAGTGATGTTCAAAATTACAATTCACAACAGCATATGTGAAGACAATATAATTCATTTTTCATGCTCAAGAGACTAAAATTACACATGGAACGATGTAAACATTCAACTTTATAAGACCAAGATGAAACAGGAGAAGGATCTGTTCCCAGTGTTGATATATACACTACTCACAATAAGATAGGGATATTGTGAGAGACTTAGTGGATGTCATTTATACGATGTTTGTTTCACTTTTGGACATTTTTGGGATAGGGAGGCAATTATGTTGGTTTGATAGACAAACACATTTTGTGTTTTCCACGTAATGGTCTCATTGTGTAGAGGTGTGCCTTATATTGGGGCCAATACCAAGAGACAACCTTTCTCAACGTGGCATCAAATTCAACATTCTGTGGTCATAAGAAGCTGGTATTGTCAGTAAATCATTCAAACAGCCATAAAACCACAATGTCACTTAATGGATGAGAGGCATCACCAGGCAGTCAGATGTTGCTCGTGAACTTTATGTGTCTCAAAGTGTCATCAGCAGACTTGCATCAAGACACAGGACTACTGGCAGAGATCATGACAGACCCAGCAGTGGAGCCCCACAAGTGACAGACTGGAATGATGACCATTACCTAAGGACCTACATACTCAGACATCATTATGCAACTGCCACACAGCTGCAGGCCCGTTTATGAGATGCGGGGTTACTAGGCTTTCCAGACAAACCATTCGCAACCCACTGCACTGCTTTGGCTTGAATGCCAGACGACCGTTGCCGGAGACTCCACTGACACCAAGACGCTGCAGTGAACATTTGCAGTGGACACAAGGCCATGTTGTCTGTACAATGCAGCAGTGGTCCACCGTCCTGTTCACTGATTAGTGTCGTGTCAGCGTTGCTGGAGAATGCGAGGTGAGCGATACACTGAGGTCAAGCGACGAGGAGCAACAATCTGGGCAGGCATCACCAGTCAGCGCAAAACCGATTTGGTTATTGTACATGGCTCAGTCACTGCACATTCTTACCTCAGACACATCATAGAACCCACCATCATCCCCCAATTCTGCCCAACTTTCTATTAATGGATGATAATGCTCCACCACATCGTGGCAGAATTCAGGCAGTTGGAGTGCCTCATATGGTATGGCCATCAATGTCACCTGACCTGAACCCCATAGAGCACGTCTGGGACCAGTTGAAGCAGAGACTGAATGATCGTACCCCACCCCCACGTGACCCGGCAGAACTGCGTTTAGCTCTTGTGGAAGAGTGGAACGCATTGCCTCAGAAACACATCATGAGGCTAGTGAGGAGCATGAGACATCGCCGCCAAGCTGTCATTGCGAAAAGGGTCTATTTTTCACCAATGTAATCAATGTGGCGTGCAGGCCACTAGTTGTGCACCTTTGTGCATTCTTTGTTTTCTGTTTGTCTGGCAGTCCACTCTGTCCTATGAGGGATGATTTCAGCACTTTATCAGCCACATTGCCTAAAATACTGCAGATTCAAATATAGCAGGTATGAATTTCTGCCTGTCGTTATATGCATACCCCAATAATTCTATAATCTTATAATTAAACTGAGTTATAAACTTGTCTATTATTGTACTCTGAATAATAATTGAGATGCATATCTCAGATGGTACAAAATTTTACCAGCAGACATTTTGTACTGTTTGACAGAATGAACTGTGCAGTGTAACACATTCATTGTAAAGACCAAAAAAGTAAGATTTACATTAATGCAATGTTACCCGCTAATATTTTGATAACCCCTTTGTGAGTGGAAGTACGGTAACGGAACTGAGCTGGATGTAAGACAGAAGGCGTGAAGTAAAGCAGGAAAGGCTCAGTGGCAAAGCAGAGAAAAGGACAACCGAAAGAGTTAAAAGCAACAAATCTAGCATCAGTTGATAAGGGAACAAGGTTTGTAACTATGACTAAAGTATATTTGAGCAACCTGTAATGTTTGTGAGAAAAGACTTGATTAGTTATGCTAAGGGAAAGAAATATACTAACGTAAGGTGCTATGCATGACGAGGGATGTGATCGTAATTATTGGTATCTGCTCTTGCTTAGCTCATACGTTGGTTGATGACACGGACAGCTTCAATAAATCATCATTTGACCATCAGTTCTGGCCTTCTCAATATTGACTGAATGCTACAGTAAGAGCTTGACCGCTGCCTCCCGCTGCACTACGTGGTTTAAGGTAATACCCGCGACGTACAGCAGTTGGTCAGAAGACAAAATGGATCAAAAGGGGCTCAAATGGAAGACGTACAAGCTGCATCACTAAGTCAAACGGTCACAAATGAACAGATTGCAAGTTCACAACAAGACATTAAAGATCCAATCACATGCAAAGATCAAATGTGAAGTGAGCTTCAAGATAAAGCTTAAACCATGTCCGACTTACCAAGATGTTCTGAAAGAGTTAAAGTACAAACTGAAAGGATGATAACATACCAAAAGGAAGAATTAAGCCAAAAAGAAAGGAGACTACCAACAATGAACAATGGAAAATGCAAGTACGAGAAACAAGAGAAAAGCTAAAGACAGATATCACAGACAAAGAGATGTCAGAACTTGCAGACATAATAGAACAAATGAGAGACAATATACTGATGTTCTTTTCAGAAATAATAATCCAAACGGCACCACCATCTGACATAAGGAGAAAGATTGATGCATGTGAACAAGTAACTCATGAAGTTTTTAGAATAATTCTGGAGAGAATAAGTAGTGTTGATGGAGATTTTGATGCAGAGTGTGAAAGAACTCGTTTATGTGGACTTTTACAGCATGACTATGCCATGTCCATATATGGCTCGACCGCGGCATCAAACCACAGACAACGATCCTCAGCTTCACAGCTGACCGCAAAGCGAGCCGAAGCAGCAGCAGAACTATCAGCAAAAGAGGCAGAATATGAGGTTGTATTAGAAGAACAAAGACAAAGAGAAAGGATAAAGGCTCTAGAGGAGGAGCACAAAGTACAAATTGCGGCGCAAAATTCAGAGCTGGAACGCTTAAGAGCGCAGAAGGAAGTAAAAGCAGCTCGAGCCAGGTGGGAAGCATATGATAGAGAGTTATCACTAGTGGGGGATGAACAGTCAATAAAAGGTGAACCAGTTAGCCCAAACTTCACCCCCAAACAGCCCACACCAGCACTCCCCTTCATTCCTGTGCAAACAGCTCACTCGGATGTCTCTGAGCTAGCACAAGCAGTGCAAGACAGCATAAAAATGAACAAACTTCCCACACCAGAACCAACAGTGTTTAGTGGTGATCCAATAAACTTCATAGAGTAGAAATCCACATTCATGTCCCTGATTGAACGAAAGGGCCTCTCAGGGGCAGATAAACTGTAGTATTTAAAAAGATATTTAACTGGGTCGGCTCGCAAATGTCTTGAAAGAAGTTTCTTCAGAAACGATGCAGAGGCATACAAAGATGCTTGAGATAAACTAAACAAAGATACGGTCAACCATTCATGATATAAAAGGCATTTAGAGAGAAGCTAGCGAATTGGCCAAAGGTGCAGTCCAGAGACGCTGATGGATTAAGGAACCTTGCAGATTTCATAAATGCATGCAAGCTTGCTATGCCGCACGTAAAGGGATTACAAATACTCAACGACTGCGAAGAAAATCAAAGATTTTTGCACAAACTACCGGACTGGATAAATGCAAGATGGAATAGACGGGTAACAAAAACTTTAATGGAGGGTGGTGAGTTTCCAAGTTTCTGTGATTTTGCTTCCTTCCTCTCATTAGAAGCGGAAGTTGCTTGCAACCCAGTCACCTCCATTCATGCACTTCGCCGCACTGAAACAAATATTGATATATACTGATAAATATTGAAATATTGAGTACAAGGGTAATCAGTGGGAAAAAAGCAGGTGTATTTAACACAAATGCAACTGTACAAAGTGACAAACGGACAATAACAAAAACACCTAACAGTTCTCCATGCATGTTGTGCCAGGACGCACATCAGATTCACAAGTGCCCAGACTTCTTAAAGATGTCTCTAGAAAATAGAAAGAAATATGTGAGAGACAAAAAGCTTTGTTATGGCTGTCTGAAACAAGGACACAGTGGTAAGGACTGCAGATGCCGCCTCACTTGCGAAACCTGCACAAAGAGACATCCTGTGTGTCTTCATGATGAAAACTACAGTAATGCTTTGCAAAGACAAACACGTGTGAGTACGGAGAATGCAAATCAAGGTAACTCACCTGAATCTGCAACAGCCATGTCACTTAATGTTGCCAGATCAGAACAGACCGTCAGCACCTCAATGATAGTCTTTACTTTACTTTACTTTATTTAGCAGACGCATTTATCCAAAGCGACTTACAAGAGGAAGACACCAGCAATTCTCGTTCGATTTCTATAGAATATTGAGTTTACAAACTAAGAGCCCTGATAAGGCTCAACTTGTCAGCGAAGAACATGCTCAGAGATTGATAAGTGCTAGGGTTATAACATTTTTGTATTGTTTTGTGCAATGTGTACGCATGTGTGTGTGTAAGTGTTAAATTTGACAGTATTACTTTTTGAACAAGAGGGTTTTCACCTGCTTCTTAAAAGTGGTGATAGTCTCGGCTAGTCTTGTGGAGGAGGGAAGGTTGCTCCACCAGCCAGGGACAACATAGTCCCAGTATGGCTGTCAACCACCTAAAATTGGTCTATGCATTATTAGACACTCAGAGCGATGCTGTCTTTGTGGATCAGGAAGTAGAAATTGACTACCATGATGGGTAAAAATGCTGTCGTAAGTAGTGGAAGGGTGTCTGATCTCTTGGTGAGAGGTTATAACTCAGCCACAGTCATAAAGCTCCCCACGGCATATTCCAAGGACTTCTTACCTGCTAACAGGGAACACATACCCACATGTGAAACAGCAAAATAGTGGAGTCATTTACTGCCTATTGTAGATGAGATCCCTCCACTCCTCAGTTGTGAAGTGGGTCTCCTTATAGGTTATACCTGTCACAGAGCTTTTGCACCTAAACAAATAATCTTAGGAAAAGATGGTGAGCCCTATGCTATTCGCACGGACTTAGGATGGAGCATAGTAGGCAACGCAGCACTGTGCAATGAAACGGATATAGACAGCAGCCTCTGCCACAGAGTCACAGTTAAAGAAGTCCCTCACTCCACTCCAACAGATGCAATACTTGCTCTGGAAAGAGATTTCAAAGAGACGGACAGGAACGAAAAGACTGTATCACAAGAGGATTTAATATTCCTCCAGAAGCTTGAGCAAGGCATAACACAGACGGAAAAGGGACATTTGGAGATGCCATTGCCATTTAGAGAAAAGCCACAAATGCCAGATAACAGACAACTTGCTGAAAACAGACTAAACCAGCTCAAACACAAACTCATGAAAGACGAAAAATACAAGGAGGATTGCAATACATGAATGACATCATCGAAAGAGGTGATGCAGAAGAGACTGATGATATCGGACTCCCTGGCAAGACATGGTACATACCACACCACGCCATCTATCATCCAAAGAAACCTGACAGGGTACCTGTCTTAATGAACATTTATTGATTGGCCCCGACATGTTCAACAGTCTTACGGGTGTTCTTGTGCGCTTCAGACAGCACCAAATAGCGCTGATGTGTGACTTCGAGAAAATGTTCCACCAATTTCAGGTCAAAGAAAGCGATCGCAACTACTTGCGCTTCTTATGGTGGAAAGATGGTGACATAAACAGCCAACCGCAAGCGTACAGGATGACAGTTCATCTCTTTGGCGCTGTTTCGTCACCCGGTTGTGCGAACTATGGACTGAAACATTTAGCCAAAGAGAACAGCCTTGCATATCCTGCGGGCTCACGGTTCATAGCCAGAGACTTCTACGTAGATGGCGCCGTCACCAGTGCAGAGACAGTCAAGGATGCTGTACAACTGGCAAAGGAAGCATGTGAATTGTGCACAAAGGGTGGATTAAGGTTACACAAGTTTGTGTCCAACAACATCAACGTTCTGTATAGTATTCCGACCTCAGAGGTTAGGTCTCTGCTACAGGACTTGACATTTAATGAAGCACAGACTGAAAGAGCACTTGGCATTTATTGGAACATGGAGGAAGATTGCTTCACATTCAACATCACACTAACGGACCAACCACCAACCCGGCGTGGCATCCTATCCACAGTTGCAGCAATATACGATCCCCTTGGATTCATAGCTCCTTACGTGCTCAACGACAAAGGAATCCTCCAAGAAATGTGCTGCCAAGGAATGAAGTGGGATGACCCGATACCAGAGCATCTCAGGCCACGGTGGGAGCGCTGGAACGGAGATCTTCACAATCTGAGAAAATTACAAATGTGGTGGAGATGTGGTGAAACGAGAATTACATCACTTTTTGGACGCAAGCACTACAGGATATGGACAATGTTCTTATCTCAGACTCTTAAACAAAAACAAGGAAGTTCATTGTACCTTCATTATGGGCAAAGCACGTGTCTCACCCACAAAAATCACCACAATCCCAAGGCTGGAACTTACCGCAGCCACAGTGTCAGTCACCGTGAGCAACATGCTGAGAGAGGAACTACTTTACGACAATGTCGAAGAGTTCTTTTGGACTGACTCTAAAGTCACTCTAGGATACCTAAATAATGAGGCGAGGCGTTTTCATACATTTGTTGCTAATAGAGTACAGAAAATCTGCAACAATACCCCACCACAACAATGGTTTTATGTGCCTACTGCCAAAAACCCAGCAGACATGGCTTCCAGGGGCATGTCTGTAAATGAACTACTCTCATCCAATTGGCTTACTGGCCCTAAATTCCTATGGGAAAGAGAAATACAACACCCACCAAAGGAAACTATTGAACTCCTAGTAGGAGACCCAGAAGTGAAAAAGGTGCAGACACTAAGTACACAAACTGCTGAACATGCAAGCCTTAGTGACCGCCTCAGAAAGTTCTCATCCTGGTCCCGCGCAGTCAGTGCAGTAGCACGTCTCAGACGATACCTGCTTAAAGACAAATCAAACACGATCACCACTGTGACAGAAAGACAAAATGCAGAAACTGTCATTATCAAAGATTTACAAAGACAAGTATATCAAAATGAAATAGATACACTAAACAAAGGCAAACAACTATCAAAGAACAACAAAATGCACAACTTGGATGTTTTCTTGGACAAAGATATTGTGCTTAAGGTGGGAGGAAGACTACGGCATTCATCCCTCCCAAATTCATTCGAACATCAACAACAACAACAACATTTATTTCTTATATAGCCCAAAATCACATACAGTATGTCTCAATGGGCTTTGACAGGCCCTACAGTTGACACCCCCCACACTTGACCCTTCTGCACACAAGGAAAAACTCCACACAAAAAAAAAACTCTAGGAGAGAGAAAAAAAGAAAGGAAGAAACCTTGGGAAGGAGTGATACAGAGAGGGACCCCCTTCCAGGGTAGAGTGAGCCTGCAAATGGTGTCAGTGCAGGGTTGGATATGATATAATGAGTCCTACAGTTGTAGGGTTGGAGAAGTCCAGGATGTATTCAGTGTCATGGTCTAGATTACGTGTCTGTAATGATGTTACTGGTCCATTTGAAGATCCCTGAAGCTGTAGTTGTAATGGTGGTGGTGGCTGTGGTGACCCTCTGGTTTTGTCCTTGTAAAGCAGTTGTCAGGAACCAGGATGTATCTGCTTGTCTCTTCACTGGGGTCTGCCAGTAGTCTGGGTGCTTGATTCCGTGTCTCGGAGAAAAACAAACAGAAGCAGCGGCAGACGGTTGCACTGTACGACCGATACTGAAATCTGTGGTTTTAATGGTATATTGGTGCTACAGTGGCCCGGTACCCTAACTAGGACAGCCTAACTGGTGAATTTAACTTTGTCTGTGTCTAACAGGGGGACTCTGTGATAAACTGGACTTTATAATTGACACTGCGTCAAAATCAAGTGTCACAGGGGGAATTCGATGACGTAGTTGCAGACATACTTTCGGCGTGGGGATAAGCCGTCGTACCGGTAGAGGACGCTGGGCGAGCGGGGCAGGAGGACCGGGGGCGCCTGGCCGGCGAGGAATGAGGAAGTAATAGACGCGCTGCAACGCAGCGGGGAGTCAGTTCGGGATCTTTGGGAAGGACCGGGGCAGAGGAGAACCGGAAGACGGCGGGTTTCAGGATGGTTCGGGATCTTGGACAGGACGGGAGTAGGTCTTGGGCGGCAGAAAGGTAGGGGAGCATGGAATCCCGTCTTAACCGAGGGGTCAGGTAGGTTCAAGGTCAGGGGCAGGAAGAGGTTGTAGTCAGGAAGTTCCGGTCGGGGTTCCTTTCGTGGTTTCCAGGGGATCAGGCAATTCTCGAAGTCGTGGGCAGGCGAGGGTCATATTACGGGAATCTCAATTATCGTAGGTCGTGGGTGAGAGAGCTAGCGTCTCTGGCGAGTAAACTCATACAACTCATTTAACTCATACAAAGAGCGGGCGTGTCTCCTTGGTGTTACCTCCCTTTTATACTTGCCACCGCCCGCTTCCATTTCCTCTTCCGGGTTGCCATCTCCCAGGCTGGTGAGGTGCCCTCTAGCGGGCTGGAGGCGCGTTGGCCATGACAGAGCCCCCCCTCTTAGGCCCGGCTCCTGACGGGCCCGGTAGATCAGGGTGTGGGTCGGAGAGCCGTTGCGATGCTGCGGAGACAGAGGCGGAGACTGGGGAGGTTGGCGAGGGGATGGGTGAGCCTGGCGGAGGTGGGAGACACGGAGGACTGGGCCGATGCGGCGAGGCACTCGGAAGGGTCCATGTTTTTGGGGACATGGCTTGGGTTGAGGGGTGTGGCCAAGTCGTCCCATAGCGACATTCTGGGGACAAGAATGATTCGCTGCTGTGGCATGTCGAGGGTTGTGGCGGACGCATTGGCGTCCCCACTGTTTAATGGTGCCTGTGGTCCAGTCAATGTGGGGTTCGTGGGCGGTCAGCCAGGGGTAACCCAGCACGATGGGGTCATGGGGAGTCGTGGTCAGATAAAAGGTCAGGGTTTCGATATGGTTGGGCTCAAGGCAGATTAGTAGGGGTTTGGTTTGGAACAGGACCCGACCCGAGCCCAACGGGCTTCCATCCAGCCCCCTGACTGCACGTGGTGGGTTACACCGGGTGACTGGGAGCTGGAGTTGGGTGGCCAGGTCGATATCAATTAGATTCATGGCTGCTCCAGAATCCACCAGAGCTTGTCCCTCATAACGGCCCGGTTTTGGTGTCCTCCAGCAGATGGGGGAGGCTTTGGTGCTCACCAGGGGGCTCTGCGCCTTGGGTGAGCAGGGGAGACGAGCTCGGCCAAGCTGCATGGGTTCGTCGACGTCCAGGGGGGGCGGAGTCGTCGGAGCGTCCGGCCAGCGTGCTCTGGGAGCACTAGGGAAAGGGGCGTGGTTACGCCGTTCTCGGCCGCGCTCGGCGAGACGTCGATCGATGGACGTGGCCAGCGTGATTATGCTGTCAAGCGTGGTTCCCCAATCGCGATTCACCATCTCGTCTTTCACCGCCTCGCGGAGGCCTTGGTAGAACGCGACGGGGAGCGCGGCGTCCGTCCACTCACTGTCGCTCGCCAGGGTTCGGAATTCAATCGCGTAATCACTCACGCTCCGATTTCCCTGGCGCAGCGACATGAGCCGCAGCGACGCAGCGCGCCGCCCGGTTTCGCCCTGGAACACAGTCTGGAGGCGGTCCAGGAAGGCGGGGACAGAGAGGCAGACCGGGTCACGTCGTTCTACCAGCGGCGTTACCCATTCCAGCGCGCGTCCTGTCAACCGGGTAATAATATACGCGACCGCCGTCTCGTCATCGGGAAGGTGTGCAGCTTGGAGCCGAAGTATCAGACGGCACTGGGTTATAAAACCGCGACATTTCTTGGGGTTACCGTCGTAAAGCGGTGGCGGTGCGAGGCCCGCCAGTACAGACGTAAGTGGGAGTGGCGGGGGAGCCGCGGCCGCGGAAACTAAATGACCGGGTCCACCAGGTTGAGACTGCAGCGCTTGGATCTGCGCCGACAGATCAGCGAGCGTGGAGCTAACCTGAATAAGCGCGCGCTGCTGCTGCATTTGCATGTTGCGTTGGTCCTGGATCGTGGCTTGCTGCAGCTGCAGGGACATGATCAGCTGGTCCAGTGTCTCCTGCATGGACCCTATGTCCGCTACGTCAGGAAATGGCCCGCTCTTACTGTCACAGGGGGAATTCGATGACGTAGTTGCAGACATACTTTCGGCGTGGGGATAAGCCATCGTACCGGTAGAGGACGCTGGGCGAGCGGGGCAGGAGGACCGGGGGCGCCTGGCCGGCGAGGAATGAGGAAGTAATAGACGCGCTGCAACGCAGCGGGGAGTCAGTTCGGGATCTTTGGGAAGGACCGGGGCAGAGGAGAACCGGAAGACGGCGGGTTTCAGGATGGTTCGGGATCTTGGACAGGACGGGAGTAGGTCTTGGGCGGCAGAAAGGTAGGGGAGCATGGAATCCCGTCTTAACCGAGGGGTCAGGTAGGTTCAAGGTCAGGGGCAGGAAGAGGTTGTAGTCAGGAAGTTCCGGTCGGGGTTCCTTTCGTGGTTTCCAGGGGATCAGGCAATTCTCGAAGTCGTGGGCAGGCGAAGGTCGTATTACGGGAATCTCAATTATCGTAGGTCGTGGGTGAGAGAGCTAGCGTCTCTGGCGAGTAAACTCATACAACTCATTTAACTCATTTAACTCATACAAAGAGCGGGCGTGTCTCCTTGGTGTTACCTCCCTTTTATACTTGCCACCGCCCGCTTCCATTTCCTCTTCCGGGTTGCCATCTCCCAGGCTGGTGAGGTGCCCTCTAGCGGGCTGGAAGCGCGTTGGCCATGACATCAAGTGAAATGAGGGTCTAGGACTTTAGCAAAAAGCCAGAGAAAACAGATAGGTTTTGAGATTGGATTTAAACACTGAGACTGTGTCTGAATCCCGGACACTGACAGGCAAGCTGTTCCACAACTGCGGAGCTCTATAGGAGAAGGATCTGCTCCCAGCTGTGACCTTCTGCACCTTTGGTACCAGTAGTGACCCCGCACCCATTGATCGAAGGGGGCGTGGCGGTTCGTAAGGAACCAAAAGTTCACTCAGGTACTGTGGGGCGAGACCATTTAGAGCTTTATAGGTTATAAGTAGGATTTTGTAGTCAATCCTAAATTTGATGGGTAACCAGTGCAGTGATTGTAAGACTGGGGTGATGTGGTCAAATTTCCTGGTTCTGGTTAGAACTCTGGCTGCAGCATTCTGTACTAGCTGGAGTTTACTCATGCACCTACTAGAGCATCCAGACAATAATGCATTGCAGTAATCTAACCTTGATGTAATAAATGCATGGACCAACTTTTCTGCATCATGCATTGAAATGATATTTCTTATTTTCGCAATATTTCTAAGGTGAAAGAATGCTATTCTAGTGACATTATCTACGTGCGAACTGAATGAGAGACCTGCATCAATGATGACACCTAGATCCTTCACTTCAATACTCGGTGAGATAGAAAGGCTATCCAGGGTTATGGTGTAGTCAGCCAGCTTATGCCTGGCTGCTTGAGACCCGATTACGAGCGCTTCTGTCTTGTCAGGGTTTAGCAGGAGAAAGTTGGTGAGCATCCACTGTCTAATGTCCTTCAGACAATTCTCTATTTTGTTCAGCTGCTGCCTCTGATCTGGCATTGCTGACAGATACAGCTGTGTGTCGTCAGCGTAGCAATGAAAGCTAATACCGTGTTTGCGGATGACGTTGCCTAAAGGTAACATGTATAGAGAAAAAAGTAACGGACCTAGGACAGAGCCTTGTTGAACACCAAACTCTACTTTACTATGTGAAGACAAAACACCATTGATGTCCACAAACTGATATCGGTTGGTCAAATATGATCTGAACCATTCAAGGGCTGTTCCCTTAATCCCGATAACATTCTCTAACCTGGCAAGGAGAATAGCGTGATCAATAGTGTCAAACGCTGCACTCAGATCAAGCAGGACAAGCAGCGAGATGCGTCCCGCGCATCCAACCATCATTCCCAGAGAACATCACATCACAAAACTGATAATTGTCCAATGCCACGAAAGGGTCAGTCATCAAGGAAAAGGCTTCACGATGAATGAGATATGATCCAGTGGGTATTGGATTCCAAGGTTAAGCCAAAAGGTTGCGTCCTATATTCGCCAGTGTGTTTTTTGTCGTAGACAAAGGAGACCTGTGGAAGGACAAAAAATGAGAGATCTACCCGCAGAGAGAATTGAACACTCTCCACCCTTCACATACTGTGGTATGGACGTTTTTGGGCCGTTCCTGACCAAACAAGCATGGAAAGAACACAAAAGGTCCGACCTCCTTTTCACATGCTTCTATTCACATGCAGTCCATGTTGAAAAGTTAGAGGATCTGTCAACAGACACTTTTATAAATGGACTCGTTCATTGCCATAAGAGGCTCAGTCAGACAAATAAAATGTGATTAGGGTACCAACTTCATAGGTTCCAAAAATGAGCTGAACACAGTACGAAGTGAAATGGACACTGACAGACTGACAACCTTCCTTGCAGAAAAACAATGTGACTTCATCCTAAACACACCTCATGCTAGTCACGCAGGTGGAGTATGGGAACGATGGTACCTTCAAAACATTATGATCAGACAAAAATGGAACACCCTTAAAGGGAACATGCAAATAGGCGACATAGTAATGGACAAAGATGAAATGCAACCCTGATCCCAGTGGAAGCTTGGCCGAATCTTGGACACTGTAGAAGATACAGATGGACAGAAGTTAGTTTGGCTGCTGGAAGATAGTGGAATGTAAATTCCTGATGCTTGAGTATATGGACATATCTCAAGTTACAGTGTTAGCATGTTTACTATGTTATTCTTGTTGTGACAAAGTTTTTTTAATTATTTGTGTTTCATATGTTCAACAGAAAATAATTTGATGGGAGTGTAAAGACCAAAAAAGTAAGATTTACATTAATGTAATGTTACCCGCTCATATTTTGATAACCCCTTTGTGAGCGGAAGTACGGTAACGGTACTGAGCTTGATGTAAGACAGAAGGCGTGAAGTAAAGCAGGAAAGGCTCAGTGGCAACGCAGAGAAAAGGACAACCGAAAGAGTTAAAAGCAACAAATCTAGCATCAGTTGATAAGGGAACAAGGTTTGTAACTATGACTAAAGTATATTTGAGCAACCTGTAATGTTTGTGAGAAAATACTTTATTAGTTATGCTAAGGGAAAGAAATATACTAACTTAAGGTGCTATGCATGACGAGGGATGTGATCGTAATTATTGGTATCTGCTCTTGCTTAGCTCTTACGTTGGTTTATGACATGGACGGCTTCAATAAATCATCATTTGACCATCAGTTCTGGCCTTCTCAATATTGACTGAATGCTACAGTAAGAGCTTGACCGCCGCCTCCCGCTGCACTACGTGGTTTAAGGTAATACCCGCGACGTCCAGCAGTTGGTCAGAAGACAAAATGGATCAAAAGGGGCTCAAATGGAAGACATACAAGCTGCATCACTAAGTCAAATGGTCACAAATGAACAGATTGCAAGTTCACAACAAGACATTAAAGATCCAATCACATGCAAAGAACAAATGTGAAGTGAGCTTCAAGATAAAGCTTAAACCATGTCCGACTTACCAAGATGTTCTGAAAGAGTTAAAGTACACACTGAAAGGATGATAACATACCAAAAGGAAGAATTAAGCCAAAAAGAAAGGAGACTAACAACAATGAACAATGGAAAATGCAAGTACGAGAAACAAGAGAAAAGCTAAAGACAGATATCACAGACAAAGAGATGTCAGAACTTGCAGACATAATAGAACAAAGGAGAGACAATATATTGATGTTCTTTTCAGAAATAAGAATCCAAACGGCACCACCATCTGACATAAGGAGAAAGATTGATGCATGTGAACAAGTAACTCATGAAGTTTTTAGAATAATTCTGGAGAGAATAAGTAGTGTTGATGGAGATTTTGATGCAGAGTGTGAAAGAACTCGTTTATGTGGACTTTTACAGCATGACTATGCCATGTCCATATATGGCTTGACCGCGGCATCAAACCACAGCCAATGATCCTCAGCTTCACAGCTGACCGCAAAGCGAGCCGAAGCAGCAGCAGAACTATCAGCAAAAGAGGCAGAATATGAGGTTGTATTACAGGAACAAAGACAAAGAGAAAGGATAAAGGCTCTAGAGGAGGAGCACAAAGTACAAATTGCGGCGCAAAATTCAGAGCTGGAACGCTTAAGAGCGCAGAAGGAAGTAAAAGCAGCTCGAGCCAGGTGGGAAGCATATGATAGAGAGTTATCACTAGTGGGGTATGAACAGTCAATAAAAGGTGAACCAGTTAGCCCAAACTTCACCCCCAAACAGCACACACCAGAACTCCCCTTCATTCCTGTGCAAACAGCTCACTCGGATGTCTCTGAGCTAGCACAAGCAGTGCAAGACAGCATAAAAATGAACAAGCTTCCCACACCAGAACCAACAGTGTTTAATGGTGATCCAATAAACTTCATAGAGTAGAAATCCACATTCATGTCCCTGATTGAACGAAAGGGTCTCTCAGTGGTAAAGATAAACTGTAGTATTTAAAAAGATATTTAACTGGGTCGACTCGCAAATGTCTTGAAAGAAGTTTCTTCAGAAACGATGCAGAGGCATACAAAGATGCTTGAGATAAACTAAACCAAAGATACGGTCAACCATTCATGATATAAAAGGCATTTAGAGAGAAGCTAGCGAATTGGCCAAACGGTGCAGTTCAGAGACGCTGATGGATTAAGGAACCTTGCAGATTTCATAAATGCATGCAAGCTTGCTATGCCGCACGTAAAGGGATTACAAATACTCAACGACTTGGAAGAAAATCAAAGATTTTTGCACAAACTACCGGACTGGATAAATGCAAGATGGAATAGACAGGTAACAAAAACTTTAATGGAGGGTGGTGAGTTTCCAAGTTTCTGTGATTTTGCCTCCTTCCTCTCATTAGAAGCGGAAGTTGCTTGCAACCCAGTCACCTCCATTCATGCACTTCGCCGCACTGAAACAAATATTGATATATACTGATAAATATTGAAATATTGAGTACAAGGGTAATCAGTGGGAAAAAAGCAGGTGTATTTAACACAAATGCAAGTGACAAACGGACAATAACAAAAACACCTAACAGTTCTCCATGCATGTTGTGCCAGGACGCACATCAGATTCACAAGTTTCCAGACTTCTTAAAGATGTCTCTAGAAAATAGAAAGAAATATGTGAGAGACAAAAAAACTTTGTTATGGCTGTCTGAAACAAGGACACAGTGGTAAGGACTGCAGATGCCGCCTCACTTGCGAAACCTGCACAAAGAGACATCCTGTGTGTCTTCATGATGAAAACTACAGTAATGCTTTGCAAAGACGTGTGAGTACGGAGAATGCAAATCAAGGTAACTCACCTGAAACTGCAACAGCCATGTCACTTAATGTTGCCAGATCAGAACAGACCGTCAGCACCTCAATGATAGTCTTTACTTTATGTAGCAGACGCTTTTATCCAAAGCGACTTACAAGAGGAAGACACCAGCAATTCTCGTTCGATTTCTATAGAATATTGAGTTTACAAACTAAGAGCCCTGATAAGGCTCAACTTGTCAGCGAAGAACATGCTCAGAGATTGATAAGTGCTAGGGTTATAACATTTTTGTATTGTTTTGTGCAATGTGTACGCATGTGTGTGTGTAAGTGTTAAATTTGACAGTATTACTTTTTGAACAAGAGGGTTTTCACCTGCTTCTTAAAAGTGGTGATAGTCTCGGCTAGTCTTGTGGAGGAGGGAAGGTTGTTCCACCAGCCAGGGACAACATAGTCCCAGTATGGCTGTCAACCACCTAAAATTGGTCTATGCATTATTAGACACTCAGAGCGATGCTGTCTTTGTGGATCAGGAAGTAGAAATTGACTACCATGATGGGTAAAAATGCTGTCGTAAGTAGTGGAAGGGTGTCTGATCTCTTGGTGAGAGGTTATAACTCAGCCACAGTCATAAAGCTCCCCACGGCATATTCCAAGGACGGCTTACCTGCTAACAGGGAACACATACCCACATGTGAAACAGCAAAACAGTGGAGTCATTTACTGCTTTTTGTAGATGAGATCCCTTCACTCCTCAGTTGTGAAGTGGGTCTCCTTATAGGTTATACCTGTCCCAGAGCTTTTGCACCTAAACAAATAATCTTAGGAAAAGATGGTGAGCCCTATGCTATTCGCACGGACTTAGGATGGAGCACAGTAGGCAACTCAGCACTGTGCAATGAAACGGATATAGACAGCATTCTCTGCCACAGAGTCACAGTTAAAGAAGTCCCTCACTCCACTCCAACAGATGCAATACTTGCTCTGGAAAGAGATTTCAAAGAGACGGACAGGAACGAAAAGACTGTATCACAAGAGGATTTAATATTCCTCCAGAAGTTTGAGCAAGGCATAACACAGACGGAAAAGGGACATTTGGAGATGCCATTGCCATTTAGAGAAAAGCCACAAATGCCAGATAACAGACAACTTGCTGAAAACAGACTAAACCAGCTCAAACACAAACTCATGAAAGACGAAAAATACAAGGAGGATTACATGAAATATATGAATGACATCATCGAAAGAGGTGATGCAGATGAGACTGATGATATCGGACTCCCTGGCAAGACATGGTACATACCACACCATGGCATCTATCATCCAGAGAAACCTGACAGGGTACCTGTCTTAATGAACATTTACTGATTGGCCCCGACATGATCAACAGTCTTACGAGTGTTCTTGTGCGCTTCAGACAGCACCAAATAGCGCTGATGTGTGACTTCGAGAAAATGTTCCACCAATTTCAGGTCAAAGAAAGCGATCGCAACTACTTGCGCTTCTTATGGTGGAAAGATGGTGACATAAACAGCCAACCGCAAGCGTACAGGATGACAGTTCATCTCTTTGGCGCTGTTTCGTCACCCGGTTGTGCGAACTATGGACTGAAACATTTAGCCAAAGAGAACAGCCTTGCATATCCTGCGGGCTCACGGTTCATAGCCAGAGACTTCTACGTAGATGGCGCCGTCACCAGTGCAGAGACAGTCAAGGATGCTGTACAACTGGCAAAGGAAGCATGTGAATTGTGCACAAAGGGTGGATTAAGGTTACACAAGTTTGTGTCCAACAACATCAATGTTCTGTATAGTATTCCGACCTCAGAGGTTAGGTCTCTGCTACAGATACAAAAACAAAGGACTTGACATTTAATGAAGCACAGACTGAAAGAGCACTTGGCATTTACTGGAACATGGAGGAAGATTGCTTCACATTCAACATCACACTAACGGACCAACCACCAACCCGGCGTGGCATCCTATCCACAGTTGCAGCAATATACGATCCCCTTGGATTCATAGCTCCTTACGTGCTCAACGACAAAGGAATCCTCCAAGAAATGTGCTGCCAAGGAACGAAGTGGGATGACCCGATACCAGAGCATCTCAGGCCACGGTGGGAGCGCTGGAACGGAGATCTTCACAATCTGAGAAAATTACAAATGTGGTGGAGATGTGGTGAAACGAGAATTACATCACTTTTCGGACGCAAGCACTACAGGATATGGACAATGTTCTTATCTCAGACTCTTAAACAAAAACAAGGAAGTTCATTGTACCTTCATTATGGGCAAAGCACCTGTCTCACCCACAAAAATCACCACAATCCCAAGGCTGGAACTTACCGCAGCCACAGTGTCAGTCACCGTGAGCAACATGCTGAGAGAGGAACTACTTTACGACAATGTCGAAGAGTTCTTTTGGACTGACTCTAAAGTCACTCTAGGATGCCTAAATAATGAGGCGAGGCGTTTTCATACATTTGTTGCTAATAGAGTACAGAAAATCCGCAACAATACCCCACCACAACAATGGTTTTATGTGCCTACTGCCAAAAACCCAGCAGACATGGCTTCCAGGGGCATGTCTGTAAATGAACTACTCTCATCCACTTGGCTTACTGGCCCTAAATTCCTATGGGAAAGAGAAATACAACACCCACCAAAGGAAACTATTGAACTCCTAGTAGGAGACCCAGAAGTGAAAAAGGTGCAGACACTAAGTACACAAACTGCTGAACATGCAAGCCTTAGTGACCACCTCAGAAAGTTCTCATCCTGGTCCCGCGCAGTCAGTGCAGTAGCACGTCTCAGACGATACCTGCTTAAAGACAAATCAAACACGATCACCACTGTGACAGAAAGACAAAATGCAGAAACTGTCATTATCAAAGATTTACAAAGACAAGTATATCAAAATGAAATAGATACACTAAACAAAGGCAAACAACTATCAAAGAACAACAAAATGCACAACTTGGATGTTTTCTTGGACAAAGATATTGTGCTTAAGGTGGGAGGAAGACTACGGCATTCATCCCTCCCAAATTCATTCGAACATCCAACCATCATTCCCAGAGAACATCACATCACAAAACTGATAATTGCCCAATGCCACGAAAGGGTCAGTCATCAAGGAAAAGGCTTCACGATGAATGAGATACGATCCAGTGGGTATTGGATTCCAAGGTTAAGCCAAAAGGTTGCATCCTATATTCGCCAGTGTGTTTTTTTGTCGTAGACAAAGGAGACCTGTGGAAGGACAAAAAATGAGAGATCTACCCGCAGAGAGAATTGAACACTCTCCACCCTTCACATACTGTGGTATGGACGTTTTCGGGCCGTTCCTGACCAAACAAGCATGGAAAGAACACAAAAGGTCCGACCTCCTTTTCACATGCTTCTATTCACATGCTTCTATTCACATGAAAAGTTAGAGGATCTGTCAACAGACACTTTTATAAATGGACTCGTTCATTGCCATAAGAGGCTCAGTCAGACAAATAAAATGTGATCAGGGTACCAACTTCATGGGTTCCAAAAATGAGCTGAACACAGTACAAAGTGAAATGGACACTGACAGACTGACAACCTTCCTTGCAGAAAAACAATGTGACTTCATCCTAAACACACCTCATGCTAGTCACGCAGGTGGAGTATGGGAACGATGGTACCTTCAAAACATTATAATCAGACAAAAATGGAACACCCCTAAAGGGAACATGCAAATAGACGACATAGTAATGGACAAATATGAAATGCAACCTCGATCCCAGTGGAAGCTTGGCCGAATCTTGGACACTGTAGAAGATACAGATGGACAGAAGTTAGTTCGGCTGCTGGAAGATAGTGGAATGTAAATTCCTGATGCTTGAGTATATGGACATATCTCAAGTTACAGTGTTAGCATGTTTACTATGTTATTCTTGTTGTGACAAAGTTTTTTTAATTATTTGTGTTTCATATGTTCAACAGAAAATAATTTGATGGGAGTGTAAAGACCAAAAAAGTAAGATTTACATTAATGCAATGTTACCCGCTCATATTGTGATAACCCCTTTGTGAGCGGAAGTACGGTAACGGTACTGAGCTTGATGTAAGACAGAAAGCGCGAAGTAAAGCAGGAAAGGCTCAGTGGCAACACAGAGAAAAGGACAACCGAAAGAGTTAAAAGCAACAAATCTAGCATCAGTTGATAAGGGAACAAGGTTTGTAACTATGACTAAAGTATATTTGAGCAATGTTTGTAAGAAAAGACTTGATTAGTTATGCTAAGGGAAAGAAATATACTAACGTAAGGTGCTGTGCATGACGGGGATGTGATCGTAATTATTGGTATCTGCTCTTGCTTAGCTCTTACATTGGTTGATGACACGGATGGCTTCAATAAATCATCATTTTGACCATCAGTTCTGGCCTTCTCAATATGGACTTATTTATTTATTTATTTATTTTAAACACCAAAAGTTTGCTCAAAACTAGGTGGCAATTTGATTATTGTACATGGCTCAGTCACTGCACTTTCTTACCTCAGAGACATCATAGAACCCATCATCATACATTATTAGTAATATCAAAGGGTAATATCAAACTTTTAATTATTTCATTAAAATTCAGAGCAAATAGGAAAAGCATTTATGTAAATAACAATGTCCCTAACTTATTGTGCGTAGTGTATATATTTCCGTCATGACCTCAGCGCCTGGATTTTCTAATTTAAAAGTTCTACCTCCGGGAGGTGGAGGAGGTCGCGGGGCCGAGGAGGAGGAGGAGGACCTCGTTCCAGCTGCGCTTCAGGCTGCAGGACACGCTGGACGAGTGCAGCCTCTGGCTCCGCAGGCAGGGGAAGGCGGTGAAGAGCAGGGAGCGTCCGGTGGAGGGAACGCGGCTGTGCGCCATGGATGGAGAGCAGGAGTCGGTGTGCAGGCCGGTAAAGGCGCGTCTGGGCCCCAGAACAGCGCCACTCTATGTTTAAACACTTTCAATTTATTATTTCCAATTGGCACTGACCAAAATTCTAGAAGAGAATTACATTAGTCTATTTATTTCAATCATTTAAATATTTGAAGTTTTTAAATAGGTAACTAGTAATTAACAGAGATGCGACGTGGCCAGTCGTAGAATAAAACAAGCCCAACACGCAGAGCTATAATTATACAAATTAGAATAGTATTAGTAGTAGTAATCCTATCGAATCCTATAGTTTTAGCAGTTAATAGTAATAGTATTGTAGAATACACTCGGAGGCAGGTTAACTGGGGAGAAAACTCCCCCAAAACCAAACACATCCGGTTCAACCTCGAAAGCAAACCTCTGGACAGACGGCAGAGTTCCTTTACCACGTTCCACTTCTCCCCCCTTTCTGCTCTCATCCATGGTGCACTCCCTACCTTATTTCCACCGAATGGAGGTGATCCACAGCAACAACATCATGGTTACCGGGCAGGGTGAAGTGAAAATCGGTGAGTATTGCCCTGGTCCTCCAACTCCAATAAATTGGAGTGTAATGTTCTCTCATTTCTTTCTACAGGTGACTTGGGAGCAGCAGTCAGCTTCAGCGACATACACAGAAGAAGCGAGCTCTCTGGTGTTCTCCACCGGTGAGTCCTTTTCCAGACCTCATGTGTATATATGTTTGTGATTTGTATAGGATGGCCCGGAGGTGATTCGTTTTCGGTTAAATCGTTTTCTGCCATCCTTTCTAAGAAAACCAGGCAGACGGTCATTCCCGCGGACCAGGAGGAGGAGGAGGAGAGGCAGATTGGGACTGAGAGCCACTCACCAGAACAACATGGGGTGGCATTTGGCCTGCTGACTTAAACGAACAGGTAATGCCCTGTCATGTCCTGCCCCAAACTCTTTCTGCTGTGATGTTTCTGATCAGGTCTGATTTTGTTTCTGGCTGTGTGTTGCAGGATGTTCACCTCTTCTGTCTACGGTCCTGTTTTCTTTTGCATCAGTTTGCTGAGTGCATACTCGGTGCGTCCCACCACTGGCACAAGAAGAAGAGCCGTAAACAAGGTGAGAGCTGAAACTGTTCTGGATTGTAATTAGCTTCATGTTGAAATATTTTGCTGAGGACATTGAAGCTTTAGAAATATGTCGAGATGTTGATGTGAATTTGTCTGTGTTTAGACATCCTGAATAAGCTTTGCTGTCAACGTGGGTTTGCGGAAACAGATGACCTACAATGGGTAATTATATTAAATTTAACATGAATGGTATTTCCAGATATGTTGTTGCTTAAAACACATAATGAAAAAGGAACATGTTTTTTTTATTTTTTAATGTTCAGATTGCCTGCAATAGTTGCAACAAGTGGTTCCATCAGGGATGCGTCAACTCTCCAGCAGTGGACAAAGAATAGCAATGTGTTGTGTGCATTGTCTAAAGTGTTTTCATTATTTTATTTTTATTTCATTGTGTTGAAATGCCCTTTTTTATACTTTTATTTATATTTTTTGCTGTATGTTCAATTGATCTTATTAAAACTGTACATAGTTCCATGTTGACTTTTTATTAAATTATTTGAATTAAATTGCTTTTGCCTAATTAATACTGTAGCATAAATTGTTATACTTATTATATGTATGTGCGAATTATATTTGACCCATATTACATGTTTGATTTAAATATTAAAATATAATAGATCTGACAATTATTTAGCATTTTTTTCATTGTTATAAAACACATAACTTTATCTGGCATAAAATATTTGTATGTGTTTTATTTGAAACTGCAATAAATTGTCCTTCCACTGTTACACACTGACTGGTTATTGTGTTTGAATGTGGCTCTGTTAAAGAGGAGGAGGGGAATTTATTGTTTATTCAGGGGAGTTTCTTCTGCAGTTTTTTTTTCTGAAGCAAACTAAAAGTCATCTTGAAGTGATGTTCACAATTACAATTCACAACAGCATATGTGAAAACAATATAATTAATTTTTCATGCTCAAGAGACTAAATTTACGCATGGAACGATGCAAACATTCAACTTTATAAGACCAAGATGAAACAGGAGAAGGATCTGTTCCCAGTGTTGATATAAACACTCTACTCACAATAAGATAGGGATATTGTAAGAGACTTAGTGGATGTCATTTATACGATGTTTGTTTCACTTTTGGACATTTTTGGGATAGGGAGGCAATTATGTTGGGTTGATAGACAAACACATTTTGTGTTTTTCACGTAATGGTCTCATTGTGTACAGGTGTGCCTTATATTGGGGCCAATACCAAGAGACAACCTTTCTCAACGTGGCATCAAATTCAACATTCTGTGGTCATAAAAAGCTGGTATTGTCAGTAATTCATTCAAACAGCCATAAAACCACAACATCACTTAATGGATGAGAGGCATCACCAGGCAGTCAGATGTTGCTCGTGAACTTTATGTGTCTCAAAGTGTCATCAGCAGACTTGCATCAAGACACAGGACTACTGGCAGAGATCATGACAGACCCAGCAGTGGAGCCCCACAAGTGACAGACTGGAATGATGACCATTACCTAAGGACCTACATACTCAGACATCATTATGCAACTGCCACACAGCTGCAGGCCCGTTTATGAGATGCGGGGTTACTAGGCTTTCCAGACAAACCATTCGCAACCCACTGCACCGCTTTGGCTTGAATGCCAGACGACCGTTGCAGGAGACTCCACTGACACCAAGACGCTGCAGTGAACATTTGCAGTGGACACAAGGCCATGTGGTCTGAACAATGCAGCAGTGGTCCACCGTCCTGTTCACCGATTAGTGTCGTGTCAGCGTTGCTGGAGAATGCGAGGTGAGCGATACACTGAGGTCAAGCGACGAGGAGCAACAATCTGGGCAGGCATCACCAGTCAGCGCAAAACCGATTTGGTTTTTGTACATGGCTCAGTCACTGCACATTCTTACCTCAGAGACATCATAGAACCCATCAACATCCCCCAATTCTGCCCAACTTTCTATTAATGGATGATAATGCTCCACCACATCGTGGCAGAATTCAGGCAGTTGGAGTGCCTCATATGGTATGGCCATCAATGTCACCTGACCTGAACCCCATAGAGCACGTCTGGGACCAGTTGAAGCAGAGACTGAATGATCGTACCCCACCCCCACGTGACCCGGCAGAACTGCGTTTAGCTCTTGTGGAAGAGTGGAACGCATTGCCTCAGAAACACATCATGAGGCTAGTGAGGAGCATGAGACATCGTCATCAAGCTGTCATTGTCTATTTTTCACCAATGGAATCAATGTTGCGTGCAGGCCACTAGTTGTGCACCTTTGTGCATTCTTTGTTTTCTGTTTGTCTGGCAGTCCACTCTGTCCTATGAGGGATGATTTCAGCACTTTATCAGCCACATTGCCTAAAATACTGCAGATGCAAATCTAGCAGGTATGAATTTCTGCTTGTCGTTATATATGCATGCCCCAATAAATCTATAATTTTAAAATGAAACTGAGTTATAAACTTGTCTATTATTGTACTCTGAATAATAATTCAGGGGGGATGCATATCTCAGATGGTACAAAATTTTACCCACAGACATTTTGGAGTGTTTGACAGAATGAACTGTGCAGTGTAACACATTCATTGTAAAGACCAAAAAAGTAAGATTTACATTAATGCAATGCACTCATACATTAATGCACTCATATTTTGATAACCCCTTTGTGAGCGGAAGTACGGTAACGGTACTGAGCTTGATGTAAGACAGAAGGCGTGAAGTAAAGCAGGAAAGGCTCAGTGGCAACGCAGAGAAAAGGACAACCGAAAGAGTTAAAAGCAACAAATCTAGCATCAGTTGATAAGGGAACAAGGTTTGTAACTATGACTAAAGTATATTTGAGCAACCTGTAATGTTTGTGAGAAAAGACTTTATTAGTTATGCTAAGGGAAAGAAATATACTAACGTAAGGTGCTATGCATGATGAGGGATGTGATCGTAATTATTGGTATCTGCTCTTGCTTAGCTCTTACGTTGGTTGATGACACGGACGGCTTCAATAAATCATCATTTGACCATCAGTTCTGGCCTTCTCAATATGGACTGAATGCTACAGTAAGAGCTTGACCGCCGCCTCCCGCTGCACTACGTGGTTTAAGGTAATACCCGCGACGTCCAGCAGTTGGTCAGAAGACAAAATGGATCAAAAGGGGCTCAAATGGAAGACGTACAAGCTGCATCACTAAGTCAAACGGTCACAAATGAACACATTGCAAGTTCACAACAAGACATTAAAGATCCAATCACATGCAAAGAACAAATGTGAAGTGAGCTTCAAGATAAAGCTTAAACCATGTCCGACTTTCCAAGATGTTCTGAAAGAGTTAAAGTACAAACTGAAAGGATGATAACATACCGAAAGGAAGAATTAAGCCAAAAAGAAAGGAGACTAACAACAATGAACAATGGAAAATGCAAGTACGAGAAACAAGAGAAAAGCTAAAGACAGATATCACAGACGAAGAGATGTCAGAACTTGCAGACATAATAGAACAAAGGAGAGACAATATATTGATGTTCTTTTCAGAAATAAGAATCCAAACGGCACCATCATCTGACATAAGGAGAAAGATTGATGCATGTGAACAAGTAACTCATGAAGTTTTTAGAATAATTCTGGAGAGAATAAGTAGAGTTGATAGAGATTTTGATGCAGAGTGTGAAAGAACTCGTTTATGTCGACTTTTACAGCATGACTATGCCATGTCCATATATGGCTCGACCGCGGTATCAAACCACAGCCAATGATCCTCAGCTTCACAGCTGACCGCAAAGCGAGCCGAAGCAGCAGCAGAACTATCAGCAAAAGAGGCAGAATATGAGGTTGTATTAGAGGAACAAAGACAAAGAGAAAGGATAAAGGCTCTAGAGAAGGAGCACAAGGTACAAATGGCGGCGCAAAATTCAGAGCTGGAACGCTTAAGAGCGCAGAAGGAAGTAAAAGCAGCTCGAGCCAGGTGGGAAGCATATGATAGAGAGTTATCACTAGTGGGGGATGAACAGTCAATAAAAGGTGAACCAGTTAGCCCAAACTTCACCCCCAAACAGCCCACACCAGAACTCCCCTTCATTCCTGTGCAAACAGCTCACTCGGATGTCTCTGAGCTAGCACAAGCAGTGCAAGACAGCATAAAAATGAACAAGCTTCCCACACCAGAACCAACAGTGTTTAGTGGTGATCCAATAAACTTCATAGAGTAGAAATCCACATTCATGTCCCTGATTGAACGAAAGGGTCTCTCAGCGGTAAAGATAAACTGTAGTATTTAAAAAGATATTTAACTGGGTCGGCTCGCAAATGTCTTGAAAGAAGTTTCTTCAGAAACGATGAAGAGGCATACAAAGATGCTTGAGATAAACTAAACCAAAGATACGGTCAACCATTCATGATATAAAAGGCATTTAGAGAGAAGCTAGCGAATTGGCCAAAGGTGCAGTCCAGTGACGCTGATGGATTAAGGAACCTTGCAGATTTCATAAATGCATGCAAGCTTGCTATGCCGCACGTAAAGGGATTACAAATACTCAACAACTGCGAAGAAAATCAAAGATTTTTGCACAAACTACCGGACTGGATAAATGCAAGATGGAATAGACAGGTAACAAAAACTTTAATGGAGGGTGGTGAGTTTCCAAGTTTCTGTGATTTTGCCTCCTTCCTCTCATTAGAAGCAAAAGTTGCTTGCAACCCAGTCACCTCCATTCATGCACTTCGCTGCACTGAAACAAATATTGATATATACTGATAAATATTGAAATATTGAGTACAAGGGTAATCAGTGGGAAAAAAGCAGGTGTATTTAACACAAATGCAACTGTACAAAGTGACAAACGGACAATAACAAAGACACCTAACAGTTCTCCATGCATGTTGTGCCAGGACGCACATCAGATTCACAAGTGCCCAGACTTCTTAAAGATGTCTCTAGAAAATAGAAAGAAATATGTGAGAGACAAAAAGCTTTGTTATGGCTGTCTGAAACAAGGACACAGTGGTAAGGACTGCAGATGCCGCCTCACTTGCGAAACCTGCACAAAGAGACATCCTGTGTGTCTTCATGATGAAAAACTACAGTAACGGTTTGCAAAGACAAACACGTGTGAGTACGGAGAATGCAAATCAAGGTAACTCACCTGAAACTGCAACAGCCATGTCACTTAATGTTGCCAGATCAGAACAGACCGTCAGCACCTCAATGATAGTCTTTACTTTACTTTATTTAGCAGACGCATTTATCCAAAGCGACTTACAAGAGGAAGACACCAGCAATTCTCGTTCGATTTCTATAGAATATTGAGTTTACAAACTAAGAGCCCTGATAAGGCTCAACTTGTCAGCGAAGAACATGCTCAGAGATTGATAAGTGCTAGGGTTATAACATTTTTGTATTGTTTTGTGCAATGTGTACGCATGTGTGTGTGTAAGTGTTAAATTTGACAGTATTACTTTTTGAACAAGAGGGTTTTCACCTGCTTCTTAAAAGTGGTGATAGTCTCGGCTAGTCTTGTGGAGGAGGGAAGGTTGTTCCACCAGCCAGGGACAACATAGTCCCAGTATGGCTGTAAACCACCTAAAATTGGACTATGCATTATTAGACACTCAGAGCGATACTGTCTTTGTGGATCAGGATGTAACGCAGGAGTCATTTACTGCCTATTGTAGATGAGATCCCTTCACTCCTCAGTTGTGAAGTGGGTCTCCTTATAGGTTATACCTGTCCCAGGGTTCTTGCACCTAAACAAATAATCTTAGGAAAGATGGTGAGCCCTATGCTATTCGCACGGATTTAGGATGGAGCATAGTAGGCAACGCAGCACTGTGCAATGAAACGGATATAGACAGCAGCCTCTGCCACAGAGTCACAGTTAAAGAAGTCCCTCACTCCACTCCAACAGATGCAATACTTGCTCTGGAAAGAGATTTCAAAGAGACGGACAGGAACGAAAAGACTGTATCACAAGAGGATTTAATATTCCTCCAGAAGCTTGAGCAAGGCATAACACAGACGGAAAAGGGACATTTGGAGATGTCATTGCCATTTAGAGAAAAGCCACAAATGCCAGATAACAGACAACTTGCTGAAAACAGACTAAACCAGCTCAAACACAAACTCATGAAAGACGAAAAATACAAGGAGGATTACATGCAATACATGAATAACATCATCGAAAGAGGTGGTCCAGAAGAGACTGATGATATCGGACTCCCTGGCAAGACATGGTACATACCACACCACGCCATCTATCATCCAAAGAAACCTGACAGGGTACCTGTCTTAATGAACATTTACTGATTGGCCCCGACATGATCAACAGTCTTACGGGTGTTCTTGTGCGCTTCAGACAGCACCAAATAGCGCTGATGTGTGACTTCGAGAAAATGTTCCACCAATTTCAGGTCAAAGAAAGCGATCGCAACTACTTGCGCTTCTTATGGTGGAAAGATGGTGACATAAACAGCCACCCGCAAGCGTACAGGATGACAGTTCATCTCTTTGGCGCTGTTTCGTCACCCGTTTGTGCGAACTATGGACTGAAACATTTAGCCAAAGAGAACAGCCTTGCATATCCTGCGGGCTCACGGTTCATAGCCAGAGACTTCTACGTAGATGGCGCTGTCACCAGTGCAGAGACAGTCAAGGATGCTGTACAACTGGCAAAGGAAGCATGTGAATTGTGCACAAAGGGTGGATTAAGGTTACACAACTTTGTGTCCAACAACATCAACGTTCTGTATAGTATTCCGACCTCAGAGGTTAGGTCTCTGCTACAGGACTTGACATTTAATGAAGCACAGACTGAAAGAGCACTTGGCATTTACTGGAACATGGAGGAAGATTGCTTCACATTCAACATCACACTAACGGACCAACCACCAACCCGGCGTGGCATCCTATCCACAGTTGCAGCAATATACGATCCCCTTGGAATCATAGCTCCTTACGTGCTCAACGACAAAGGAATCCTCCAAGAAATGAGCTGCCAAGGAACGAAGTGGGATGACCCGATACCAGAGCATCTCAGGCCACGGTGGGAGCGCTGGAACGGAGATCTTCACAATCTGAGAAAATTACAAATGTAGTGGAGATGTGGTGAAAAGAGAATTACATCACTTTTCGGACGCAAGCACTACAGGATATGGACAATGTTCTTATCTCAGACTCTTAAACAAAAACAAGGAAGTTCATTGTACCTTCATTATGGGCAAAGCACGTGTCTCACCCACAAAAATCACCACAATCCCAAGGCTGGAACTTACCGCAGCCACAGTGTCAGTCACCGTGAGCAACATGCTGAGAGAGGAACTACTTTACGACAATGTCGAAGAGTTCTTTTGGACTGACTCTAAAGTCACTCTAGGATACCTAAATAATGAGGCGAGGCGTTTTCATACATTTGTTGCTAATAGAGTACAGAAAATCCGCAACAATACCCCACCACAACAATGGTTTTATGTGCCTACTGCCAAAAACCCAGCAGACATGGCTTCCAGGGGCATGTCTGCAAATGAACTACTCTCATCCAATTGGCTTACTGGCCCCTAAATTCCTATGGGAAAGAGAAATACAACACCCACCAAATGAAAACTATTGAACTCCTAGTAGGAGACCCAGAAGTGAAAAAGGTGCAGACACTAAGTACACAAACTACTGAACATGCAAGCCTTAGTGACCGCCTCAGAAAGTTCTCATCCTGGTCCCGCGCAGTCAGTGCAGTAGCACGTGTCAGATGATACCTGCTTAAAGACTAATCAAACACGATCACCACTGTGACAGAAAGACAAAATGCAGAAACTGTCATTATCAAAGATTTACAAAGACAAGTATATCAAAATGAAATAGATACACTAAACAAAGGCAAACAACTATCAAAGAACAACAAAATGCACAACTTGGATGTTTTCTTGGACAAAGATATTGTGCTTAAGGTGGGAGGAAGACTACGGCATTCATCCCTCCCAAATTCATTCGAACATCAACAACAACAACAAAATTTATTTCTTATATAGCCCAAAATCACATACAGTATGTCTCAATGGGCTTTGACAGGCCCTACAGTTGACACCCCCCACACTTGACCCTTCTGCACACAAGGAAAAACTCCACACAAAAAAAAACTCTAGGAGAGAGAAAAAAAGAAAGGAAGAAACCTTGGGAAGGAGTGATACAGAGAGGGACCCCCTTCCAGTGTAGAGTGAGCCTGCAAATGGTGTCAGTGCAGGGTTGGATATGATATAATGAGTCCTACAGTTGTAGGGTTGGAGAAGTCCAGGATGTATTCAGTGTCATGGTCTAGATTACGTGTCTGTAATGATGTTACTGGTCCATTTGAAGATCCCTGAAGCTGTAGTTGTAATGGTGGTGGTGGCTGTGGTGACCCTCTGGTTTGTTTTATGTTTTGTCCTTGTAAAGCAGTTGTCAGGAACCAGGATGTATCTGCTTGTCTCTTCACTGGGGTCTGCCAGTAGTCTGGGTGCTTGATTCCGTGTCTCGGAGAAAAACAAACAGAAGCAGCGGCAGACGGTTGCACTGTACGACCGATACTGAAATCTGTGGTTATAATGGTATATTGGTGCTACAGTGGCCCGGTACCCTAACTAGGACAGCCTAACTGGTGAATTTAACTTTGTCTGTGTCTAACAGGGGGACTCTGTGATAAACCTGACTTTATAATTGACACTGCGTCAAAATCAAGTGAAATGAGGGTCTAGGACTTTAGCAAAAAGCCAGAGAAAACAGATAGGTTTTGAGATTGGATTTAAACACTGAGACTGTGTCTGAATCCCGGACACTGACAGGCAAGCTGTTCCACAACTGCGGAGCTCTATAGGAGAAGGATCTGCTCCCAGCTGTGACCTTCTGCACCTTTGGTACCAGTAGTGACCCCACACCCATTGATCGAAGGGGGCGTGGCGGTTCGTAAGGAACCAAAAGTTCACTCAGGTACTGTGGGGCGAGACCATTTAGAGCTTTATAGGTTATAAGTAGGATTTTGTAGTCAATCCTAAATTTGATGGGTAACCAGTGCAGTGATTGTAAGACTGGGGTGATGTGGTCAAATTTCCTGGTTCTGGTTAGAACTCTGGCTGCAGCATTCTGTACTAGCTGGAGTTTACTCATGCACCTACTAGAGCATCCAGACAATAATGCATTGCAGTAATCTAACCTTGATGTAATAAATGCATGGACCAACTTTTCTGCATCATGCATTGAAATTATATTTCTTATTTTCGCAATATTTCTAAGGTGAAAGAATGCTATTCTAGTGACATTATCTACGTGCGAACTGAATGAGAGACCTGCATCAATGATGACACCTAGATCCTTCACTTCAATACTCGGTGAGATAGAAAGGCTATCCAGGGTTATGGTGTAGTCAGCCAGCTTATGCCTGGCTGCTTGAGACCCGATTACGAGCGCTTCTGTCTTGTCAGGGTTTAGCAGGAGAAAGTTGGTGAGCATCCACTGTCTAATGTCCTTCAGACAATTCTCTATTTTGTTCAGCTGCTGCCTCTGATCTGGCATTGCTGACAGATACAGCTGTGTGTTGTCAGCGTAGCAATGAAAGCTAATACCGTGTTTGCGGATGACGATGCCTAAAGGTAACATGTATAGAGAAAAAAGTAACGGACCTAGGACAGAGCCTTGTGGAACACCAAACTCTACTTTACTATGTGAAGACGAAACACCATTGATGTCCACAAACTGATATCGGTTGGTCAAATATGATCTGAACCATTCAAGGGCTGTTCCCTTAATCCCGATAACATTCTCTAACCTGGCAAGGAGAATAGCGTGATCAATAGTGTCAAACGCTCCCGCGGACCAGGAGGAGGAGGAGGAGAGGCAGATTGGGACTGAGAGCCACTCACCAGAACAACATGGGGTGGCATTTGGCCTGCTGACTAAAACGAACAGGTAATGCCCTGTCATGTCCTGCCCCAAACTCTTTCTGCTGTGATGTTTCTGATCAGGTCTGATTTTGTTTCTGGCTGTGTGTTGCAGGATGTTCACCTCTTCTGTCTACGGTCCTGTTTTCTTTTGCATCAGTTTGCTGAGCGCATACTCGGTGCGTCCCACCACTGGCACAAGAAGAAGAGCCGTAAACAAGGTGAGAGCTGAAACTGTTCTGGATTGTAATTAGCTTCATGTTGAAATATTTTGCCGAGGACATTGAAGCAATAGAAATATGTCGAGATGTTGATGTGAATTTGTCTGTGTTTAGACATCCTGAATAAGCTTTGCTGTCAACGTGGGTTTGCGGAAACAGATGACCTACAATGGGTAATTATATTAAATTTAACATGAATGGTATTTCCAGATATGTTGTTGCTTAAAACACATAATGAAAAAGGAACATGTAAACATTTAAAAAATGAACATGTTTTTTTGCAAAAGTTGCAACAAGTGGTTCCATCAGGGATGCGTCAACTCTCCAGCAGTGGACAAAGAATAGCAATGTCTTGTGTGCATTGTCTAAAGTGTTTTCATTATTTTATTTTTATTTCATTCTGTTGAAACGCCCCTTTTTACTTTAATTTTTGTTGTATGTTCAATTGATCTTATTAAAACTGTACATAGTTCCATGTTGACTTTTTATTAAATTATTTGAATTAAAGTGCTTTTGCCTAATTAATTACTGTAGCATAAATTGTTTTACTTATTATATGTATGTGCGAATTATATTTGACCCATATTACATGTTTGATTTAAATATTAAAATGTAATAAATCTGACAATTATTTAGCATGTTTTTCATTGTAATAAAACACATAACTTTATCTGGCATAAAATATTTTTATGTGTTTTATTTGAAACTGCAATAAATTGTCCTTCCACTGTTACACACTGACTGGTTATTGTGTTTGAATGTGGCTCTGTTAAAGAGGAGGAGGGGAATTTATTGTTTATTCAGGGGAGTTTCTTCTGCAGTTTTTTTTCAAGTCACCTTGAAGTGATGTTCACAATTACAATTCACAACAGCATATGTGAAGACAATATAATTCATTTTTCATGCTCAATAGAGTACAATTACACATGGAACGATGTAAACATTCAACTTTAAAAGACCAAGATGAAACAGGAGAATGATCTGTTCCCAGTGTTGATATATACACTACTCACAATAAGTTAGGGATATTGTGAGAGACTTTTATACGGATGTCATTTATACGATGTTTGTTTCACTTTTGGACATTTTTGGGATAGGGAGGCAATTATGTTGATAGACAAACACATTTTGTGTTTTCCATGTAATGGTCTCATTGTGTACAGGTGTGCCTGACAGACCCAGCAGTGGAGCCCCACAAGTGACAGACTGGAATGATGACCATTACCTAAGGACCTACATACTCAGACATCATTATGCAACTGCCACACAGCTGCAGGCCCGTTTATGAGATGCAGGGTTACTAGGCTTTCCAGACAAACCATTCGCAACCCACTGCACCGCTTTGGCTTGAATGCCAGACGACCGTTGCAGGAGACTCCACTGACACCAAGACGCTGCAGTGAACATTTGCAGTGGACACAAGGCCATGTGGTCTGAACAATGCAGCAGTGGTCCACCGTCCTGTTCACTGATTAGTGTCGTGTCAGCGTTGCTGGAGAATGCGAGGTGAGCGATACACTGAGGTCAAGCGACGAGGAGCAACAATCTGGGCAGGCATCACCAGTCAGCGCAAAACCGATTTGGTTATTGTACATGGCTCAGTCACTGCACATTCTTACCTCAGACACATCATAGAACCCACCATCATCCCCCAATTCTGCCCAACTTTCTATTAATGGATGATAATGCTCCACCACATCGTGGCAGAATTCAGGCAGTTGGAGTACCTCATATGGTATGGCCATCAATGTCACCTGACCTGAACCCCATAGAGCACGTCTGGGACCAGTTGAAGCAGAGACTGAATGATCGTACCCCACCCCCACGTGACCCGGCAGAACTGCGTTTAGCTCTTGTGGAAGAGTGGAACGCATTGCCTCAGAAACACATCATGAGGCTAGTGAGGAGCATGAGACATCGTCATCAAGCTGTCATTGTCTATTTTTCACCAATGGAATCAATGTTGCGTGCAGGCCACTAGTTGTGCACCTTTGTGCATTCTTTGTTTTCTGTTTGTCTGGCAGTCCACTCTGTCCTATGAGGGATGATTTCAGCACTTTATCAGCCACATTGCCTAAAATACTGCAGATGCAAATCTAGCAGGTATGAATTTCTGCTTGTCGTTATATGCATACCCCAATAATTCTGTATTTTTATAATGAAACTGAGTTATAAACTTGTCAATTATTGTACTCTGAATAATAATTCAGGGGGGGATGCATATCTCAGATGGTACAAAATTTTACCCACAGACATTTTGGAGTGTTTGACAGAATGAACTGTGCAGTGTAACACATTCATAATTGTGCATAATACGGCTGGGACATCAGCATGGTTTATTAATAATTTTATTTTTAAATACCAAAAGTTTGTTCAAAACTAGGTGACAATTTGATTATTGTACATGGCTCAGCCACTGCACATTCTTACCTCAGAGAAATCATAGAACCCATCATAATTCATCTCATACATTATTAGTAATATCAAAGGGAACTTTTAATTCTTTCATTAAAATTCAGATCAAATAGGAAAAGCATTCATGTAAATAACAATGTCCCTAATTTATTGTGCGTAGTGTATATATGACCTCAGCGCCTGGTTTTATTAAACTGCTGTCATGACAAAACTGTGTCAGCAGAGGGCGCAAAAGCACAAGTTCTAATTTAAAAGTTGAGTAAAAAGTGGCCTGAGGATGCTAGATGGACAATCATTTGATTAAAAACAACACCGCCAACGTGTTCAGACGTGTCGGGTTACCATGACAACTGTCAATAAAACACAGCGTCCTGATTGGCCGAGGAGCTCTTGTTTAAAATAGACGTGCTAGAAACAGTTAGTTACTTGCAAACTACTTGACTGCTTGCGGCTGCGTGCTTTCAAGACCCCAAAAGCGATTTTCAGCGATTATCACGACTTTTTCAACTCTACTGCTACTTTCTATATTTAATTGTTGATTTTATTGACCCCGTTAGATTCTCTGAATTTGTTGTTGAGAATTATTGTAGTGTTTTTGTGTATTAACGCTTGGACTTTTTCAGCACCATGAGCGCTCGGCCCCGAGACGAATTCGGGCTCCACCGGGCTGAAGAGCCCTGGAGGCCGAGAAGGATGATGGCGACGCGCGGCCTGGTTAGTGGAACGCGGCGGCTGCTGCTCCACCTCCGCACGGCGCTGAACAAGATCACCGAGCGCAGCTTCCACCGGCAGGTGGAGAAGGTGGCGGCGCTCAACATCTCCACCAAGGAGCACCAAGGTGCTCAACAAGGCCGTCACGGAGCCCGCCTTCTCCGGCCTCTACTGCAGCGGCTCCGCGTCCCTGGAGAGGTCTCGCGTGGAGCGCTACCTCCGGGACGTGGAGGAGGTCGCGGGGCCGAGGAGGAGGAGGAGGAGGAGGAGGACCTCCCGATAAGTTAAGTGTACTCATTGTGTAAAGTGCAACTGAGGTAGGTCTAACAACTTACCAAATGTTTAAACTACATGTTAAACAATAGACACTTGTAAACAACCTTTTAATTAATATTAATAGTAGTAATCCTATCGAATCCTATAGTTTTAGCAGTTAATAGTAATAGTATTGTAGAATACACTCGGAGGCAGGTTAACTGGGGAGAAAACGCCCCCAAAGCCAAACACATCCGGTTCAACCTCGAAAGCAAACCTCTCGACAGACAGCAGAATTCCTTTACCACACTGTAAAACCCGATAAGTTAAGAGTACTCAAAACTTTTGTGGAAACTGATTACCTAAGATTTTTTTAAGTAAACATACTTTAAAATTACAATGACACTAAACTTAAATATTTTTCTTTCCTTTTTTATTTATTTTAAGTTCAGTGTACTTAAAACTGTACATATGATACACTAAAGTTATGTTTTCAATACTTATTGTTTTTAATTAATTACCACTTATATAAATAGTTTTATTCAAGAAATAAACTCATTTTGAATAACTCATAGCCTGACACATATTTGAGTTCAAAATACTAAAAATAAAGGTTGGAAAGTGTTAAAACAGTGATTACAATTTTTTGCAAGACGGCAAATCAAAATAAATAAAATAAAATAAATAAAGCTCCTTCAAAAAGAAATGTTAAAATTATAATTTATAGGAAATAAAAACAATAAATGAATAAGTCAAAACACGAAAAATAATACATACCTGATTTCAAAACCAAGTATTTGTTGCATGAAATATGCAACAGAGATAGATTGTAAAAAATGTAAATGTAAACATTTAAATGCTTTAAACTGTACAATGTTTCATTGTGTAAAGTGCAACTGAGGTAGGTCTAACAACTTACCAAATGTTTAAACTACATGTTAAACAATAGACACTTGTAAACAACCTTAAAATAAACTAAATCTGATTACAAATATCAAGTTTCTGTTGTAAGAGTGCAACTGGGGTAGATCTGGTGCAGAAGACAACCTACTAAATGTAAAACTGCTGTAAACTACATGTTTAGCTTATAAAACAAATTGAGATAAACAGAGGAAGTGACAATATTAAAGTAACAACCTACCAAATGTTTAAACCACATGTTTAACAACATACACTTGTAAAAAACCTTAGAATAAAAAAATACAATCTGATTGCAAAAAGTTTTTGTTGTAGAAGTGCAACTGAGGTAGATTTGGTGCAGAAGACAACATACCAAATATAAAAGCTACATTTTCTACAACATACGCTTACAAAACTACTTAGCAGGAACTAGGTGATGTCTGACTCATCTGAATCCTCCACCTGGAATGCACAAAGAGTGTCCAACTGTAAACATGTCTAGTAATGAATTACATCATCAGATCATTTTTGGTTAACTATCACTTTAATATAGTATCATACTTAACCAGGTAGGCCTTTTCAGTTTACACTGAATTGGCCCAAATTTAAAAACTAGACAAGAACATGCATAGAGAATTTGCAACAGTAGAGAAAAAAGTTGAATATATGTTGTTATGGTAATTTGATAATGAAGCTAAGATTAAAAAAAACCCTGATAAGCACTAAAACTGATCCTGTTTGGTGAGTGCACCGAGTACTTTACATCCATTGCCATTATTTTGCAAGACGGCAAATCAAAATAAATAAAATAAAATAAAATAAAATAAATAAAGCTCCTTCAAAAAGAAATGTTAAAATGATAATTTATAGGAAATAAAAACAATAAATTAATAAGTCAAAACACAAAAAATAATACATACCTGATTTCAAAACCAAGTATTTGTTGCATGAAATATGCAACAGAGATAGATTGTAAAAAATGTAAATGTAAACATTTAAATGCTTTAAACTGTACAATGTTTCATTGTGTAAAGTGCAACTGAGGTAGGTCTAACAACTTTCCAAATGTTTAAACTACATGTTAAACAATAGACACTTGTAAACAACCTTAAAATAAACTAAATCTGATTACAAATATCAAGTTTCTGTTGTAAGAGTGCAACTGGGGTAGATCTGGTGCAGAAGACAACCTACTAAATGTAAAACTGCTGTAAACTACATGTTTAGCTTATAAAACAAATTGAGATAAACAGAGGAAGTGACAATATTAAAGTAACAACCTACCAAATGTTTAAACTACATGTTTAACAACATACACTTGTAAAAAACCTTAGAATAAAAAAACACAATCTGATTGCAAAAAGTTTTTGTTGTAGAAGTGCAACTGAGGTAGATTTGGTGCAGAAGACAACATACCAAATATAAAAGCTACATTTTCTACAACATACACTTACAAAACTACTTAGCAGAAACTAGGTGATGTCTGGCTCATCTGAATCCTCCACCTGGAATGCACAAAGAGTGTCCAACTGTAAACATGTCTAGTAATGAATTACATCATCAGAATTTTTTGGTTAACTATCACTTTAATATAGTATCATACTTAACCAGGTAGGCCTTTTCAGTTTACACTGAATTGGCCCAAATTTAAAAACTAGACAAGAACATGCATAGAGAATTTGCAACAGTAGAGAAAAAAAGTTGAATATATGTGGTTATGGTAATTTGTTAATGAAGCTAAGATTAAAAAAATCCTGATAAGCACAAAAACTGATCCTGTTTGGTGAGTGCACCGAGTACTTTACATCCATTGCCATTATTTTGCAAGACGGCAAATCAAAATAAATAAAATAAATAAAGCTCCTTCAAAAAGAAATGTTAAAGTTATAATTTATAGGAAATAAAAACAATAAATGAATAAGTCAAAACACAAAAAATAATACATACCTGATTTCAAAACCAAGTATTTGTTGCATGAAATATGCAACAGAGATAGATTGTAAAAAATGTAAATGTAAACATTTAAATGCTTTAACTTCACAATGTTTCATTGTGTAAAGTGCAACTGAGGTAGGTCTAACAACTTACCAAATGTTTAAACTACATGTTAAACAATAGACACTTGTAAACAACCTTAAAATAAACTAAATCTGATTACAAATATCAAGTTTCTGTTGTAAGAGTGCAACTGGGGTAGATCTGGTGCAGAAGACAACCTACTAAATGTAAAACTGCTGTAAACTACATGTTTAGCTTATAAAACAAATTGAGATAAACAGAGGAAGTGACAATATTAAAGTAACAACCTACCAAATGTTTAAACCTACATGTTTAACAACATACACTTGTAAAAAACCTTAGAATAAAAAAATACAATCTGATTGCAAAAAGTTTTTGTTGTAGAAGTGCAACTGAGGTAGATTTGGTGCAGAAGACAACATACCAAATATAAAAGCTACATTTTCTACAACATACACTTACAAAACTACTTAGCAGGAACTAGGTGATGTCTGACTCATCTGAATCCTCCACCTGGAATGCACAAAGAGTGTCCAACTGTAAACATGTCTAGTAATGAATTACATCATCAGATCATTTTTGGTTAACTATCACTTTAATATAGTATCATACTTAACCAGGTAGGCCTTTTCAGTTTACACTGAATTGGCCCAAATTTAAAAACTAGACAAGAACATACATGGAGAATTTGCAACAGTAGAGAAAAAAAGTTGAATATATGTGGTTATGGTAATTTGTTAATGAAGCTAAGATTAAAAAAACCCTGATAATCACAAAAACTGATCCTGTTTGGTGAGTGCACCGAGTACTTACATTCCATGTCTTAAAAAACTGTGGGTCATCTTCACGTAAGTACACTGCTAGGGCACGAAGAACCAATTCAATGCAGGGTTACGTGTGAAGCTGTTAAAAATATCTAAAGTAAACGAAAAAAGGATACTTACCACATTCACAGACTCTGCATCCACTTTAGCCTACAAGGCCAAAAATATGTAAATGTTAATGCCAGCTTGCCGGTGTCTCGACCATCCCGAGTTTTCACAACTCTTATTATTAACTATTTTTCCAATGTATTGCTAACTTTGTGTCATTATCCTTAACGTAATGGATAAAAGTTAGTAGTACTGTTCGGGTTTACAGTGCACGTTCCACTTCTCCCCCCTTTCTCCTCTCATCCGTGGTGCACTCCCTACCTTATTTCCACCGAATGGAGGTGATCCACAGCAACAACATCATGGTTACCAGGCAGGGTGAAGTGAAAATCGGTGAGTATTGCCCTGGTCCTCCAACTCCAATAAATTGGAGTGTAATGTTCTCTCATTTCTTTCTACAGGTGACTTGGGAGCAGCAGTCAGCTTCAGCGACATACACAGATGAAGCGAGCTCTCTGGTGTTCTCCACCGGTGAGTCCTTTTCCAGACCTCATGTGTATATATGTTTGTGATTTGTATAGGATGGCCCGGAGGTGATTCGTTTTCGGTTAAATCATTTTCTGCCATCCTTTCTAAGAAAACCAGGCAGACGGTCATTCCCGCGGACCAGGAGGAGGAGGAGGAGAGGCAGATTGGGACTGAGAGCCACTCACCAGAACAACATGGGGTGGCATTTGGCCTGCTGACTTAAACGAACAGGTAATGCCCTGTCATGTCCTGCCCCAAACTCTTTCTGCTGTGATGTTTCTGATCAGGTCTGATTTTGTTTCTGGCTGTGTGTTGCAGGATGTTCACCTCTTCTGTCTACGGTCCTGTTTTCTTTTGCATCAGTTTGCTGAGTGCATACTCGGTGCGTCCCACCACTGGCACAAGAAGAAGAGCCGTAAACAAGGTGAGAGCTGAAACTGTTCTGGATTGTAATTAGCTTCATGTTGAAATATTTTGCTGAGGACATTGAAGCAATAGAAATATGTCGAGATGTTGATGTGAATTTGTCTGTGTTTAGACATCCTGAATAAGCTTTGCTGTCAATGTGGGTTTGTGGAAACAGATGACCTACAATGGGTAATTATATTAAATTTAACATGAATGGTATTTCCAGATATGTTGTTGCTTAAAACACATAATGAAAAAGGAACATGTTTTTTTTCTTTTTTAATGTTCAGATTGCCTGCAATAGTTGCAACAAGTGGTTCCATCAGGGATGCGTCAACTCTCCAGCAGTGGACAAAGAATAGGAATGTGTTGTGTGCATTGTCTAAAGTGTTTTCATTATTTTATTTTTATTTCATTGTGTTGAAATGCCCTTTTTTATACTTTTATTTATATTTTTTGCTGTATGTTCAATTGATCTTTTTAAAACTGTACATAGTTCCATGTTGACTTTTTATTAAATTATTTGAATTAAATTGCTTTTGCCTAATTAATTACTGTAGCATAAATTGTTTTACTTATTATATGTATGTGCGAATTATATTTGACCCATATTACATGTTTGATTGAAATATTAAAATGTAATAGATCTGACAATTTTTTTCAAAACACATAACTTTATCTGGCATAAAATATTTGTATGTGTTTTATTTGAAACTGCAATAAATTGTCCTTCCACTGTTACACACTGACTGGTTATTGTGTTTGAATGTGGCTCTGTTAAAGAGGAGGAGGGGAATTTATTGTTTATTCAGGGGAGTTTCTTATGCAGTTTTTTTTTCTGAAGCAAACTAAAAGTCATCTTGAAGTGATGTTCACAATTACAATTCACAACAGCATATGTGAAGACAATATAATTAATTTTTCATGCTCAAGAGACTAAAATTACGCATGGAACGATGCAAACATTCAACTTTATAAGACCAAGATGAAACAGGAGAATGATCTGTTCCCAGTGTTGATATATACACTACTCACAATAAGATAGGGATATTGTAAGAGACTTAGTGGATGTCATTTATACGATGTTTGTTTCACTTTTGGACATTTTTGGGATAGGGAGGCAATTATGTTGGGTTGATAGACAAACACATTTTGTGTTTTCCACGTAATGGTCTCATTGTGTACAGGTGTGCCTTATATTGGGGCCAATACCAAGAGACAACCTTTCTCAACGTGGCATCAAATTCAACATTCTGTGGTCATAAGAAGCTGGTATTGTCAGTAAATCATTCAAACAGCCATAAAACCACAATGTCACTTAATGGATGAGAGGCATCACCAGGCAGTCAGATGTTGCTCGTGAACTTTATGTGTCTCAAAGTGTCATCAGCAGACTTGCATCAAGACACAGGACTACTGGCAGAGATCATGACAGACCCAGCAGTGGAGCCCCACAAGTGACAGACTGGAATGATGACCATTACCTAAGGACCTACATACTCAGACATCATTATGCAACTGCCACACAGCTGCAGGCCCGTTTATGAGATGCGGGGTTACTAGGCTTTCCAGACAAACCATTCGCAACCCACTGCACCGCTTTGGCTTGAATGCCAGACGACCATTGCAGGAGAGTCCACTGACACCAAGACGCTGCAGTGAACATTTGCAGTGGACACAAGGCCATGTGGTCTGAACAATGCAGCAGTGGTCCACCGTCCTGTTCACCGATTAGTGTCGTGTCAGCGTTGCTGGAGAATGCGAGGTGAGCGATACACTGAGGTCAAGCGACGAGGAGCATCACCAGTCAGCGCAAAACCGATTTGGTTATTGTACATGGCTCAGTCCCTAGACGTTCTTACCTCAGAGAATCATAGAACCCATCAACATCCCCCAATTCTGCCCAACTTTCTATTAATGGATGATAATGCTCCACCACATCGTGGCAGAATTCAGGCAGTTGGAGTGCCTCATATGGTATGGCAATCAATGTCACCTGACCTGAACCCCATAGAGCACGTTTGGGACCAGTTGAAGCAGAGACTGAATGATCGTACCCCACCCCCACGTGACCCGGCAGAACTGCGTTTAGCTCTTGTGGAAGAGTGGAACGCATTGCCTCAGAAACACATCATGAGGCTAGTGAGGAGCATGAGACATCGTCATCAAGCTGTCATTGTCTATTTTTCACCAATGGAATCAATGTTGCGTGCAGGCCACTAGTTGTGCACCTTTGTGCATTCTTTGTTTTCTGTTTGTCTGGCAGTCCACTCTGTCCTATGAGGGATGATTTCAGCACTTTATCAGCCACATTGCCTAAAATACTGCAGATGCAAATTTAGCAGGTATGAATTTATATATGCATGCCCCAATAAATCTATAATTTTAAAATGAAACTGAGTTATAAACTTGTCTATTATTGTACTCTGAATAATAATTGAGATGCATATCTCAGATGGTACAAAATTTTACCAGCAGACATTTTGTACTGTTTGACAGAATGAACTGTGTAGTGTAACACATTCATTGTAAAGACCAAAAAAGTAAGATTTACATTAATGCAATGCACTCATACATTAATGCACTCATATTTTGATAACCCCTTTGTGAGCGGAAGTACGGTAACGGTACTGAGCTTGATGTAAGACAGAAGGCGTGAAGTAAAGCAGGAAAGGCTCAGTGGCAACGCAGAGAAAAGGACAACCAAAAGAGTTAAAAGCAACAAATCTAGCATCAGTTGATAAGGGAACAAGGTTTGTAACTATGACTAAAGTATATTTGAGCAACCAGTAATGTTTGTGAGAAAAGACTTTATTAGTTATGCTAAGGGAAAGAAATATACTAACGTAAGGTGCTATGCATGACGAGGGATGTGATCGTAATTATTGGTATCTGCTCTTGCTTAGCTCTTACGTTGGTTGATGACACGGACGGCTTCAATAAATCATCATTTGACCATCAGTTCTGGCCTTCTCAATATGGACTGAATGCTACAGTAAGAGCTTGACCGCCGCCTCCCGCTGCACTACGTGGTTTAAGGTAATACCCGCGACGTCCAGCAGTTGGTCAGAAGACAAAATGGATCAAAAGGGGCTCAAATGGAAGACGTACAAGCTGCATCACTAAGTCAAACGGTCACAAATGAACACATTGCAAGTTCACAACAAGACATTAAAGATCCAATCACATGCAAAGAACAAATGTGAAGTGAGCTTCAAGATAAAGCTTAAACCATGTCCGACTTACCAAGATGTTCTGAAAGAGTTAAAGTACAAACTGAAAGGATGATAACATACCGAAAGGAAGAATTAAGCCAAAAAGAAAGGAGACTAACAACAATGAACAATGGAAAATGCAAGTACGAGAAACAAGAGAAAAGCTAAAGACAGATATCACAGACAAAGAGATGTCAGAACTTGCAGACATAATAGAACAAAGGAGAGACAATATATTGATGTTCTTTTCAGAAATAATAATCCAAACGGCACCACCATCTGACATAAGGAGAAAGATTGATGCATGTGAACAAGTAACTCATGAAGTTTTTAGAATAATTCTGGAGAGAATAAGTAGAGTTGATAGAGATTTTGATGCAGAGTGTGAAAGAATTCGTTTATGTCGACTTTTACAGCATGACTATGCCATGTCCATATATGGCTCGACCGCGGCATCAAACCACAGACAACGATCCTCAGCTTCACAGCTGACCGCAAAGCGAGCCGAAGCAGCAGCAGAACTATCAGCAAAAGAGGCAGAATATGAGGTTGTATTAGAGGAACAAAGACAAAGAGAAAGGATAAAGGCTCTAGAGAAGGAGCACAAGGTACAAATGGCGGCGCAAAATTCAGAGCTGGAACGCTTAAGAGCGCAGAAGGAAGTAAAAGCAGCTCGAGCCAGGTGGGAAGCATATGATAGAGAGTTATCACTAGTGGGGGATGAACAGTCAATAAAAGGTGAACCAGTTAGCCCAAACTTCACCCCCAAACAGCCCACACCAGAACTCCCCTTCATTCCTGTGCAAACAGCTCACTCGGATGTCTCTGAGCTAGCACAAGCAGTGCAAGACAGCTTAAAAATGAACAAGCTTCCCACACCAGAACCAACAGTGTTTAGTGGTGATCCAATAAACTTCATAGAGTAGAAATCCACATTCATGTCCCTGATTGAACGAAAGGGTCTCTCAGCGGTAAAGATAAACTGTAGTATTTAAAAAGATTTTTAACTGGGTCGGCTCGCAAATGTCTTGAAAGAAGTTTCTTCAGAAACGATGCAGAGGCATACAAAGATGCTTGAGATAAACTAAACCAAAGATACGGTCAACCATTCATGATATAAAAGGCATTTAGAGAGAAGCTAGCGAATTGGCCAAAGGTGCAGTCCAGAGACGCTGATGGATTAAGGAACCTTGCAGATTTCATAAATGCATGCAAGCTTGCTATGCCGCACGTAAAGGGATTACAAATACTCAACGACTGCGAAGAAAATCAAAGATTTTTGCACAAACTACCGGACTGGATAAATGCAAGATGGAATAGACGGGTAACAAAAACTTTAATGGAGGGTGGTGAGTTTCCAAGTTTCTGTGATTTTGCTTCCTTCCTCTCATTAGAAGCGGAAGTTGCTTGCAACCCAGTCACCTCCATTCATGCACTTCGCCGCACTGAAACAAATATTGATATATACTGATAAATATTGAAATATTGAGTACAAGGGTAATCAGTGGGAAAAAAGCAGGTGTATTTAACACAAATGCAACTGTACAAAGTGACGAACAGACAATAACAAAGACACCTAACAGTTCTCCATGCATGTTGTGCCAGGACGCACATCAGATTCACAAGTGCCCAGACTTCTTAAAGATGTCTCTAGAAAATAGAAATAAATATGTGAGAGACAAAAAGCTTTGTTATGGCTGTCTGAAACAAGGACACAGTGGTAAGGACTGCAGATGCCGCCTCACTTGCGAAACCTGCACAAAGAGACATCCTGTGTGTCTTCATGATGAAAACTACAGTAACGGTTTGCAAAGACAAACACGTGTGAGTACGGAGAATGCAAATCAAGGTAACTCACCTGAAACTGCAACAGCCATGTCACTTAATGTTGCCAGATCAGAACAGACCGTCAGCACCTCAATGATAGTCTTTACTTTACTTTACTTTATTTAGCAGATGCATTTATCCAAAGCGACTTACAAGAGGAAGACACCAGCAATTCTCGTTCGATTTCTATAGAATATTGAGTTTACAAACTAAGAGCCCTGATAAGGCTCAACTTGTCAGCGAAGAACATGCTCAGAGATTGATAAGTGCTAGGGTTATAACATTTTTGTATTGTTTTGTGCAATGTGTACGCATGTGTGTGTGTAAGTGTTAAATTTGACAGTATTACTTTTTGAACAAGAGGGTTTTCACCTGCTTCTTAAAAGTGGTGATAGTCTCGGCTAGTCTTGTGGAGGAGGGAAGGTTGTTCCACCAGCCAGGGACAACATAGTCCCAGTATGGCTGTAAACCACCTAAAATTGGACTATGCATTATTAGACACTCAGAGCGATGCTGTCTTTGTGGATCAGGATGTAACGCAGGAGTCATTTACTGCCTATTGTAGATGAGATCCCTTCACTCCTCAGTTGTGAAGTGGGTCTCCTTATAGGTTATACCTGTCCCAGGGCTCTTGCACCTAAACAAATAATCTTAGGAAAAGATGGTGAGCCCTATGCTATTCGCACGGATTTAGGATAGAGCATAGTAGGCAACGCAGCACTGTGCAATGAAACGGATATAGACAGCAGCCTCTGCCACAGAGTCACAGTTAAAGAAGTCCCTCACTCCACTCCAACAGATGCAATACTTGCTCTGGAAAGAGATTTCAAAGAGACGGACAGGAACGAAAAGACTGTATCACAAGAGGATTTAATATTCCTCCAGAAGCTTGAGCAAGGCATAACACAGACGGAAAAGGGACATTTGGAGATGTCATTGCCATTTAGAGAAAAGCCACAAATGCCAGATAACAGACAACTTGCTGAAAACAGACTAAACCAGCTCAAACACAAACTCATGAAAGACGAAAAATACAAGGAGGATTACATGCAATACATGAATAACATCATCGAAAGAGGTGGTGCAGAAGAGACTGATGATATCGGACTCCCTGGCAAGACATGGTACATACCACACCACGCCATCTATCATCCAAAGAAACCTGACAGGGTACCTGTCTTAATGAACATTTACTGATTGGCCCCGACATTATCAACATGGGTGTTCTTGTGTGCTTCAGACAGCACCAAATAGCGCTGATGTGTGACTTCGAGAAAATGTTCCACCAATTTCAGGTCAAAGAAAGCGATCGCAACTACTTGCGCTTCTTATGGTGGAAAGATGGTGACATAAACAGCCAACCGCAAGCGTACAGGATGACAGTTCATCTCTTTGGCGCTGTTTCGTCACCCGTTTGTGCGAACTATGGACTGAAACATTTAGCCAAAGAGAACAGCCTTGCATATCCTGCGGGCTCACGGTTCATAGCCAGAGACTTCTATGTAGATGGCGCCGTCACCAGTGCAGAGACAGTCAAGGATGCTGTACAACTGGCAAAGGAAGCATGTGAATTGTGCACAAAGGGTGGATTAAGGTTACACAAGTTTGTGTCCAACAACATCAACGTTCTGTATAGTATTCCGACCTCAGAGGTTAGGTCTCTACTAGAGGACTTGACATATAATAAAGCACAGACTGAAAGAGCACTTGGCATTTACTGGAACATGGAGGAAGATTGCTTCACATTCAACATCACACTAACGGACCAACCACCAACCCGGCGTGGCATCCTATCCACAGTTGCAGCAATATACGATCCCCTTGGAATCATAGCTCCTTACGTGCTCAACGACAAAGGAATCCTCCAAGAAATGTGCTGCCAAGGAACGAAGTGGGATGACCCGATACCAGAGCATCTCAGGCCACGGTGGGAGCGCTGGAACGGAGATCTTCACAATCTGAGTAAATTACAAATGTGGTGGAGATGTGGTGAAACGAGAATTACATCACTTTTCGGACGCAAGCACTACAGGATATGGACAATGTTCTTATCTCAGACTCTTAAACAAAAACAAGGAAGTTCATTGTACCTTCATTATGGGCAAAGCACGTGTCTCACCCACAAAAATCACCACAATCCCAAGACTGGAACTTACCGCAGCCACAGTGTCGGTCACCGTGAGCAACATGCTGAGAGAGGAACTACTTTACGACAATGTCGAAGAGTTCTTTTGGACTGACTCTAAAGTCACTCTAGGATACCTAAATAATGAGGCGAGGCGTTTTCATACATTTGTTGCTAATAGAGTACAGAAAATCCGCAACAATACCCCACCACAACAATGGTTTTATGTGCCTACTGCCAAAAACCCAGCAGACATGGCTTCCAGGGGCATGTCTGTAAATGAGCTACTCTCATCCAATTGGCTTACTGGCCCTAAATTCCTATGGGAAAGAGAAATACAACACCCACCAAAGGAAACTATTGAACTCCTAGTAGGAGACCCAGAAGTGAAAAAGGTGCAGACACTAAGTACACAAACTGCTGAACATGCAAGCCTTAGTGACCGCCTCAGAAAGTTCTCATCCTGGTCCCGAGCAGTCAGTGCAGTAGCACGTCTCAGACGATACCTGCTTAAAGACAAATCAAACACGATCACCACTGTGACAGAAAGACAAAATGCAGAAACTGTCATTATCAAAGATTTACAAAGACAAGTATATCAAAATGAAATAGATACACTAAACAAAGGCAAACAACTATCAAAGAACAACAAAATACACAACTTGGATGTTTTCTTGGACAAAGATATTGTGCTTAAGGTGGGAGGAAGACTACGGCATTCATCCCTCCCAAATTCATTCGAACATCCAACCATCATTCCCAGAGAACATCACATCACAAAACTGATAATTGCCCAATGCCACGAAAGGGTCAGTCATCAAGGAAAAGGCTTCACGATGAATGAGATATGATCCAGTGGGTATTGGATTCCAAGGTTAAGCCAAAAGGTTGCATCCTATATTCGCCAGTGTGTTTTTTGTCGTAGACAAAGGAGACCTGTGGAAGGACAAAAAATGAGAGATCTACCCGCAGAGAGAATTGAACACACTCCACCCTTCACATACTGTGGTATGGACGTTTTTGGGCCGTTCCTGACCAAACAAGCATGGAAAGAACACAAAAGGTCCGACCTCCTTTTCACATGCTTCTATTCACATGCAGTCCATGTTGAAAAGTTAGAGGATCTGTCAACAGACACTTTTATAAATGGACTCGTTCATTGCCATAAGAGGCTCAGTCAGACAAATAAAATGTGATCAGGGTACCAACTTCATAGGTTCCAAAAATGAGCTGAACACAGTACGAAGTGAAATGTACACTGACAGACTGACAACCTTCCTTGCAGAAAAACAATGTGACTTCATCCTAAACACACCTCATGCTAGTCACGCAGGTGGAGTATGGGAACGATGGTACCTTCAAAACATTATGATCAGACAAAAATGGAACACCCCTAAAGGGAACATGCAAATAGGCGACATAGTAATGGACAAAGATGAAATGCAACCCTGATCCCAGTGGAAGCTTGGCCGAATCTTGGACACTGTAGAAGATACAGATGGACAGAAGTTAGTTCGGCTGCTGGAAGATAGTGGAATGTAAATTCCTGATGCTTGAGTATATGGACATATCTCAAGTTACAGTGTTAGCATGTTTACTATGTTATTCTTGTTGTGACAAAGTTTTTTTTATTATTTGTGTTTCATATGTTCAACAGAAAATAATTTGATGGGAGTGTAAAGACCAAAAAAGTAAGATTTACATTAATGTAATGTTACCCGCTCATATTTGGATAACCCCTTTGTGAGCGGAAGTACGGTAACGGTACTGAGCTTGATGTAAGACAGAAGGCGCAAAGTAAAGCAGGAAAGGCTCAGTGGCAACGCAGAGAAAAGGACAACCGAAAGAGTTAAAAGCAAAAAAATCTAGCATCAGTTGATAAGGGAACAAGGTTCGTAACTATGACTAAAGTATATTTGAGCAATGTTTGTAAGAAAAGACTTGATTAGTTATGCTAAGGGAAAGAAATATACTAACGTAAGGTGCTATGCATGACAAGGGATGTGATCGTAATTATTGGTATCTGCTCTTGCTTAGCTCTTACATTGGTTGATGACACGGACGGCTTCAATAAATCATCATTTTGACCATCAGTTCTGGCCTTCTCAATATGGACTTATTTATTTATTTATTTATTTATTTATTTATTTTAAATACCAAAAGTTTGCTCAAAACTAAGTGGCAATTTGGTTATTGTACATGGCTCAGTCACTGCACTTTCTTACCTCAGAGACATCACAGAACCCATCATCATTCATCTCATACATTATTAGTAATATCAAAGGGAACTTTTATTTATTTCATTAAAATTCAGAGCAAATAGGAAAAGCATTTATGTAAATAACAATGTCCCTAACTTATTGTGCGTAGTGTATATATTTCCGTCATGACCTCAGCGCCTGTTTTTTCTAATTTAAAAGTTCTGATTTAAAAACCGGTGAGTATTGCCCTGGTGCCCTGGTGTAATGTTCTCTCATTTCTTTCTACAGGTGACTTGGGAGCAGCAGTCAGCTTCAGCGACATACACAGATGAAGAGAGCTCTCTGGTGTTCTCCACCGGTGAGTCCTTTTCCAGACCTCATGTGTATATATGTTTGTGATTTGTATAGGATGGCCCGGAGGTGATTCGTTTTCGGTTAAATCGTTTTCTGCCATCCTTTCTAAGAAAACCAGGCAGACGGTCATTCCCGCGGACCAGGAGGAGGAGGAGGAGAGGCAGATTGGGACTGAGAGCCACTCACCAGAACAACATGGGGTGGCATTTGGCCTGCCGACTTAAACGAACAGGTAATGCCCTGTCATGTCCTGCCCCAAACTCTTTCTGCTGTGATGTTTCTGATCAGGTCTGATTTTGTTTCTGGCTGTGTGTTGCAGGATGTTCACCTCTTCTGTCTACGGTCCTGTTTTCTTTTGCATCAGTTTGCTGAGTGCATACTCGGTGCGTCCCACCACTGGCACAAGAAGAAGAGCCGTAAACAAGGTGAGAGCTGAAACTGTTCTGGATTGTAATAAGCTTCATGTTGAAATATTTTGCCGAGGACATTGAAGCAATAGAAATATGTCGAGATGTTGATGTGAATTTGTCTGTGTTTAGACATCCTGAATAAGCTTTGCTGTCAACGTGGGTTTGCGGAAACAGATGACCTACAATGGGTCATTTTACAATTTAATTTAACATGAATGGTATTTCCAGATATGTTGTTGCTTAAAACACATAATGAAAAAGGAACATGTAAACATTTAAAAAATGAACATGTTTTTTTGCAATAGTTGCAACAAGTGGTTCCATCAGGGATGCGTCAACTCTCCAGCATTGGACAAAGAATAGCAATGTCTTGTGTGCATTGTCTAAAGTGTTTTCATTATTTTATTTTTATCTCATTCTGTTGAAACGCCCTTTTTTATTTATATTTTTGTTGTATGTTCAATTGATCTTATTAAAACTGTACATAGTTCCATGTTGACTTTTTATTAAATTATTTGAATTAAATTGCTTTTGCCTAATTAATTACTGTAGCATAAATTGTTTTACTTATTATATGTATGTGCGAAATATATTTGACCCATATTACATGTTTGATTTAAATATTAAAATGTAATAAATCTGACAATTATTTAGCATGTTTTTCATTGTAATAAAACACATAACTTTATCTGGCATAAAATATTTTTATGTGTTTTATTTGAAACTACAATAAATTGTCCTTCCACTGTTACACACTGACTGGTTATTGTGTTTGAATGTGGCTCTGTTAAAGAGGAGGAGGGGAATTTATTGTTTATTCAGGGGAGTTTCTTCTGCAGTTTTTTTTTCTGAAGCAAACTAAAAGTCACCTTGAAGTGATGTTCACAATTACAATTCACAACAGCATATGTGAAGACAATATAATTAATTTTTCATGCTCAAGAGACTAAAATTACGCATGGAACGATGTAAACATTCAACTTTATAAGACCAAGATGAAACAGGAGAAGGATCTGTTCCCAGAGTTGATATATACACTACTCACAATAAGATAGGGATATTGTGAGAGACTTAGTGGATGTCATTTATACGATGTTTGTTTCACTTTTGGACATTTTTGGGATAGGGAGGCAATTATGTTGGTTTGATAGACAAACACATTTTGTGTTTTCCACGTAATGGTCTCATTGTGTACAGGTGTGCCTTATATTGGGGCCAATACCAAGAGACAACCTTTCTCAACGTGGCATCAAATTCAACATTCTGTGGTCATAAAAAGCTGGTATTGTCAGTAATTCATTGAAACAGCCAAAAAACCACAACGTCACTTACTGGATGAGAGGCATCACCAGGCAGTCAGATGTTGCTCGTGAACTTTATGTGTCTCAAAGTGTCATCAGCAGACTTGCATCAAGACACAGAACTACTGGCAGAGATCATGACAGACCCAGCAGTGGAGCCCCACAAGTGGCAGACTGGAATGATGACCATTACCTAAGGACCTACGTACTCAGACATCATTATGCAACTGCCACACAGCTGCAGGCCCGTTTATGAGATGCGGGGTTACTAGGTTTTCCAGACAAACCATTCGCAACCCACTGCACCGCTTTGGCTTGAATGCCAGACGACCGTTGCAGGAGACTCCACTGACACCAAGACGCTGCAGTGAACATTTGCAGTGGACACAAGGCTATGTGGTCTGTACAATGCAGCAGTGGTCCACCGTCCTGTTCACTGATTAGTGTCGTGTCAGCGTTGCTGGAGAATGCGAGGTGAGCGATACACTGAGGTCAAGCGACGAGGAGCAACAATCTGGGCAGGCATCACCAGTCAGCGCAAAACCGATTTGGTTATTGTACATGGCTCAGTCCCTGCACATTCTTACCTCAGAGACATCATAGAACCCATCAACATCCCCCAATTCTGCCCAACTTTCTATTAATGGATGATAATGCTCCACCACATCGTGGCAGAATTCAGGCAGTTGGAGTGCCTCATATGGTATGGCCATCAATGTCACCTGACCTGAACCCCATAGAGCACGTCTGGGACCAGTTGAAGCAGAGACTGAGTGATCGTACCCCACCCCCACGTGACCCGGCAGAACTGCGTTTAGCTCTTGTGGAAGAGTGGAACGCATTGCCTCAGAAACACATCATGAGGCTAGTGAGGAGCATGAGACATCGTCATCAAGCTGTCATTGTCTATTTTTCACCAATGGAATCAATGTTGCGTGCAGGCAACTAGTTGTGCACCTTTGTGCATTCTTTGTTTTCTGTTTGTCTGGCAGTCCACTCTGTCCTTTGAGGGATGATTTCAGCACTTTATCAGCCACATTGCCTAAAATACTGCAGATGCAAATCTAGCAGGTATGAATTTCTGCTTGTCGATATATATATATGCCCCAATAAATCTATAATTTTAAAATGAAACTGAGTTATAAACTTGTCTATTATTGTACTCTGAATAATAATTGAGTTGCATATCTCAGATGGTACAAAATTTTACTAGCAGACATTTTGTACTGTTTGACAGAATGAACTGTGTAGTGTAACACATTCATTGTAAAGACCAAAAAAGTGAGATTTACATTAATGCAATGCACTCATTCATTAATGCACTCATATTTTGATAACCCCTTTGTGAGCGGAAGTACGGTAACGGAACTGAGCTGGATGTAAGACAGAAGGCGTGAAGTAAAGCAGGAAAGGCTCAGTGGCAACGCAGAGAAAAGGACAACCGAAAGAGTTAAAAGCAACAAATCTAGCATCAGTTGATAAGGGAACAAGGTTTGTAACTATGACTAAAGTATATTTGAGCAACCTGTAATGTTTGTGAGAAAAGACTTTATTAGTTATGCTAAGGGAAAGAAATATACTAACGTAAGGTGCTATGCATGATGAGGGATGTGATCGTAATTATTGGTATCTGCTCTTGCTTAGCTCTTACGTTGGTTGATGACACGGACGGCTTCAATAAATCATCATTTGACCATCAGTTCTGGCCTTCTCAATATTGACTGAATGTAAGAGCTTGACCACCGCCTCCCGCTGCACTACGTGGTTTAAGGTAATACCCGCGACGTCCAGCAGTTGGTCAGAAGACAAAATGGATCAAAAGGGGCTCAAATGGAAGACGTACAAGCTGCATCACTAAGTCAAACGGTCACAAATGAACAGATTGCAAGTTCACAACAAGACATTAAAGATCCAATCACATGCAAAGAACAAATGTGAAGTGAGCTTCAAGATAAAGCTTAAACCATGTCCGACTTACCAAGATGTTCTGAAAGAGTTAAAGTACAAACTGAAAGGATGATAACATACCAAAAGGAAGAATTAAGCCAAAAAGAAAGGAGACTAACAACAATGAACAATGGAAAATGCAAGTACGAGAAACAAGAGAAAAGCTAAAGACAGATATCACAGACGAAGAGATGTCAGAACTTGCAGACATAATAGAACAAAGGAGAGACAATATATTGATGTTCTTTTCAGAAATAAGAATCCAAACGGCACCACCATCTGACATAAGGAGAAAGATTGATGCATGTGAAAAAGTAACTCATGAAGTTTTTAGAATAATTCTGGAGAGAATAAGTAGAGTTGATAGAGATTTTGATGCAGAGTGTGAAAGAACTCGTTTATGTGGACTTTTACAGCATGACTATGCCATGTCCATATATGGCTCGACCGCGGCATCAAACCACAGCCAACGATCCTCAGCTTCACAGCTGACAGCAAAGCGAGCCGAAGCAGCAGCAGAACTATCAGCAAAAGAGGCAGAATATGAGGTTGTATTAGAAGAACAAAGACAAAGAGAAAGGATAAAGGCTCTAGAGAAGGAGCACAAAGTACAAATGGCGGCGCAAAATTCAGAGCTGGAACGCTTAAGAGCGCAGAAGGAAGTAAAAGCAGCTCGAGCCAGGTGGGAAGCATATGATAGAGAGTTATCACTAGTGGGGGATGAACAGTCAATAAAAGGTGAACCAGTTAGCCCAAACTTCACCCCCAAACAGCCCACACCAGAACTCCCCTTCATTCCTGTGCAAACAGCTCACTCGGATGTCTCTGAGCTAGCACAAGCAGTGCAAGACAGCATAAAAATGAACAAACTTCCCACACCAGAACCAACAGTGTTTAGTGGTGATCCAATAAACTTCATAGAGTAGAAATCCACATTCATGTCCCTGATTGAACGAAAGGGTCTCTCAGCGGTAAAGATAAACTGTAGTATTTAAAAAGATATTTAACTGGGTCAGCTCGCAAATGTCTTGAAAGAAGTTTCTTCAGAAACGATGAAGAGGCATACAAAGATGCTTGAGATAAACTAAACCAAAGATACGGTCAACCATTCATGATATAAAAGGCATTTAGAGAGAAGCTAGCGAATTGGCCAAAGGTGCAGTTCAGAGACGCTGATGGATTAAGGAATCTGTCAGATTTCATAAATGCATGCAAGCTTGCTATGCCGCACGTAAAGGGATTACAAATACTCAACGACTGCGAAGAAAATCAAAGATTTTTGCACAAACTACCGGACTGGATAAATGCAAGATGGAATAGACGGGTAACAAAAACTTTAATGGAGGGTGGTGAGTTTCCAAGTTTCTGTGATTTTGCTTCCTTCCTCTCATTAGAAGCGGAAGTTGCTTGCAACCCAGTCACCTCCATTCATGCACTTCGCCGCACTGAAACAAATATTGATATATACTGATAAATATTGAAATATTGAGTACAAGGGTAATCAGTGGGAAAAAAGCAGGTGTATTTAACACAAATGCAACTGTACAAAGTGACAAACGGACAATAACAAAAACACCTATCAGTTCTCCATGCATGATGTGCCAGGACGCACATCAGATTCACAAGTGCCCAGACTTCTTAAAGATGTCTCTAGAAAATAGAAAGAAATATGTGAGAGACAAAAAACTTTGTTATGGCTGTCTGAAACAAGGACACAGTGGTAAGGACTGCAGATGCCGCCTCACTTGCGAAACCTGCACAAAGAGACATCCTGTGTGTCTTCATGATGAAAACTACAGTAACGGTTTGCAAAGACAAACACGTGTGAGTACGGAGAATGCAAATCAAGGTAACTCACCTGAAACTGCAACAGCCATGTCACTTAATGTTGCCAGATCAGAACAGACCGTCAGCACCTCAATGATAGTCTTTACTTTACTTTACTTTATTTAGCAGACGCATTTATCCAAAGCGACTTACAAGAGGAAGACACCAGCAATTCTCATTCGATTTCTATAGAATATTGAGTTTACAAACTAAGAGCCCTGATAAGGCTCAACTTGTCAGCGAAGAACATGCTCAGAGATTGATAAGTGCTAGGGTTATAACATGTGTGTGTGTAAGTGTTAAATTTGACAGTATTACTTTTTGAACAAGAGGGTTTTCACCTGCTTCTTAAAAGTGGTGATAGTCTCGGCTAGTCTTGTGGAGGAGGGAAGGTTGTTCCACCAGCCAGGGACAACATAGTCCCAGTATGGCTGTCAACCACCTAAAATTGGTCTATGCATTATTAGACACTCAGAGCGATGCTGTCTTTGTGGATCAGGATGTAACGCAGGAGTCATTTACTGCCTATTGTAGATGAGATCCCTTCACTCCTCAGTTGTGAAGTGGGTCTCCTTATAGGTTATACCTGTCCCAGGGCTCTTGCACCTAAACAAATAATCTTAGGAAAAGATGGTGAGCCCTATGCTATTCGCACGGACTTAGGATGGAGCATAGTAGGCAACGCAGCACTGTGCAATGAAACGGATATAGACAGCAGCCTCTGTCTATTAATTTTTCATGCTCAAGAGAGTACAATTACGCATGGAACGATGTAAACATTCAACTTTATAAGACCAAGATGAAACAGGAGAAGGATCTGTTCCCAGTGTTGATATATACACTACTCACAATAAGTTAGGGATATTGTGAGAGACTTAGTGGATGTCATTTATTCGATGTTTGTTTCACTTCAGACATTTTTGGGATAGGGAGGCAATTGTATTGGGCTTACAGTGCCTCATAGTTCCATATATTGGGGCCAATACCAAGAGACAACCTTTCTCAACGTGGCATCAATTTCAACATTCTGTGGGTATAAAAAGCTGGTATTGTCAGTAATTCATTCCAAGTTCATTATTCAAACAGCCAATAACTCCACAACGTCACTTAATGGATGAGAGGCATCACCAGGCAGTCAGATGTTGCTCGTGAACTTTATGTGTCTCAAAGTGTCATCAGCAGACTTGCATCAAGACACAGAACTACTGGCAGAGTTCATGACAGACCCAGCAGTGGCAAACTGGAATGATGACCATTACCTAAGGACCTACATACTCAGACATCATTATGCAACTGCCACACAGCTGCAGGCCCGTTTATGAGATGCGGGTTACTAGGCTTTCCAGACAAACCATTCGCAACCCACTGCACCGCTTTGGCTTGAATGCCAGACGACCGTTGCAGGAGACTCCACTGACACCGCCGTGAACGTTTGCAGTGGACACAAGGCCACGTGGTCTGTACAATGCAGCAGTGGTCCACCGTCCTGTTCACTGATTAGTGTCGTGTCAGCGTTGCTGGAGAATGCGAGGTGAGCGATACACTGAGGTCAAGCGACGAGGAGCAACAATCTGGGCAGGCATCACCAGTCAGCGCAAAACCGATTTGGTTATTGTACATGGCTCAGTCCCTGCACGTTCTTACCTCAGAGACATCATAGAACCCACCATCATCCCCCAATTCTGCCAGCACACCCCCAACTTTCTATTAATGGATGATAATGCTCCACCACATTGTGGCAGAATTCAGGCAGTTGGAGTACCTCATATGGTATGGCCATCAATGTCACCTGACCTGAACCCCATAGAGCACGTCTGGGACCAGTTGAAGCAGAGACTGAATGATCGTACCCCACCCCCACGTGACCCGGCAGAACTGCGTTTAGCACTTGTGGAAGAGTGGAACGCATTGCCTCAGAAACACATCATGAGGCTAGTGAGGAGCATGAGACAACAATATCCCCAACTTATGTTGCTCCCGCAGCAACTCTACTGACTCCCGGTTAAGTCGCGGTTTAACACTTAAACTACAGATCCCATAATGCAGTGGGGCAAGGCCCTCCCCGTTTTTAATACAGCTTCCGCCGAAGCGTCAAACAGGAAGTATCTAAATGCTAAATCTGTAGAAGAGCATAGAAGGGTTTTGTTCAGTACACCTGGCATAAAACTCTTATGTCCGTCTATGGGCGAAATGTGAGCTGTGCTCCCATATTACGATTACGGTAATAGCACTTGTTCTTTGTTTACGTCCTCGCTTATATCGCTAGCTGTGTTAAATTCCGAATATATTACTGTTTTATAATTCATTGGCAAGCTGTAGCCAGTGCTTAAAAGAGGGCTAATTTCATAGTGTTTAATGTTTCAACATGTACCTAATCAAGCTGACAGCCATTTCTGTAGCTGACCGGATAACCGCAGTAAACAACTAGAGGACAGTGTGGACAGCGGTTGTTCTGCATGGTATTTAAAGGTGCCTGTCTTTGACCTCGGCCCTAGGCGTGTTGTGTTCGAAACTGTGAGACCTTTTGTTTATGTCTTTAGATGGGAACTCCATTCCGGATCCCCAAAAGAAAACAGCCATCAGAGGCCAGCAGCATTCAGATGCAGTCACCACTTACCCGGCTGCAGGACACCAGACCGTGCGAGGTAAAGGGCTGCTCTCACAGGCAGCAGATCTATAAAAGAGATCCAAACTTCATTTGGGCTGCATCAGGATTGTCAAATTCGCTTAGTTGTCTTGAGCAAGATTTTTATTTGATGTTTCCCGACGCAGATTATAGATTATACAGTCTCTGACAAAAGTCTTGTCGCTTGTGTACAAATTGACCTCAGGTGCCGCTGAAATATTTTTACAAGAAATGACTCATGTTTTGTAATAATGTTTCAGTGCAAAACAAAACGGCCAAAAAAGTATTCTAATGTTCAAAGCTTGGTAAGGCCCATTAGGTCAGTTTTTGCAGAGACATAAGTGTTGTCGCCTTGTTGTATGCACTTCACTTGTGACTAATAATGGATCATTTAGGTCTCAGGTGGGTATAAAAAGAACCCCAGTACACTAGACCTTCACATCAACTGCAACTAGACCTCTACAAACATGTAGAGACTAAAGTGTTGATTATCAAGAAGAGACCAGATCCACTGCTGATGTGGCTGACACCTTCAATGTGTCTCAGCGTCAAGTACAGAGTATAAAAAAAAAAAAGATTTGAAGAGACCGTAGACATTTTTGACAAGCCCAGGTCAGACAGACCCCGCAAGACAACTGCTCAAGAGGACCGTTTGTTGGCTAGAAAATCCGAGACCAACCCATTTTCCACTGCAGCAGAGCTCCACGAGACCTGGTCACCTGAAGTCCCTGTGTCGACTAGAACAGTTTGTCGGATTCTGTCTTGAAATGGCCTCCATGGTTGAATCAGTGCCCAGAAGCCAGCACCAAACAAAAGACAATTGAAAAAACGTGTGGCATTTGCCAAGGCCCAGAGCCTGCTAAAAGGATGGATGCTGGAAGAGTGGCAGAAGGTGGATTTTTCAGATTGTTGAATTACACCACAGTCGCTGCAAATATTGCAAGAGACCTACTGGAACCCGCATGGATCCAAGATTCACCAAGAAAACAGTGAATTTGGTGGTGGAAAAACATGGTCTGGGGTTACATCCAGTAGGGGTGTGTGTGAGAGATCTGCAGGGTGGAAGGCATCATCAATAGTCTAAAATACCAAGAAATCTTAGCTACCTTTTATATTCCCAACCATAAAAGAGGCCAAATTCTGCAGCAGGATGGTGCTCCATCACATACTTCCATCTCCTCATCAAAGTTCCTCAAGGCGAAGAAGATGGATGCTGGAAGATGCTCAAGGATTGGCCAGACATGAACATCATTGAACATTTGTGAGGTAGGATGAAAGAGGAAGCATGGAAGACGAAACCAAAGATGGCCTAGCGGTTAAGGAAGCGGCCCAGTAATCAGAAGGTTGTCTGTTCGAATCCCGATCCGCCAGGGTGCCACTGAGGTGCAACTGAGCAAAGCACCGTCCCCACACACTTCTCCCCGGGCGCCTGTCATGGCTGCCCACTGCTCACTCAGGGTGATTGGTTAAATGCTGAGGACAAATTTCACTCTGTGCATCGTGTGCTGTGCTGCTGTGTATCACATGTGACAATCACTTCACTTTATTATTCACTTTATTTATATTGCTGAACTCTGGGAGGTGGCTTTCTTTGCTATTCCTGATGACATAATCAATAAATTGTATGAATCCTTGCCAAACCGCATGGCTGCAGTCCTTCAAGCTCATGGAAGTCATACAAGATATTACATTTGGATCTCACAGCATCACTACTTCATTTGCTGAGATATTGTTGTATTTGCAGTAAATTTGTTCAATTTCTGTATAGGCGACAAACTTTTGTCTTGCCAAAAACAGAACCTTTCTGTTTTGATTAAATTAATTTCAATGCATTAAACATCATTTGGTAGGGTTTTAGCTTTTCAATTGAGCTATTTATAACACCAATTGATTATTTAGAAATCAGGTTAATAGCAGGTGTTTCTACAAAATAGATAAGACTTTTGTCAGGGACTTTATAAAAGTACTGCAATAAACAGACATTTTTTTCAGAACATTGGAACATACTAGTCAAATCATTCTGTACAATAAGTGACTGTAAAGTTGGATAGAATGTCCTGTCCTTTTGAAATATTCTCAATTGATCAGCAAATTTGGACAAATTGTTTCAAAAATTTGATTGTAATAGGTCTGTTGTGAAGTTTCTCGCTTGAGAAATTTGAGTAATTCCTACATGATATTCAACCTTCCCAAATTCTCCCACACCACCCCACTGGCTCCCAGTAGCTGCACGCATCAGATTCAAAATACTGATGCTGGCCTACAAAGCCAAACATGGAGTAGCACCATCCTACCTCACAGCCCTTATTATACCTCGCACTGCACCTCGTATACTCCGAGCCTCCAGTACTGCTCGCCTGGTCCCTCCATCGCTAAAGGTAAAAGGAAAACATTAATCTAGACTCTTTTCTGTCTTGGCTCCTCGGTGGTGGAATGAACTTCCCCTCGAGGTCAGAACAGCTTAGTCACTGAGCACCTTCAAACGACAGCTCAAGACCTTCCTCTTTACTGAATATTTAGATTAAATTGTAACTTTCTTATTGTCGAACTTGTGTACAGAATCTACAACAGAGTGAATAAAAAGATTGTATTCATAGTTGGGGTCCTAGTGAACCGGAATTTATCTCTTCATCGATGGTAACTTGAAAGCACGTTGTAAGTTGCTCTGGATAAGGGCGTCTACCAAATGCTGTAAATGTAAATGTAAATGTACATGGCTGGGTAAAGTCACTGGGCCCACAATATGCTGAACACTAGAAATCATGGCCATATCCTTCAGATAGGGGATATGCTATTTATGTATTGAGGCATCACACAGTGCTTAAACTAGTGTAGGAGAGTCAATATTTTAAAATATATACAAATATTTTCTGAAACGTTTGAGTATATTATTGAGTGTATATGGGTTCACAAATTATTCTGGTTAAAAATAGAAAACATTTTAAGACCAGTCAAAACTCCGAATAGGTTTTGACAGCTTTTTAGTTTAAATTGTTGACACATCACATTACTCATATAATGAAGATTTTTCTTGGTTGATCCTGGAGTATAATATAATTTTTTTTTGTTTCACAACAGAGTCAGTGCAGTTATGGTGTAAAGGTTGCTACAGGCAGGTAAGGACCAAAGTTTATTGTTTCAATTAAACGAGGTGCAGTACGGATATCTGGCAGCAGATGTCAGACTTCAACCAGTTAACATGGCCCTTACAGTATTCATACCATATGACACATTCACAACGTGTTTATGCCCACATCCATATTTGGTCATGATTTGCTACTAGTATGTGGAACATTTTAACAGGTTAAAAAAAATGTTTTTGCTAGGCTGTCCTTTACACTTTCTCTGAAGACGGACAGAGGCCATGATAGTGAGAAGAAACATGACTTTATGACCAAAGCACAAACGGCAAAAGGGACCACATCATGTAGTATAGATAAATGGAGCTCATTGTCAGATGGAAGGAGGCGTCTGACCTCACAGACACCTAACAATGGACCACACTCAAGCCCTGGAACATCTGCTCAGTCACCTGAACTGCATAGGTGGGTTTTATTAGAAGTTACAATTAGTAACTTTGTATTTTTGTGAGATTTGAAGAACCTTGTTGCACTACTTACGTCAGTGTCTCCGTTCATTTTCCACAAGTTGGCGCCCTAAGCGAGCATCTGACAGCCTGTGCAGCAAAGGAAAACTGAAGGAGACGCATGACTCTCCTTGGTTGAGACGTTACGGTAAGACCTCTACAATAACAAGGAAGAATTAGCAGAAATTTCAGCATGGTCTACTTCAATACAGATTTCATCTGCAGCCTTGCTTTTGGAAGTATTTCCTTTCAACGTTGAAAAAAAACAATCTCCAGCATGGTATTTCCCAAGTGTCGGAGACAGCAGGGGCCACTGTCTCCTTCTAGTGCAAGTCAAATAAACCATGGCCTTATGGCTGCTCCTGATTATCAAGTGGCTGATGAAGGAAAACTCTCCCTTTTTCCTCATTTGTGCTCTAATGACCAGTTTTCCTTTTAAATGTGCATGCTTGTGCCATGGCCCACTTTCTGGCTGTTGGTTTAATGCTGAGCAGCTGCTATGTCTGAGGCTCTCTTCACGTTGCCATGTTCCTGGTCTCATATCTGAAATAAATAAACAAATGTTTAAACGTTATGGAGTTGTTAAAACCAGAGCCATGCCACACTTGTTTGCTCTCCCTTTCCTTGTTTTCCTCTTTCCTTGCAAATAGCACAGTTTTCAAACGTCAGGTCACCCATAGATCACAAGGATGTACAGTCATATGAGAAAATTAGGACACCCCATTAAATAATCAGCTCTTTATTAGGAAATGTTCACATATCAAATGTCCAATCGTGTTTTCATGTATGTCTGGAAAAGAAAGTGACTTAATTACAATTAAACAACAAAATGTAACACTTTTTTTACACATAAAAAAAAAAAGATATGGACAAAAATGTGTATTTTAATGGAGGAAAAAGTAAGGACACCCTACCCACTAATAAATAGCGTTGCCCCCTTTGGCTGATATAACTTCGGTGAGATGCCTTTGGTAACCTTTTACCAGTCTCTGACATCAATCAGAAAAAAGTTTGCCCCACTCCTCAACGCAGAATTCTTTCAGCTGTGAGATGTTTGAGGGCTATCTTTCATGTAAAGACTAATCTGTCCAAAGAACATTATTCCAGAAGTCATTGTCTTTGTCTACGTTCACTCTGGCAAACTTCAGACTGGCCTTAATGTTTCTCTTAGAGAGCAAAGGTTTCCTCCTTGCACACCTCCTATGAAAGTCAATCTTGTGTACTCTCTTTCTGATAGTAGAGTAATGCACTTTCACATTGACAGAAGCCAGAGCCTGCTGTAGATCCCGTGATGACACTTTAGGATTTTTGATAACTTCGTTGAGCATCTTACAGTCTGCTCTGGGGGTCAGTTTGCTTGGATGGCCAGACCTGGGCATGGTGGCAGTTGTTTTGAATGTCCTCCACTAGTAAACAATTTTTCAGGTGGTGGAATGGCTGATGTCAAATTCTTTTGAGATCTTTTTGAATCCCTTACCAGACTCATAAGCGGCCACAATCTTCTTTCTGAGGACATCAGACAGCTCTTTAGATCTCACCATGGTGCTCACTTCAACACTTCACCAGTCAGGAGCACACCAAACTAATCTGAGGTTTAACCAGGGCGAGGCTCCTTTACAATGCTGGGTAACAATGTACTGATCATATGCACCTGACGTGATTTTAACCATTTTAAGTGGGATAATATGTGGGCGTGTCCTACTGTATTCCTCACCAGAAATTGCATTCTTTTTAAATGACATTTCACAGAAAGTTTTAAAAAGGCTTTTTTTATTTTTAGTTATATTATTTGGATCCCTCAATATCATTAAAATTGATATTAAATATCCATATGTCCAAATATATTTTAAAATATTCAGGCTTTCATAGGGTGTCCTAATTTTCTCACACGACTTTCTGCTTCGGAACTGGGACCCTGTGTTCTCAACCGGTGGTCATTTCAGAGAAGAGACGAGTCTGTAGATGTATTGACTGTTTCTTAATTATTTATGTGTACTGCTTCATTTAGATTCTGAACAGGTAGGGAAGAGCAGGTCTTGCTCACTTCCCACAGCATCTTTGTCACCATGGAAGGAGACACTGAAGTCCTCAAACACAGAGGACCAGTGGCAAGATGTACTTAAGAAGGGCCCTGAGAGAAGATCCTCTGACTTTGGTAGTGAGGCATCTGAGGTAAGTTTAAGCACTCAAAACCCAAATAAAATGTATTACTAGCCATGTGAAGGGAGAAGGTGGTGCAGGAACTTTCAGCAGCTTTTTCATTAATATGATTGGGCGGAAGGTTTTTGTTTTGTTGATGTATGCAGATTTATATATGTGTGTCTGGTAGACCCATTGCCAAAATGAAACATACCTATTTAATACATGAAGGGTTGTTTTCCTGGTCATGGATTAAGCATAGTCTTAGACTAAAAGAGATCTTTAATGCAACTGTTCGAGGACTAGGGTTAATCCATGAACAGGAAAGCAGAAAGTTTTTAAGTGAATTTGCTTGTGAAATTACGTCTGTTGTGTCCTGAGAAATTTGAAAATAAATTCTATGTTCTACCGATTTACTTCAAAAGGACAGCGCCTCCTGCAGGTTAAAACAGAAAACTGAGGAGAAAGAGCTGGGCGAAGAGAATGTACCACAGAAACAGGCAAAACTGTCCGTCAAGGGATCATCGCCACGTCTTCTTGGCAGGAGTGCTCCCACTTCTCCATCTCTGTCCCCATGGACCAGGGAACCCGACCCCCCCAGAAGTCACACCCAGGATATTCAGAGGAAGAGTTCCCTTCCTTTCCTGAACCAAAAACCTCTCAGGAAGCCCAAACCTGTGCCTACAGAACCCAGTAAGTGGCTTCCTTGAACCGTTTCACGTGAAGCATTTACCATGATATGATAATTACCATGATATAATAATTATAAAGAATCCAGATTTTACAATCATAAGCATGGATATGTGGAAGAGGCAGGTTTTTATCTGTGCCTGTGAGCATCTTGTCGGTGGAGATAGGTTACATAACCACTCTGCTGTGTGGAAACTGCCGCTTTGGCTTTGCGCTGCAGACTTGGCATGGTCACATGGCGTATCCCAGGAGCCTCTGTGTCGTTGGTTTGTTAGCTGGCGCCGAGCTGAATGCTGACTGAGGAGTCTGAGTGGCCGCACTGACGCCAGCAGTGGGCCCGAGTCCGGGTGGCCTGCCCCACTGACAGCGCTCTGCTTCATCCAACACTGAGCTCTTCCTGTCACTGACTCAGGGATCCTGCCTGATTCCTGGTATTCCTTGTCATTGTGCTCTCTCCCTTGCGCAAACTCAAGTGCTCTCTTCCTCATTAGGTCTCAGTTTCTGTTTCTCGGAACGCTCCTTTGTGTGTGTTTTTTTTTTTTTTTTTATGACATCAGGGATCTCGGGATGACGCTGCGTCGTCCACCAAAAACACATTTGGGAAAACTGGGTTGGGGAAATATTAAGTGGATTTCCCATACGTCATTATTACCGTTACAAAAAGTGGATGATGTGCCTTTTGTAGTTAATTTCACAATAGTTTGCTTACTGAGCACAGTCTGTGTGGTCTGGTTTGTGTGTGCGCAGAATACCTGGTATTACTTAATTGCCTGATTGATTAATCATAACAGAAAATGGGAATTTAATTGCAGATTGTATGTGTTCCTAACTACCTTGACTGCATCTGAGCCCTCTGACCGCCTGCATGCCGGTTTCCTGAGCTGGTGTGGTCGTCATGAAGGGGTGAGAGGGACTAGAGATTACCTCCACCTCCACCCGCCAAAGCTCCCACTAAAGCCCATTAGTCCCACGGCTGTTGGAGAGGGAGTACGGCCCAATCCCCTCCCTCCTCTTGCTTTACCAGGAATTCATTGCTGTTACTGCTGTTCTTGAGCATCTTAAAAAAGACACTATGTTCTTCACTAATGTAATATTTGAGATACTGGTCTTATTTGCATAAATTAAGGTTTAGATTATTGAATATTCTGATGTTTTGAAATATACTAGTGTAAAAGTGTGCACATACTCAATCTTCCAGTTATCTACATACACACCTGCTTCTTCCAAGGTGTCGTTTTATTAGTAAACACTAAGAAATAAAGGTCTTCTTATTATTAATTAATGTTTAGGATATTTCTACAAAAAATCTATTAAAGAATTGAAAGTGCTTCCATGCCATGTTGCGAAAGGTGGTAAAGTAAGCCTGAGCTTTTTTTTTTTTTTTTTTCTCAGGTGTCCCAGCAGAATCCAGTCAGCACTCTCCCTCCGAGCCGCATCCCCATATAGGCAGCGCTGAGATTACCCCTGTCCCGGACTCTCTCCTAAAGCCCTTTAAGCCAGTGATACAGTTTCCTGTACCTGAGAGAGAGTGTATCTGACACTCAGTCAGCATTCATTATGTTATATGTGCAATGTTTAAGGGAGGAGTCTGTTGGCTTGATTGACAGCTTTCACCACCCCCCACTTCAATATGTCACCCGCCCAGGTGAAGCGTTGCGTCCATCTCCTGCATTTCTTCTTCATTCTCCTGCCCCTGACACCCCTTGTAGACAGGATATGTCAGTGGAAATAATGTGATGTCCCTACATGTTCTTGAGAGTCCAGAAACATTGCGCAAAACCATGTACATGGCTGCTTCCAGCTGATTTTATTGCCTGCAGGACACACAGTACTTGCTGATGTTTTTGTCCTGTTCTCTCCCTTTCCTAGTTGTCCTGTCTAGTGATGATGAAAGAGGCGACGAATGCGCCAGTGATGTCACCGCCAAGCAGCACCATGCAGAGCAAGTAAGACATGAGAACATATGGAGGAGAGCGGAACGCTATTTTATCTCCCCGGTGAAGAACTGACATGTAGCATAAATCCGACTTTATGATCTGCAGTGCTGTTGACCGCAAGATGTCTTGTATTCAGTGACATGTTTCACAGTTGTGCGTTTTTAAAAGTCCTCTCACACATGCACAAATGTGAAAGTGAAGTGATTGTCATTGTGATACACTGCAGCACAGCACACGGCGAGAAAAACCCTTCACCCTTAATGAGCAGTGGGCAGCCATGAAAGGTGCCTGGGGAGCAGTGTGTGGGGGCGGTGCTTTGCTCAGTGGTACCTCAGTGGCAACATTCTGATTACGGGTCTGTTTCTTTACCCGCTAGGCCAACCGCTGTAAATGTGTGCATTCACAGGCAGACACACAAATTGTATATAGCTTGGTGCTTAATCAAGGGGAATAGCGATGGTATAAATAAAATTGAGACTGCAGAGCTGGACTCATGGCTTGTGCTTTCTGTGCCCCAACAGGCTTCTGCTGAGAAAGGTGTGCCATACATTATGGAGATACCTTTCTCTGCGCTCCATGTTGGCGTCCTGAAGGCCCTGAGCAGTGGTACTGTCGTGGTGAGCCAAACATTGGTATTATGTGTTTGCATGTGTGCATGTATTTCACCTAATTGCGATAGTATGGGAGTGTGAACACTGACAAGCTATGCATTAAAAATTATATTGTGTGAGGTGTGCTATTACTTTAATAGACGATTCGAGTAGGCATGGCCAAGCTGTTCCGCTCAAACACCAGCACTTATTTGATATTTTTGACCACTACTTGCATTTCAAATATTGTTGAGGTGTGTGGTTTAGGTGCTTAAATAGCCCTGTAATTTTTGGTGAGACATGTAAAAGTTCCTGGCTCAATTGGAGTCCAGTTCAAAAGTAGTTTCCGGAAAAATAGATTTGAAAGTGACTGCATGGATCCTAAATGTGATGCATTATCATACTGAAAACTAAACCCTCGGTTTGGATGTATGCATCTTGCATGCCTCCCAAATGCATTCATGTTCATCTTTTCTTTAGGCTATTATGTAACATTATGTAACAGCCAGATATAATACAGTTCTAGTTGAATGTAGTTAGTGTAGAAGACGCCTTCAATGACCTGTTTCAGAATGGTGGCTGTATGCATTGATAACTGACACTCGTACAACATGTGTTCACATCAGGAACAATGTGTGGCCAATGCCTACGCATTTCCTTCATGAAACTATCTTACTCTCTGTCCCTTTTCTTTTTCTTTCCACATCGGAGTACGGAATGTCAAAATCAGGCCCATCTTGCAATTTATCTTAATGAAGGACATCTGTTCCTCAGCATTCTCGAACATGTGGAGACTAGGAGAGCCTTGCAGAGAAAAAAATAGCTACTTTCATTGCCCCATGCCAAAGCACTTGTTAATCCAGAGCACTTTTAGGTCTTTCACACATTGGAACAATAATGGCACTAACAAACTGCAGACCTGGCAAAAATGACCTTCTTCTGGACCATCTTGCGAGTAGAATTCAGTTCAAAGGACTCCCCTATTAAAAAAATGTTGTTGTTTAAAAGAGCATTGGCATCACATTCCGGTTCTGATGGTGGGTTCTGTGTTAAATTAGAGGAAGTTTAAATGCATTGCAAGTGGTAACTAGGTTACTGTGTCACAATTTGTTTTTTCCCCCCATTCCCAGGGACTCGTAAAACAGCATGTCATCCCATTCATTGGTTGTGTCATTCTGACCAACATGTGCGAAATGAGTTTTTGAAGATAAGATAAGATCCGTTATTAGTCCTACAAGTGGGAAATTTACACCGAAAATCTCGGTTTAGAACTTTGGATATTGGCTGGTCATTTTTTGTGTTGTCATTTCATACTCACTACACGTCTTTCTGTTCTCCCTTACAGATCACCGATGATGGCATCTCCATCCCACTGAAAGGTAATCAGTCAAAGGTTTGTTCTGTAATGTGTTCAGTCATATTTCATAAGTCATCTTTACAGTGCTTCCCTGCTGCCTGGCTTCCTGACAGTTAAATGTAATACCCTAGTTATGTAGTACCCTGCCCACTGCCCCCCCAAAGGTGATGGTTAAATGCACATTTCATTGTGTTACCGTGTACTGCGCTGCAGTGTTTCACAATGTCAATCAATTTATATTGAATATTCATATTCATATTCAATTCAAGTAACAAGTGCTCCCTGTTTTTATTTTTTTTTATTTAGTTTCTATTCCTGAAGACATAGTTGATGTTACATTAACATTTTGCTTTGTCCATTAAATCATCTGAAAAAAATTGACCCATATTAGCCTTATAATATATTGTTAGGGCAGTGAAATCTCACTGGAGGAAGGAAATGTCAGTCTAATGGTTCCAAACCTTCTTAGCCCGTCTGCTGCCTCCTGCTGTGACGGAACACAATCTCCTCCGGCATCTTTTTAGCCTGGACCTTACGAGGCTGGGGGCTTGAGGGGCTTAAGGACCTTCAGAGCAGTGTGGGGCTTCTAGGGCTTAACTCCTCTACCTCTCCTCAACTGTCTGTGACCTTTCGCTCAGAAGCGTCATGGCTGTTGTTCTCCGCACAGATCTGTGCTAAGGAGCTCAGATTAAAGCTCTATTTACGGGCATGCAGAGGATGGTGTTTATAGGCCTGACTCTCTCTGTGTCTCACCTCTGCTGCCTCCCGGGAGACGGCAGGTCGCTTTCGCTCTGTGTGTCCTCTCTGCATGTAAGACGCTTACAGGGTGGTATCTGGGCATTGGGCTATTCTTGACTCTCCACCAACATTGTCCCTAAGCTGGCAGGATCGTGCCCTCTGAGCGTGGTTGTAAACTTCTCATGCAATAACTCCATGCAGGATTATACCTTGCACATTTTTTTTTGTTATTTGCAAGCATTCATTTGCTGCAGAAATGTTCAATCTCACATTGCCTGACAGGAGCGGATGGTGAGGATGAAGTATCGTTGAGTGTGGTGCCCTCTGAGCTGCAGGAGTATGGTGTTTGGGATGGGGCTCTGGCTCGCGACGGGCCACTTTTTGATCACACGGATTGGGCGGCCTGCTCCCTGTTTTTCCTGGCCGTGTCTGATGCCTACGCACGACTGCTGCAGACAGAGCTCTCTGCAGTCCAGAGTATTCAGGGGACAGGTGAGGTGTGGTCACCCACACCTTTATCAGTTCATGTCTTATTGAAATTGCAGTTTGAATTGTAAAACACTGTAATTCTTGCAATATATAGAATACTTTGCAAAAGTTTTAGGCCGTAATGAAACTAATAAAAAAGGTATCATTTTGACAGAAATCTGAAATTGTTCTGGATGGAAGCATCTAAAACTAAAACACACAGAATTATTTAAAATCGTTCATCTCATTTGATTTCAGAAAACTTTGGCAACTTTCGAAATTAATGAATGAGCTCCTACAAACAAAAGTCTACAAACCAACCTTTAATTGATTAGGATTAATAGAATAACAGCTGTGGAGAACCAGCAATTTTTTTGGTTCCAATGCATATAAAGTGCATATATATATTTATTTTTTTCTCGTTTAACCAAGGTATTTATTTTTTTTATTAAAATCTCCATTATACAATTTCACCAATGAGAATAGACCCCAACCTTTTAACAATGGGCTGTTAACAAGTAAAAATTGCAAATAAAACAAGATAAGACAGACTTAATTATTATATAGACGTACAGAAGTTTCCGAATATGAACAGCAGTTAAGTGAATATATCAATAATGTCATTGTTTACTGAAAACAAGGAAATTCTGCAATGGGAGAATCAATATCTGATGTTTGACACATTTTTGTTAGATAAACTGGTTTTATTCTCACTGGTTTTAGTGCTGCCTAATACTTTTGCACTGTGTGTGTGTGTATGTGTGTGTGTATATATACACTGCTCAAAAAAGTAAAAGGAATCCAAAAATAAGACATCCTTGATCTGAACGAATGAAATATTCTTATTTAAAACTTAGTTCAATGTGACCACAAAAATGTATCAACCCATGGACGTCTGGATTTGGAGTCAGACTAAAAATTAAAGTGGAAAAACACCCTACAGGCTGATCCAACTTTTATGTAATGCCTTTAAAACAAGTCAAAAAGAGGCTCAGTAGTGTGTGTGGCCTCCACATGCCTGTATGACCTCCCTACAATGCCTGGGCATGCTCCTGATGAGGTGGTGGATGGTCTCCTGAGGGATCTCCTCCCAGACCTGGACTAAAGCATCCGCCAACTCCTGGACAGTCTGTGGTGTGACGTGGTGTTGGAGGATGAAGAGAGACATGACGTCCCAGATGTGCTCAATTGGATTCAGGCTTGGGGAATGGGCAGGTCAGTCCATAGCATCAATGCCCTCGTCTTGCAGGAACTGCTGACACACTCCAGCCACATGAGGTCTAGCATTGTCTTGCATTAGGAGGAACCCAGGGTCAACCACACCAGCATATTGTCTCATAAGGGAGCTGAGGATCTCATCTCGGTACCTGATGGCAGTCAGACTAACTCTGGAGAGCACATTGGAGGGCTGTGTGGCACCCAAAAAGAAATGGCACCCTACACCATTACTGACCCACTGCCAAACTGGTCATGCTGGGGGATGTTGCAGGCAGCAGAACGTTCTCCACGGCGTCTCCAGACTCACATGTCTCAGTATGACCCTGCTTTCATCTGTGAAGAGCACCAGTGGCAAATTAACCAATCTTGGTGTTCTCTGGCAAATGGCAAACATACTGCATGATGTTGGGCTGTAAGCACAACTCCACACCTGTGGAGGTCAGGCCCTCATACCACACTCATGGAGTCTGTTTCTGACCATTTGAGCAGACACATGCACATTTGTGGCATGCTGGAGGTTATTTTGCAGGGCTCTGGCAGTGCTTCTCCTGTTCCTCCCTGCACAAAGGCGGAGGTAGCGGTCCTGATGCTGGGTCGTTGCCTTCCTACGACCTCCTCCATGTCTCCTGATGTATTGGCCTGTCTCCTGGTAGCAAATAAAACAAGCTCTGGACGCTACGCTAACAGACACAGCAAACCTTCTTGACACAGCTCACACTGATGTGTCATCCTGGATGAGCTGCACTACCTGAACCACTTGTGTGGATTGTAGACTCTGTCTCATGCTACCACTAGAGTAAGCACCAGCAGCATTCAAAAGTGACCTAAACATCAGCCAGAAAGCATACTAATTGAGAAGTGGTCTGTGGTCACCACCTTCAGAACCATGCCTTTATTGGGGATGTCTTGCTAATTGCCTATCATTTCCACCTGTTGTCTATTCTATATGCACAACAGCAAGTGAAATTGATTGTCAATCAGTGTAAGTGGACAGTTAAATTTCACAGAAGTGTGAATGACTTGGAGATACATTGTGTTATCTTTTATTTTTTTGAGCTGTGTGTATAATATAATATATTTTTATGGGGGACACAGGGCTGATCAATTGTATCATCATTTATAGAACACTATACTTTTTAAAAAAATTTTATCAGTCAATTGAATTTTCTAAATCATATTATTGCTTGTGTGTGTGTGTAGATCAAGCCTGTCCATTCCTTGTGCTGGTGCTACATGAGCACATGCAGGATGTGCAGATTGCTAAGCTCACCTCAATCATGGACCTCCTGGGCCTACGTGCATGCCAGCCGAGGCTCTCTAGCCCCCTATCATGGGCCGATGGCCTCAGTCTGATCCGCTGTCGATCCCAGGATGATCACCTCCTCTCTCTGCTGGGACAAGTCACAGAGACTGGCAGTGCCAGTCATCCTGCAGTTCAAGATAAGGTAGGAGAAAGCCTACTGGTCAAATTTCTTGCTTTTCCTGTTTTCAACAGGGGTTTTATTGAGTTTTGGCTGAGATGTTGAAATTTGGGAATAAAGTTGCTCTGTAATAATATGGCATGATTGTGTGCAGGAGAACTGATGAGTGAAAGGGGTAGGGTATGGTAGGAAAGATGGAAGAGAAGGTGCTGAAATTAAGGGGGTGAATGGGGTCCATGGCCATCAAGATGTTCTCCGGAGACACAAGAAGTTCCAGCAACCTGCTGTCAGCTCTTATTTGCCTTCTATGGGCTTTATTCATTCTCAGTAGATTTATCATCGAATACCTTCTTTCCATTCTCTAGCCCAGTATTAACAAAGCTCTGTTCGTTTACTTTTCATTTGTCTCTTGTTACTTTTTCACTCAGCCAGATTAGCATGGAGGTGGAAAACCGCGGGAGGATTTAGGCCACTGATGAATGATGCACTTGAATGTAATTTGTTGTTTCTACCCACAGGAGAGCCCAGCTCGCGTCAGGGCCAGCCGAGCACAAAGTCAGTCCCAACCCAGTGTCCCCAGCTTCGGTTCCAAGTCTGTGGATTGTAGCCAGCGCAGGAACCAAGGGTTTCCTCGCAGGTAAACTAAATCAGGACTAAATGAACGCTTTATGGTTCTGGAAATTACGTGGCAAAATGACTTGTGTTTTTTTGTGGCAATATTATAATGATAGATCATGCTAGAATGCAGTATTCATGTTAATTTATGCTACAGCTGCAATTCGTTTTTTAAGAACATAGCCATGCCATTCAAAAATAAAAGGGGAATCAAATGAGAAACAACTTTGTGGTCATACTAGTCAACTATCACTGCAAATTATCATTCAGACACCAAGGCTTGGGGGTCTTGTGTCTTAGTGTATTGAAGATGAAATATTTTTTTTCTTCATAGGTTAATTCAGTACCCTCCTCCTCCCTCCAAAGGTGGAATCACTGTAACAACAGAAGATCTTGAGTGTCTTAAAAGGGGCGAGTTTCTTAATGATGTCATCATTGACTTCTACCTCAAGTGAGTGCTTACATTTTTTGTGCTTTGTTAATCTAGTGTGAAGATTAATTCATTTATGTTTTTGGCTGACATGTAGCATGGTTTGAGCCAATTCTGGTTACCCCCTTTAGGTTCCTACTCCAGGAAAAGGCCAGCCAAGAGATGAAGGACCGGTCGCACATCTTCAGCAGTTTCTTCTACAAGCAGCTCACCCGCAAAGACACCTCAAATGAGGGGGCGGCCCAAGGCTCGTAAGGAGCTCAGTCTTTTAGCAGCTTGGGTGGAGGTCACCCGGTGTGTGGCGGGGGCTCACGTTCGCCACGGTCGTCTGGAAAGGGCTTAGGGCTACAATCCACTTGCAAGGGGAAGCTGAATGCACTAAATGAATTGAACCTATTATGACTGTCATGTGAGCTGAAAGATGTGGTTTTACTGCTCTCCAGCCAGTTAAAATGCATTTATCTTTCCTAAAGGTCCCTGTACCGGCGACACCAGAGAGTTAGGACCTGGACTAGACATGTGGACCTCTTTAATAAAGACTTTATCTTTGTTCCAGTTAATCAAGAGTAAGTATGTGTCCACACACATACCCTGCCTGAATCAAACTGCTTATTGGAGAGGAACCACGGCTGCATAAATTCACACTTTGCTTTTTAGAATCTTCTGTCCAGTTAGCCCAGTCAACGGCCTTCCTCTGCAGTGCTGGAAGGATATTGCCTTTCCTCTGATTCCTTCTTCTATTGCAGGGACAATTAGGTGTGAAAACCCCTGAAAAAGAAAGTAAGTGGCTGGTTGGACCACCAGCTGTCAATTTTGATCTGTCAATTTTCCTCCATTTGATTCTGACATGAACACTGGGCAGGGTCCAAGTTTGTTCACTCCCATGAAATGGCAGACATGACATATCGGTGTTGGGGAGATTCTTATTTTCCAGAAATGTCCAGTCTTTGAAGTCCAAGATGTGGAAGTGAGGCACAGGTTGAGCAGATAAATATCCACTTGTCTTTCTATAAGGTTCAGATTTCATTGCCAAATAGTTCATTATTCATTGCCGAGGGGGTTCTTGTATGTCTGGAAATTTTACAACATAGTGACATGGTACATCATGTTCCTATATAAAAGAAAATACAGTCACTGCTCATTTAAATGTTTCTTTCCTCTGGTACAGTTTGTTCTCCACAGCACCAATTAAGGGGTGATGAAGTACAAAACTGGTCCAGTGAAGTACATCTGTCTCATCATTGCAGGGCTCACTGGTACCTGGTGGTCATCTGTTTCCCGGGCCTGGAGACACCCCAGCATGTGGAGTGGAGAGGGCCGGCCCTGGAGGGGGGCAGCGGGGTGAAGAGGAAATGCGAAGCCCAGGCTTCCAGCCAAGGTAGGGAGGCTTAGGGCCAAAATCTCTTTTTGCAAGGGAACATGAAACATGTGTGCTGGCCTTTGCACAGTGCACTGGTATGTGTGATTTATTTATTAATTTATTTATTTTAATAATAGATTTTCCAAAAAACACCTTTTTCATACGTTTGGTTCTCAGTTTTTTTGTATCTGCTTTTTGGGCATTTTTATGTTCTCTCGCTAAGAACACCCAGTCCCTTATGTGGTTAATTTTTACACTGAAAAAGAAAAAATAAACTTATCTACAAGCTTTGCAGTTGTTCTTGGCTATAAATGATATTGAACTCATAGGACCAGAAAATACGGTCAGAATAGTGCAAACAGATGAAAATTTTAGGCTATCATTAAAACCTATAACTGCTCTAACAGACACAGTAAAATATGTGTAACTCGTAACATGGCTCTGCTGTGCTTTGGCAGGAATGGCTTTTGAAGATGGTTAAAATTCATACGGTGTTTTGTGTTCTATGGAAAGGTAACGCCAATGCCACCAAGGGTAGATCCTCAAGTGACTCCCAGAGACTGCAAAGGATTCTGGTAAACACTCGTTCACAAGCAGGGAATGCACACAATCAGCTGATATAAAGCAGATATAAATCCAAAAATGATTCTAAAGCTTTTTTCAGAAAGGATTTGAACATTGTAGGTTGCCATGTACTAGTGTAGTGGGGAAAAAAATGATGTCCTTGCGTTTCTCACTGACCCATTAGATTCAAGAGAGATTTATTAGTCACGTGCTTAGTTATACCAAAATTTGTGCCAGATTATTTGTCTTCAGCAGATATTACTTATGTGCCTGTCAAAACTGCAGTCGCTATCAGAATGTACTGCACGATTAGGAGGACCTGTTCCCACCATTGGTATCTCAGAAGCAACACCGTTCAGAAGCAACACCGTTCAACACCATTTAAAAATATTTCACTTTATGTATATTATGTAATGCATGAGATTCAAGATGTACTTCATCTCTATTGATAAGAATGTCCTTTTGGGTGATAACTTTACCCACCAACCAGACAGGCTACAGATTCAAACTGGCTTTGCTACCATCACTGCAGGGAGACTAAATTTGTGATTAATTAAGTCACTCTGGATAAAAGCATCAGTTGATTGATTTTTTTGTCTTACGTGTAGGACTGCTGCCAGAAGAGTTGCCAGAGAAACATTGTGTGTAAGAAGTGAGTGTTACTTTTTATGTTGTTTGGGCTTCACTGTTACCGATTTTCCACGTGTTTATATGGATAAATCCTTCTGTCTGTAGGCCCTGTATTCTGTTACTGGACTCACTGAAACTTTCCTTACATGAGCGGATCTACCAGCTGTTAAGGGAGTGAGTAGTGTGTGCATGTGTGTGGATTTTGGAATGTGTGCTTGTATACTGTGTTGAAATGCATTGCACGAGTTAATGCAATGAGTTCAGATACTGCCATCAGTCTCAAAGTTCAGCAAGAACAAATCTATATAATAAAAAATGACTGTATTAATCAAAGAATAAGTCAAGATTTAAAGACAATCATTGACTTAGCTGTTTGGACATCTGGGAAAAGTGTAGATGAATTGTATTTTGAGATATGGTTGGGTCAATGCACTTTTTTTTTTTATTTAATGTGCTTTTTGTGTTTTAATGAACAAGTATATTTTTAAGTTTCCACATGAAGAGATGTTGGTGGAGGCAACATAAGGCCATACAAGTCTATTAATCTTTTGAGTTTATGCTGATGATTTTCTTATTTTAATAAAAACCAGGTTTATCAACATTTAATGCCTATGCAACATATGTGATTTTGAGTGTGTTTTGGAATCATGAATACACATCATTGATTTCAATGTTAAGGTGAAATACATACATATACAATCTATGTATGTGCTTGTGTCTGTCTTTTTCTCACTCTCTCTCTCTCAGCTATCTGCAGGTGGAGTGGGAGTTGCGCAAGGGAACCCCCCGGCACTTCACTGCTGATAACATGAAGGGTTCACACTGTAAGGTCCCACAGCAGGACAACAGCAGTGATTGTGGTCTGTATCTGCTGCAGTATGTGGAGAGCTTCCTTCAGGTATTCCCCCCTTTGTTTCCTTAATAGTGGAAGAAGTGATTGTCATTGTGATACAAAGCAGCACAGCACACAGTGCACACAGTGAAACTTGTCCTCTGCATTTAACCCATTTAGAGTATTCGGTACATATTACCATTAAAAAATAAATGAATGCACACAGAATGCATTTGCTCGGGCATTGTTTAGATGAACAATTTACAAGTTTTGTTCAAGCTTCTTGCCTGTTTGCTCATTTAAGTTTATTATTGTTTTGTTTTTTGATAGTTGGTAGTTTGCTCCGTGCCAGTCTTGGGGGGGTTTCCACCCTTAACTGAAGATCTTTGACTTGAAAGCAGAATATGCCATCAGTTTAAATCCACCCTGGCAGGACATGATCCCTGCTCATCAGCACAGCTGCTTTGAATAGAAATCATTAAAACCAAACTTTGTCTCATCTCAAAGTGGGGTGTTTGGTGATTTATGATTGGCTCCATTATCTGAACATTATACTTCTATATCATATCTAAATAATATCCTTTTTTTTTTTTTTTTTTTTTTTTCTATAATGTGTGACTGCTGCAGAACCCTGTGGTACACTTTGAGCTTCCAGTGCGGCTGGAGCACTGGTTCCCGAGGCAGGAGGTGAAGAGGAAGCGGGAGGAGATTCGGGAGCTGGTGCTGCACCTGTACAGACGGGAGGGGGGACGGCAGGCAGAGGAGCCCCCCTGATTAGTTCTGCTGCTGTCACTCTGTAAAGGCCTTACTAGAAATAACAAATTCAAATATTTATCTTTTACCTTTTATTTATTTGGAAGTGTCAACTGTAATATTTTGCTGTTTAAATGTATATAGCATTTTATAAAAACCTGTGAAATATTAATTACTTGAATAAGCAAGTTTTGTATTTTTTTTTCGTAGAGTAGTCTTACAATTTTGAAAGTAGAAGCTTTATTCCAAACTTTTTATTTCTAATGTATAGCATTATGAATGTGAACATCCAGTTTTTCCTTTCCCAATATCAGTATTCACTTTCAATATGTGTGTAATCACTCACACCTGAAAACTAAAATATATAAATAAAATGTATTTATTTATGTATTTATATATATTTTTGAGAGTTTTTCTTTTGGCTTTTAAATGAATATCAGAAGGAAATGTGGAAGAATCCAGATCTTCTCTCCTCCTTGTTTAGGTTTTATGTGCCTTGGTTGTAGGTTGTGTTCTCAGTAAGACAAAGCCAGATACCTTCGTGTGGTCCCATATTTTCACTGTATTATTGCGAAACTGTGTACATTTTCCAACAGCAATGTGTGGCCTGTCAAAAGGATTTAATTTCAGTTCAGTTTAATTCTACAACCAGCTTGTTTTGTTTTAAGGATGTATGGAAGAATCATTAAGACTGTTTATAGCCAAGAGTGTTATTTATTGTTAACAATGCCTCACTAGCTAGGATATACATTTGCCTATAGGATTGAGCAATTAATTATTTTTTTATTTGTACGCTAAATGTAAATGTAAGCTTCATGTTACATTTGTCCAGAAAGCAGATGCTGAAACTAATGTAGAGTGGACAGTTACTGAAACCTGTACGTTTAGTAAGGCCTTAACAGGCTACACATCCAACACTGCATCCATGAATAAAAAAAATTGATTGACTCTAACTTTGCACAAATCCCACATCTGCGTTGCATCCAACATACTGAGTAAATGCCCAGATGATTGAGTTTCACATCAGCTATGTGGACAGTAAAGGACATGAAAAGTGGCTTCTGTAGAATGAAGTGACAGTCCAGACCGTCTGACTTACAGAAGTAAAATGCATGGAATTAAATGGAAGATCCTGTATGAGAAGTGTTTTACCTCATTGTGTATGAGAAGCTAGAGATGAATCCTCTGACATCCGTCTCAGGGTTCTTCTTTTCCAAGGTTGAGTGTTTTGAGAATTGCTTAAAAACCTGTCCAGCTACTATTGTAATTATAAATCTGTCAATAAATGCAGTTTCTACTTTTTTTTTTAACTGGAATTCTGTGCAGTTAGTAGCTTTTTTCCTGTCTTAAAATTATTAAAATGATGTTCAATGGTATTATTATAATATATAAACCAAATTATTAGAATAATTAATATTGCTTATCATGGAAAATATATATTACACTCAAAAACTGTATATACCTTGATAATGAGCAGTTGCTTTAAATTTGATGTCAGTAAAGCATGCTTATACATGCTATACCTTTGATAATACTAATAATTGCTTGTTACTTAATAATAGCTTTGCTGAAATATGTCCTGTTGGGGGGACAAACAATCAGATTCTGAGCATATGGAGAAGAAGAGGATCTAGGACAGATCCCCATGGTGCACCCACTCCCTCATTAATTTAAATGTGTGGATGGCCAGATTAATCTGCAGGTTATTAGAAGGAGCCCTGCTGTGGCTTTAAGGGCTTTGAACCATTTACCTGTATAAGAATGGCCATTTCCTTACTAACCCTTGTGGTCTTTTTATTAAAAGGTCACTGTGGTAGTGACCCCGCAGTCTGAATACCAACTTCATCCCAGTTGTTTCCAATTAAAGCGCATTAAGTAAATTGTTCACAGATTTTTCTTTTTTTTTTCAAACACAAATGTTCCCGGGCTAAATTCAAGCTGCTTCAATAAATTCGGGTTTAATACTTCATCATTTATGAGAACAGGCAAAAGGCACGCTCAAGCCCAGATCGGAATGGGTTGGGGAGTTCAGGGGCAGGATACCGTGCCTTTTGCCCGGTTCTCTCCTAATTAGAGTTGACGCTGGAAGTCTGGGCAGGGTCCTTCTCGCTGGTGGATGCAGAGGGTAATGAGGTAAGTTTGTGCGAGGGGGATAATCCAAACTGCACTTCAAGATTAGGTTGATTTATGGCTTCTGACTAAGATCCGGGCAACCCCAACCTCAACTCACCCCCCACTAATCTTGCCTTTGGCACGATTTAAAGGCAATGCTGTCCATTGCCAGATACCATGAAAGTGATTTTCTTTAACCAGATGACCAAGCCTCAGAATTATCTACCTTTCTTTTGCTGTGGAAAGAAGATTAATCAAATATATTAACACAGTTAACAGCTGCATTTTGTCTAAGAAATTAATCCTAGACAGACAAGCGGAGTTGCATCACATATCAATGTTGTGATATTGCTCTTATGCTTGCTGTAATAGTAATGAACACCATGACTGTGACCATTGAAAACAGCAGTTATACACAAGATTCATTGTTTTGCAAGAAAGAATGGACGTGTTAAGGTAGTAACATGCTGCATGCCTAATCCTTTTCTTCAGACCCTTTCCATGGGTAAAATATTCTCTTGCTTGATGACCACTGCTCACTCATCTTTTAATACATCAGATACTCCTGTGTCTTTTACCAAATTTGCATTTTTGCACATAAAATGATGGGATTTTTAAGGAAAATATGTCCGCTATTGTTCAATAAAAAGTGGATTATAAAGCTATTATCTCAGTCAGCTATCAAAGTCAGAGGAGACGTCGTTACCAAGAAGCGGTTGTCTGTCTGCTATTTAAGGCTCCTAAGAACAATTGAGAGTATTATAGGCCGCACAATACTGAGAAGACAAAGTCCATTATCTCTCAGACGGATTTAAAGTACAATGGCTATTCTTTAATTATCTGAATACAGAGTTTCACTTGGATTGCAATGGAATTGAATCGAAATATATTACAATCTTTGCATTTTTTATCATCATTCTAATCTAACCTAAGGATTTTGTTATACTTTTATTTTATTCTATTTTATTTAGTTCTCATTTGATTTCTTTTTCTCATTTGTTCTAATGTCCTGATGATCTCACTCTTGCTGCAATAGTGTGCAGGTTATGTCAGGCTTCTACGTAATACTACGTTATAAGTCAAGTCTGGTTCTTCGTCTGATGCTCAGAATATCCAGTCCTTATTCCTTTGGGCTCGCCATTCCTCCCGTATCACTGACTTCTGCAGTGGCTGCCACTGAGGGCTTAACAAAGAGGATTAGAGTTCAAAAAAGTCCCATCTGCTTATCGCTGCTTGGACTTCAAAGTGCCGGCAGCTTCCCATCACTAGCGGGGTACAAGCCCCGATATGAAACTGATTGCATAGTGAAACAATTGGCGCAGTTTACCGAGCCATGCTACTTTGCTCAACGGTGGCTAATGGATTAAAAGGCAGCCTGCAGTGATAGAAAAAGTCCGACTGCATCCTTCAGCACGGATCTACGATGCACAACCTTTCACGGAAATGCTTTGCTTGGGGTATCTTTGCAACTATTTGCTTGGGAGTTTTTTACCCATCCACAGGTACATGTGTAACCTCAATGCCCAGCACTTGAGTCTGCTGTTCTAGGACAGAAGTGTCTAATGCAGTTTGTTCTGTTTCAGATGCATCGAGCAGGACTTACGCGGACACTTTACCAGTGACATATGGCCAAGCGAAATCTGTGGAGGCTGCGGCCGCTTTACTGACTCAGGGTTGGGCACAAAGATCAAACGAAGAGAAAGGAGCCATGCCCAGGAGGAAACGAGATATACTGTTCCCAAATGGAGTTAAACTTTGCTCTCAAGAAACCATAGACCAAGCAATAAGCAATCATGTGAATTATTTCCATCTCAGAGGTAAGAAGAAGTCAGTGCTCTTTTCCACACAGGTACATTTCCATTACTTCCTTTTGGGACACTATGGCCAGACCCCTCACTTAGCTTGTCCGTATGAGAGAATATATTTAATTTAATAACAGGCTTAATAAATAACAGTCATAGATATATCAGAATGTTTGCTTCTGTCCAAGAACTGTTCAAGCATATTTTTCAAGTATTTTCTGGTTTGGCTAGAAGTGCAGCAGCATTAACCCAAAACCAACTTCTTGGATTTGTAACCTGACAGCTTCTCAAATAACTTGGGTGTCAAACACCCATGTAGTCTGTCGACACATGGAATGAGAAGGTGCAAACCCAATGGTGACAGAAGCAATAGAGGACAATACCCAAGACAACCAAAACTTTGTCAAGAACAGATTTAATTTTTCTTTAGCAGGAAAGGGGAGAGTTTGAGGTTGCAAGTCTTTTCCAAACAAAACAAGGTGCTAAAAGGTCAGATTTGAAGGCATTGCTGAAAGCTTGTCTCCATGAGCTGGAACAAAGTTGACTTGTGTCATATGGTGGCCGACTTCTAGTAGGTTATATGGCTGTTTGGATCAGCATGTGAAGTGCTCACTTTCAGCCTTCTACCTGAAAGAAAGTCCAACTCTGGACTTATTCAGCCTTCAGGGAGAGAAGTTGAGACCGTAGCAGAAAGCCAGAGACAGAAAGTAAATGAAAGTTATTTACTTTTCCAGTGGCAGGATGAGGTGTAACCTATGCCTAAATGGAAATTTGGGTCCTGGTCGAGAGTCCAATTCCATCTGGAATATATGACGTGATGGGGATCAGAAAGCTCTCCGTCACTGTGTCATCGAATTCTCTCACTTGACACCTGTCAGTGGTGATGTCAATTTTTTAAGTCAGGTTTTTAAAATAATGTCAATTTAAAACAATTCCCATACATTTAATTGGAATGATTTCCACTCATTTTTTTCACTCTCAATTTTAAGGCATTTCCAGTGCAAGAAGTAAAAAAAAAGAAAATGCACAATCATTTTCATATTAATATTTAACACAATATTTCAATTAATATGTGAAACCAGTCCCAAATTCTAAAGATGTATGTCATAACTTTGCAACAGTGTCTTTTGAGGGGGCTATTAATCTGCAGTCCAGTAAAAATTGTCAGAAACAATAGAGGCTGGATCAGCAGTGTTTCCACTTTGTGTGTGTGTGTGTGTGTGTGTGTGTGTGTGTGTGTGTGCTCTGCAGTTTGTCAGGAAACTGTGTGGGAGGCTTTCAAGATCTTTTGGGATCGCTTGCCAGAGAGAGACGAGTACCAGATATGGCTGAATAAATGTCTAGATGGCACTGCCACTGCATTCGACATTAGTGCTAACTTCAGCCAGTCAGAGGAGCACATTCACCTTGTACAAAACGTGAGGGACTTTTGTTTTTGTTATTACACCTTTTCAGATGTTCTGAATTGATTCCATAATGTCTTAAAAATTTTGTTTCTGTTTCAGAGAATTTTAATGGCCACATCGACTAGGTGAGGTCCCACTACTATATATTTATTATTGTAATAGCAGTGTATTAATTGCTACACACTTTCTTTGTCTGAAGTCTGAGTGTAAAAAAACAAAACCTCACATTTTTCGGATCACCCACAAGACAAATTCGGGTTTTATATTTATTGCTTACAATTTTGTTTAAAAAAAGTTCAAGTTGCAGCTGGGTTCAAGCATTGGCAGTTAATCATTCTAACATCAGAATAAACCAAATGAAAATAAAAAGACTGATCCGTGGGAACTGCCATAAACAGTTTCTAGTAAGGTAATTTATGACTATCTTTGGCTGCTGGTTCTCCACGTACAATGGTTGTTGAGAAAAATTCAGAAAAAAATGAATAAATAGTCACAGTATGGTTTTACAGAAAATTTCATGTTTTGATGACTATTCTTAGAGTACATACATAACAATTGTACATACAATGTTTTAAGATGCTTTATATACAGATTATTTAGTTAATAAATATTCCCAGCAATATCTTGTAAGAATACTTCAAATTAAGGAAATGCACAACACAATAAACAACTCATACATACTCATTCAGTTACAACAATTGTACAACGATTTGCTAGGCCACATAGTAAAATTATTGGGGTTACATTATGGGGTCCCAATAAAACACTGTGCACTGGTGTGCAAACTTAGATAAAGGAGCAAGTACATGCATATGTGCATAAACGCTCTTAACCATAAACATGTACTCCTTTTTTTGAGAATTATTCATACCACTTCCATATTTTCATCATTCCTCCTGCTTCAGTGAGCCCACCAGCTATTGGCCCAACAAATGCAGGTAGGCCATTGGCCCTCATGCTCCACACCCGATCCAAAGCTCTGGCACAGCCGTAGTGCTATTATACTCTTACTCCTCCCCAAGCTTGAACAGGCTTACTATATCAACACCTTTGTATTGCCTTCTTGTTGTGTCTAGCCATATGTAGCAGTTGGCTATTCTCTTGCTGTTGCACTTTTTTGAAAGCCTAGCTGCATGTATGCCTGGTTTTGTCAGTTTTGTTCTCAAAGAGTTGTGGGATGGTTATTGTTTAATTGTCTCTTATACACAGGTTTTCACAGACAACCGCTACCCCAGAAGAAGACTCAGGCTTCACTCAGGAAGGTCTGTGATGTTTTATATATTTTTTTCCTCCATAAAATAACAAGGGTGAAATAACGTAAACCCACCTAAATATGCGCAGAGCTTGCAAGCATGTCACATGCTTGTTCTTAGAATAGCTCCTCAATCCTGCTTAGTGATCTGTAATGAACAGTGAACAGAAATTCTCCAAAGCAAACAGCAGTTTGTTGCCCCCAGAGAGAATTCCTGAGTGGAACAGTCAGATATTTCCATATCATATGGGTATTAATGTTGAAACAGATTACCTCATGTATCATGAGTAACCAGGTTCTCTTTGGTCTACTCTTCTTCAGCAATAGTGCCAGATCTCGAGGACGAGCTTGGGATAACCACTGCCACAGAAGAGATAATCCCTGTCACTGAGGACACTAAAGGCAAAGACAAGGCAGACGTGACAACCACCACTCAAGCCAGTTTTAAAGAGACAAACAAGGATACGGTGAAAACAATCCCAGAAACACCTTCAGATGTTATAGAAGATAATGTGGATGAGACTTCCACTGCACCACCTGAGATTACAACCCATGATACCATAACAAATTTAAGTCCTGACCACACAGATGTGGACAATGTTTCAGAACAGAGTGATATTATTGGGACAAAGACAGCAGAGGAGGCTGTTACTGCAGCTATAACTGAGCTCCCATCTGATATTCCTCTAAATGAGGGTGATCTAGATGATGTCGAGGTTCCTCCTGACATTTCTCTTGAGAGTCATGAGACTGAGGCAGACACTGTTATAGAACACGAAACACATGGAGACGTGGAGGAGGAGCTATCAGAGATTGAACCAGAAAGTGCAACATCAACAAAAGGTCTTCAGGATGTATACATATCTGAAATTGGTGGGGAAGTAACAGTTGAGCCCAAAGAGGAATTACCTGAGGAAGATCTGGTTATTGCTGAGCCTGCAGGAGACAGAACCCCTAAACCTTTTGAAACCATCCCTGAAAAAAACATACCTGATGATGACACTCCTCCAGAAGAAACACCTGATGATACCATTCCTGACCAACACATACCTGACATACGTTTACCTCCAGATGAATCCCTTCATGAGATTATATCTGAGCCTAAAGACATCAATGCTGAAACCATAGAGGTAGCCTCAGAAGCAGTTTTAGAGGCTACTCCTTCTACTGAGGAGAGCATACCAGAAGGTGTTTTAAAAGATAAAGTTACACATGAAGATGACAGTGATGAGTTAATTGTGGAAGTTCAGGAAGATACCAAACTTGCAGTAACTGAAGAAATTCCTGAAATGTCTAATGTTCAAGATAAAGCTGAAGCTCCTGAAATGGAGGTTGTATCTGAGACAACAGCAGAAAAAAACTTTCATATTACTCCTGAGGTGTCAACTGAGGATGCTGAAGAGACACATTTCCATGAAGTTGTAGAAAGGATACCTGAAACAGCTGAGGACAAGGGTTCATCTGATATAACTGATGACGGACCTGGCACAGTTCAAACTGAAGACGCATCCGATATCATTTTTGAAGAAACAGCCGACCACACCATCACAGTACTTGAAACTGTTAAAACTGAATGGGAAGAGCCCAAAGCGACTGAGTCTAAATTAGAAGATGTAGGTGAAGGTATTTTAGAGGAAGTGCTGCCCACAGTTCCTGAGCAAGATCCATTTGAGTCTCCAACTAAAGATGAAGGGCCCATGTTTGTTCAGACACCTGAGCCTGTGATAAAGAAAGACACAGCCAAAACAATGACAGAAGAGGACATGTCTGAGCATCCGTTACTGGAAACACCCAGGAGTGATGTACAGGAAGTTCATGAGGGTGAAATGGATCAGCTTGTAGAGCCTGCTCCAGAAGCAGAACCAACGGAGCCGATTACAGCAACAACTACAAGTACATCTGAACAAGCTCCCAGCCATCAAGACCTCAAGGAGGAGGATGATAATATGGTAAGCAATACGTTGTGCTAATCATTTATAATAGGTGTTGATAATCTCTAAAAAACTTGAAGTTTAAAGAATTTAGTGCACAATCATACTCTTTTAACTCTCTTGAAGTCCCTTGCCAACACATCTAAAAGAATTGCACTATATAAGGGATGTATAAAATTGCACTATATTAGGAGGATATAATCCATCTAAAATCCATGAGCTCCTCCAGGAAATGTCTTGATAAATTCAGGGTTGTCTGAAAACGGCTTCTGTGCCTATCACCATTTTTATATATATGATCTCTGGACAATGTGAAGACAATTTGGCCCAGACATCGTCCGGAGTTGCAATTTCACACATCTGGCAGACAGAAGATTGTCTGTGAATGATTCTGACAGGTTTTGTCAGACACAGAGAACCACCCTGAATAACATCTACATGGCTTCAGGCTCCCAGTTCACACCTAATGACTTTTGTCTTTCTTTCGCTAGATCACAAATGAGATTGATGACATGATAGCACGGCCATTACGGCCCATTGGGGAGCATGTGGTGGAGCTAAGCATTAAGCTTAGGGGAGAAAGTTATGATGATGCTTTGAGAGACCCATCCAGCTTTTACTACCAACACCTGGCTGAACAGTTCACTCAGAAGGTAAAACCTTTCTCTCTCCCCCCTTCTTCAGTGGTTTACCCTCCACTTTCCTGCCTACTGACCTTTTCTCTCTTGCCTGCAGTCATAGTCCCTTGACATGCAGGATACAGATTACATGAAGATTACAAAAAAGAAACCCAAGTGGTTTGGCATGAGTTTAAAAAGTGACTTGCTTTATCAGCTCTGAAAGCCCTCTCCTGACTCAGAAACCATGTTTATTTCATGCTTTGCCAGCTCTGTACATTCTGTGCCAAGCAGGAAAGGGCCTTAGTGGAAAATCTGAGAGGAACAAGTTATCATAAGTTACACGTGTGCAGCCAGGGTTGCAGCTCTGGAAACGGTCACCTTCTGATGGGATACACAATGTGCATTCTGACTGCTGAAAGTTGCCACCTTGCATTGAGCATGTTCCAGAGTCTGGCAGAGTCGTAGCAGTGCACATGCAGGCTCTAAATGAATTTTTTATGATGGGTGTTCAGGCTGAGATGAAGATTAGCTGTATGACAAATGGGAAGCAAAAATTTATAATTTGGTTCAGGCTCAGGAGCAGACTTTAATCAAATACTGTATAAATACATGTATTATTCTGGACATAGTTAAATCAGCCTGTTGTCTGTGTACCATAGATTGAAGATGCTTTTGAGCGACTCCCTGGCTTTAAGAGTGTATTTGTGCTTGAATTCAGGTATGCCTTATTTTTTGCAATAAACACAATAAACATGAAGCATGATTAAAAAAGACATAGCAAATCTTTTAAGTGTAGTTGGGTTTAAATGCTTATTTCATAGTTGCAACATAGGTATCATTATCAGAAGTTTATTATTAATTGTCTTTTTTTTCCACACTGATTTTGTTTTTCTAAAGGCCACAGAAAGATGTCAGAGGGTGAGTATTTAAGGCACCATTCGACCTGTATTATGAGCATTAAACGGCTACATCAAAATGCCGGCACATATAATTCACAACCTTTTCTCCATGCCCCACACCAAATAAAGGCAGTAGGTTTTGTAGTTTAAATTTAATCTCAAACGCGGTGAGCTAGCAACACGAATACCTGAATGAACTTTCACTGGGGTGTGATAAATCCATATCCCCACAGCAGTAGCGTTCCCTATCCAGTCGTATCACACAGCTGTGCAAACCCAAGCCCTTCTCTGTCTTTCATCTGATGAGAAATTCATGTGGCTACTTCTGGCAGCAAAAGAGTCAAACGCTGCATTTCACCCTTTCCAGTGCCTTTCTTTTTAATGGACACCAGTCTCTTGCAGAGCTGTGTTTATACAATCTTCGCAATGCTGTTCTTCTCAGGTGTGTTCGGAGGATGTCAGTTTACATGTTGTGTCTCGATGGACTTTGCTCTAATTTCCTGTTAATGGCTTACAATAATCAATCACCCTGTAAGTGGGATAAGTCCTTTGCTGACTGAGCAGCCAGCTGCCGTCCATGATGGGATTATACAGAGAGGTTTATGGCTAGCTCAATTGTCTTTGCCATCAACCACCATCAATGGCAGGCAGGTTCTCTTGTGGTTTCGCCCACTTCCCGGGAAAACCGCATCATGGACAAATGCATGTTGTAAGCTCTTTGAGTCTTTTTAAGAACCTTTGCTCCCAGCAGTTGTCCTGTAGGTCAAATAAACTCTTTCAGCATGCAGATTTGAATCTGGAAGACTGCTTGCCTGTCGGCATTAACTCACCAGTTTTTCTCACACTTGTAATAATAAGCGTAATGGAAAGGAATACACAGTTTCCAGTCCCTGACCAAGCCTGTTTTTACAGCAAATTTGCTGTATGCAACATACCATTGTTGTGTCCAAATTCAAATCCAGATTCTTATTATCGGCAAGGAAAGTTAGCCATTAATCTTCATTAGCCATGGTCAGATACTGCCCTGAGGTGATTTGCATTTTGTTGTGTGCCTGACTAATACATTAGGCTCAGACAAGGGAGCATTATAGTTTCCATTAGCCACATGCAGCCTATGTAAATCCCAGATGATGAAAGATTTCAACACCCTTTGCACCTGTCCTACAGCGGCTTGGCGGTGGTTGTTCACTATGGTGTCACCCTGGAGGGGGACGGAACAGGAATCAGCAATGAAACCATGGACTACATCAACCTGCAGTCCAACATGGTGGAAAACTCCTACAAAGAGCCAGATGAGATACCCACCGTCGTTTACACCATTACAGATTTCCGTAATTTCATCACTGAAGCCCTCCACAAGGAGAACTTCATTGGGAACACCTCCCTGGACGTGGACCCTGAATCACTCCAGCTGGAAAATGGTACTAAATTGTCACCCAGAAATTTAATACCACCATCAATATAATTGGGTTTGGGTTCATAAATGACAATTACTGTTTCCACATCCAGCTAAGCAATGTGGTGTTCATGAAGTAGGATTCATCTAGGCCCGCACACTTGTTCTACCAAAACACCTTTAAAAGAAGTGACTCACTATAACACAGAGTGGATTTCTGCTGATGATGCCATTGTGTTATAGTCCTCTGAGGGCTTTTTTTCCAGTAAATACACAGTGCTGCTTTATTCATTCAACCCCATTCCTTTATTTTACAGTTGATACTCTACTGCCTGCCAAGCCCACTGGCAGAGTGCTTGATTCTAATGACCTGGTAAGTGAACAGTCATTGATGGGACCACCTACTGTAGTAGATGTTGAACTATGAAGCACTAGCCGGAAAAAGCCATTCACTGTGCACTGGTTTCATTTCATTCAAAATATAGAATTTATTAATAAATAATAGTTATTATTGTTAATAAAATTATAAACAAATAAAGATGGAGATACTTGGCCGGTTTCTGAAGACCACCACTTAAAGCTCAGTCCTGTTCCTTAATGCCCCTGATTGATTTAATCCTAACCCTTTGCTTAAATAGGATCAGTCAATTGTTAAACAATGTAATCATGCAACTGTAAAGATGGACATACTACAAGAATAGAACAATTATGTACTTAGTCCTCCAGGAATAAGGCTGAGACCACTTCAGATAATTACATTTAATAATTCAGATGAACGGGTAGTCCAGAGTGACATTCTAGTCTTAGGCACAGGCCTTTAAAAAACAACACAGGGGTTAAGTGTCTTGCAGACAACACTATTAAGTGGGTCAAAACCTGTGACTTTGAGGGTTAACTGGTTGATGTTGAAGCTCATTATCCAGTTGGCAACACACACATATGGTGGGTATTTCCTAGGTTTCCCTTGTCTGTTGAGTTGGGAAAGGATTGTTCTTATAAATTCCAAGAAAGAGATAAAGATTAGCTTGTCTATTGCAACAATAATCTGTTTTTTCTTAGACACACTGCTCCCAAAGACGTGCAGAATATAATGTATGACCTTGAGGATGAACAATGAAAGTGCTAAACACACGTCTGTTAAAAACATATACATGTATAGTTTATGTGAGGAATGCTGGGAAAAGGACACAAATGCAAGACTCCCAAACACAGGGATTAAATAATAAATACAGCACAGTATTAAAATTGACAAGAGACATGACAATAATGAAAGACATATGACTGGACATGGTAAGAACAGATGGACACAATCAGAGCAATCAGGAAACACAAGACAAGGCAAACATGTCCAGATTGTAAATTAAAGTTAAATCTTATTCAGTACTTATTATCCAAATGTTTTGAGGGATTACTTTCTGCAAACATACATTTTGTGAACATAAGCACTAGGATTTTTATAATATATATTTTTGTTGTATTTACTTTTTTTTTGCTTTCTAGGACAATGTCCTTGCTGCAGAAAAGCCTCCAGATTTTCCCGGACAGGAACTGACAAGTAACGAGCTTTTTTTGAAAAAGGAAGATTTCCTGTTTAGTCCTGTAAATCCTTATGATCCATGGATTGGGTCTCCAAGTGAGGTGGCAAGTGAAAATGATGTGCTTATTCTGGAAGAGAGCCCTACACTATATCCAACAGAAATGCCTGGTAAACAATCAAAAGCAATGTTTCCATTCATTTGAAATGTTAATGCACAAACATTAATATGCACTATTATACAAAAATTCATTCTAATACTCCTTTTCTTTCTTTGTGTCAGATGAGACCACCATTGATGAAGAGGGATTCCTCAATGGCCTCAAGACTGACAGTAATGATTCTGCTTCATCTACTTCACCTGCTAAAGAGACTCCAGATAAAGATGGAGAGCTCAGAGGAGGAAATGAAACTCCCATGGACAATTTCCTAGATTTTGGCTCTGGCTCTGGGTTTTCTGGTGATGAACCAGGACATGACATCTGGTCATGGATGCAAGAGAAGAGCAATAAGGAACATACTCCAGAAGTGGAGAGGATAAAGCCTTTCCCTGGGCCTGAACAAGAGGTTCTCGAAGAATCCATAGAGGCTCACCCTCCAGAGCTGGATGTGACAACAGAGGAGCCATTTTTGGATCTAAAGTTGGTTACTCATGATATTCATACTCATCCTCACTACACAACCACTGTCCAGGCTCCAGTATTTTGGACCATGGAAACACTCACAGTAGAACTTTCAATGCAGACAGTAGAGGCCTCTGAGATGTATGATGACTATTTTCCAAGTGAGCCTTCTACCACAGCTGCCCCAGTCACAGATACACTTCCACTGCAGAGCACAACTGAAAGTATCCATGAGTTACTGACTGAAATACCAGTGTCTTTGGCAACAGAGCCAAGCTACCCAGAAGCTATGGCAGTCACCTCCAAAGAGGTGGCCTCAACAGACAAGCAGGCAACCACAGGGTCCCCCTCTGTAGAGGAAACAACCCATGACTCCAAAGTGACTGGTACGACAATGTCAGTGATTATAAAAACAGAACAGGCCACAGTAAGGGCACCCACTGCTGAACCTGAAACAGACAAATGGCCGCTTATTGAAGATGTAACAGAACGTCCTGCAATCTGGACTCCAGATTCTGAGGATGGATCTGAAGATGGAAAAATACAGATTCTGGAGGAAGAACAAGTAGTTCAGGAAACTCTAGCTTCAGAGGTTTCACCCACAGTCATTTCTCAAGAGGACCTCACAGAGGATGAAATCTTTGAAGTGAGCATGACAACAATGACCCCTCAAAAAACAGTTTCAACAACCACAGCTCACTCAACTCCACTCTCACCTGAAAAGGAGTCTCCGTTCACCCGTGTGTCAAATGTGGCCCCTGAAGATGACATTACACCTCACCAAACATCTGCAACAGAGCTTCCCTCCCAAGAAGACAAAACAGATGAATCTCCTTTATATGACCTGGGGACTGAGACTAAGCATGATGAGATCACAGAAGTTGACGATGGTGGAAATGATTTGATACTGTCTCATTTTCCCAATGCTCTCAACATTTTAAACGGTGGATACTCAATTCTCCCCCCTACTGTGAGCCCGACTGAAGCAGAGCCCGCAGAATCAGATTCTATGGATCGTTCGATTTACAATGATGTGGATGAGTATGAAAACATAACAGTGAAATTGCACTTACCGGAAAACAACACCCTGGACACGTCCAGTGATATCGTCCACTACGATGAGCTGAGCTATAGTGAGGATGGTGGCAGAGGGGTATCTGCCAGCAATGCGTATGGACCAGACATGGCCAGTTTCGCTATGCCCACCAGCCCAGGCCGAGCCCTGATGGTGTTTTTCAGTCTGAGGGTGACGAATATGATCTTTTCTGAGGATTTGTTTAATAAGAGCTCCACTGAGTACAAAGCATTGGAACAGAGGTTTTTAGAACTGGTAAGAATTTAATGCACATGGATTTTTGGACAGTAGTGTCCTGCTTAGATAAATTAATAAAAAAAAATGCTTAAATAACTTAATAATGGATTGCTTAGATTACGGCAATCACAAGGTGAAATGCCTAAAGGGGATTACCAGCTCTCCCTAAAGCATTGCTTTGTCCTCGGCTGCCATTGCTCCTGGATTAAAGACGTGATTCCAATTTCTCTCTTATCACTTTAGCTCATCCCCTATCTACAATCCAACCTCAGCAACTTTGAGAATCTGGAGATCCTTAACTTCAGAAATGGCAGTATCGTGGTGAACAGCAGGATGAAGTTTGGGAAGCCAGTGCCTGACAGCGTCACCACAGCTGTTTACCTCATACTAGAAGACTTCTGTAACACAGCCTACCAGACCATGAACCTCGCCATTGACAAGTATTCTCTTGATGTTGAATCAGGTAAACTACTCAGTGTCCATCTGTGTATCTAAGTGACTTTTTAAAAATGCAGGATGATATTCAGTATCAACACAACTGCAAGACGTGATCTCCACAGATAATAATTAGTACCAGGGAACTATGACAACAGTGTACTAAATATTAGAGGCTCAGGGGATGTTTATGCTTGCACTCTTTGACGGTGAACGCAGTGCCGGTGACTCACTGTGTCCATGTTTGTGTCCATGTATGTTCTTGCTGAGCTAGACCCTGCTAAGCTGTCTGAGCTTCTCATAGCTCATCATGTCCTGATGCTGAGTCAATGCTGGCATTGGGGATTAGTATTTCAGAAAGCTGCAAGAGTTTCTGATGCTTCATGTCTGGAGTAGACAGAGAGCAAAATTGCACTAAAAGAATTTGTCATATATTAACCTGATCAGCCCTTGGTCCCTTTTTTGAATGGACAATTGAATTTAAATTAAACATAGAATATCTCCGCAGCTGCATTTTTATTCAAAATAATGACACTCCTGAAATTACACACATGCCAACTGGGTCAGAGAAAATGAAGATGGAAAATTAATGAAAATGAAAACACACTTTTACAGTGATTTGGGCATCTGAGAGAGGCTGTAGAAGCAATATTCATCCAGTAATCCATAGTACTAAACCCTAATAACAAACCTGCATCAAACATGCTCTAAAAGAGAACAGGGAGCATTAGTAGAGGAATTTCCAGATGGAGACTCCAACCTATCTGTCCTGGACACCATATGTAAAATTTTTGATTTCTGTAAAACTATTTTAAATGTTTTCTTACTTGTTGCTATAGTTATTCATTACAACAAATTACAGCTGTTTTGGGACAGTTTTGAAAATATCACATCATATGTATATTCTTTATATATATATTAAGAATATACATATGATGTGATATTTTCAAAACTGTCCCAAAAAAAATTATATATATATATATATATATATTCCCCATTCAAAATAAACATGCAAAATAAATTGGCTGAACAAGAACAATATTTATTGATTAGAAATTAGAAAAATAATAACAATAATACTCAAATGAAAAAATAATAACAATAATACTAAAATAAAAAAATAAACCATATATAATTCCAACAATCAATGAAATAAATGAGCTATATCTACATTATTGCGTATTATGCCATTTCTTGAATCAGTTCTTTTTTTAAGTGAGGCACAGCAGCACATGACACTTTCTGCAGCTTATGGCTCTTTTAATCCTATGGATGCCAACATTCTGCAGTATCCCAGAAAATACCTAGTAGCCTAGTGGGTAACACACTAGAAGACCCAGGTTCAAATCCCACTTACTACCATCGTGTCCCTGAGCAAGAAACTTCACCCTAAATTACTCCAGGGGGACTGTCCCTGTAACTACTGATTGTAAGTCGCTCTGGATGAGGTTGTATGATAAATGCTGTAAATGTAAATGTAAATGATTATGTAGCTAATTTGAAGGTCAGGAATTCAGCAAAAACATCAAGATACATTTAATGTCTGTGTAGATATACAGGAAGAAAATAAAACATATAGTTAAAAAAATATAACCAAAAAATGTATGAATAGTTGTGCATTGACTGATTTGATTGGTTCATGCCTTGTTTGCATCGTCTGAGCCTATAGAATTGGGGGAGCATCAACACTATTCACCAACCACAAGGCGTGAAACATTGTACATACACACATGAAGGCTGGATTACTTTAATGTTTTTCCCTTCTTAGGCAGGGGTGCGGCTTTTAGACTGCATGGGGTTGCTGTTTATTCACTGTCCGACATGGTCCTGCAGAGCTTTTTGGTTGTGTTTGTTTATGTGCGCAGCATTGGAATTGTGTTTTGTTTCTGTAGTTTTGGTTTTTGTGTTACTTTAGTCGAAGATATGTATGGATTTGCACATGTTTAGTGGGTATTAATATTGTGTGATCTGTGCTGCCCCCGGTGGTGGGGGCTTTAGCGTTGACAGTCTGTGAAGTCACTTTGACCTCCTGGTGTTACACTGATTGCCAGTCTCACTAAATGATGTGTGCTTTCACAGTGATTGTGTTAAGTATCACAAGCTCATGTTGCAATTACACAAATAAGAAGCAGTAACCATTATTCAAGGTTAATGTTAGGCTCCAAATAATATTAGGCACAAATATTATTTTTAATTGCCTTTTTAAACACTGTGTCAATGATAACAATAATCACAATTATTTTTTGCTTACATTCACATTTAATAAAAACCTTGTGGAAGACACAATAATCATTACTAATTTAGTAATAACGTAGCATGAAATACTGCAAACAGCTACCAAAAAACATAAATGATAATGAAAAGTTCCATATTCTGCATCTGTTAAATGTTTAGGCAGACTAATAATTTTGCCCATGGTTGCTTGTTCTTAGGTGAACAGGCCGATCCATGTAAGTTCCAGGCATGCAATGAATTCTCGAAATGCACCGTGAACCGCTGGTCGGGTGAGGCAGAATGTGTCTGCGATGCCGGCTACTTTAGTATGGATGGCTTGCCTTGTCAGAGCATATGTGACCTACAGGAGGACTTCTGTTTGAATGACGGGAAGTGTGACGTCATCCCCGGGAAGGGCGCCATCTGCAGGTGAGTGTGAGGAACGGGCTTCAGTCATTTCTCATTCAAGGCAGGGGAGCTCAAGAGAGGCAAGAACCAGAATGTATTTGGCTTTCTTTAAGCAATTTGCACTTTTCTTTATACACAAATAGTCATTCATTAGATCAATAATAGAGTCAAGGGGCAGTGGTGGCCTAGCGGGTAAGGAAGCAGACCCATAATCGGAAGGTTGCCGGTTCGAATCCCGAGCTGCCAAGGTGCCACTAAGGTGCCACTGAGCAAAGCACAGTACCCACACACTGCTCCCCGGGGCGCCTATCATGGCTGCCCACTGCTCACCAAAGGTAAAAAAAAAAGAGGACAAAAAGCATTTTGTTGTGTCACTGTGTGTTGTGCTGCAGTGTTTCACAATGACAATCACTTCACTTTCATGTAAATTGTATTTCTTATGGAGAGCTGAGGAGAAGTCACAACATAAATTTAGTGAAGTTAGGAGGTACTTGATTATGTGATTGTTTGCGTAATCATTTTCGTATATGCTGTTAAATGCCTGAAGTAAGTTAAGGACCCAGAACATCCTGCAGGTGCCGTGTTGGAGAGAACTGGTGGTATCGCGGAGAGCACTGTGAGGAGTACGTGTCGGAGCCACTGGTGGTTGGCATCGCAATCGCTTCTGTGGCTGGCTTCCTGCTTGTGGCATCAGGAGTCATATTCTTCCTGGCCCGCACACTCCGGGACCAATACGACAAGGACGACATAGAAGATCCTTTAAGGTAAAGTGGATTCGTATCAATCATGTTTGGGCCCAGTGGTTCTAGATGCAGTCTGCATGTTCAAAAATGTCACAGAATTATGAAACATACTTTAATGTTCTTAGTTGATAAACAAAGCTCCACAGTGCTTGAGATGTTTGTCTCCTTTTGCTAAATAATAATTATGCAATTATAATTAAGCTATGCTTTCTAAAATATTTATGTGTCTTGGAGAACCAAAATCTCGAAAGAAAACCTGCGTGAAGGCCACATTATGTAGTGTAAACCAGACGGGACATTATCTGGCGGTCCTTGTTGAGTCTGATTAAGTCAAGACGTGTTTATTGAAAAATGAGCAAAACACTCCTGATTGTGTTTGAACACAGCGAGTTCACCGCTGTCACGTCCACACTCTTCTGGTGGTTCATGTTCTCAATTCAGGCCATGCACTTTTGACTGATTTGTAAATACAGACTGAAGACTATTTATCCAGTGAACCGCTACCACAAGAAGCCACCGGAGTTCAACACGGAGGACACAGTGGCTTCTGCAGCAAAGAGCTCGGTCCAGCATTGTCCTCTAGTTCAGATTACAAGCTGGCGAGAGTGGAAAAGTCTGTCAATGACTTTGTCAGTAGGGACGTGAATGGCAGCAAATCCCCCAGCGGGACAGTGTGGCCTGCAAGCCAGCACGGCGGTCAGAAGGCTGAGGACGCTCGGTGAGGCTCATTAATGCACTGGCCACAGGAAACGTCTAATCACGTCAAGCCTGTCCTCAGCCGAGAGTGCTTCTCAGGCTGTGGGTCAGAAATAGCTGGAACCTGCAGAGTGGAAGCCACATGACTTCCTGGCACCCAAGGGTGCATGGGCATAATAGGTTTTGTCTGTGTCCCTCTCTCCTCTTACAGGCGCGTGGACAGTGTGCCATCCTTGGAAAGGGCCACCAAGTACAATCCCATGTTTGAAAGTGACGCCACCACTGGGTACAACCATTATTCCAAGCGTTACCAGGACGGCCCTGGGTACAGCACAGCCAGCAATGAGGCCTCCACAGACTTCAGCAGCGAAGAGATCAGGCATATATACGAGAACAGTGAACTAACCAAGGAGGTATGGCCCAGAGTGCCGATCGGGGTTGAATGTGGTGTGAAATGAAGGATACACAGATTAGAAGACATAACATCATTCCCTTTTACAGTTTCAGTAATAAACCCCTATACCTCATTCCAACTTTCAGTCAGAATCATTGGTTCCTGCAGAAAGCTACACAACCTACATGGACGTGTATGCAATTTTGGGACACAGCAAAGTAAAAAAAAAATTGTGTGTGAATTTGGGGGGAAAATAGTAAAATAATCATTAAAAAACATTAATTACAAATTATCATCATTTAAAACATTTCTTGACATGAGCATGAACCCTAAGCTTCTGAGCAGCATTAAAGGGAGGAGATACTGAGGAATTTAATTCATGGAAATGCTTTTATATACACACACAGACATAGATAATCACATCATAATAATATTAACTTACCAGCTATATGTAATATAGGAGATGCGTTCATGAGACGCAGGTTTGCGTTCATGACACGTGGGTTCTTTATGGGTATATAATTGATAAAGGTGAATATTTAAACAATTATAATTTTCATAGAGCCTTTAGGGTTCTGTTATTAATTTAAATGATTAAGCCTGTTGACAGTAAATGTCAACTGGAGCAACTTCATACAGAGGCTCCCCTGACCCCTAAACGTGAGAGGTCTGTATATGAAAGCGGTGTTGGTGTCGTACTATTGAATTCCATGTGACAGTATACAAGATACTTCCCAAATGAAATAAATTCAATTAGAAGAGCTAAATTGTACATTTTTATATGTTATCATGATGGCCCAGGCAGGAAACAAATGATTTGCAATTTGCAGAAACTGCATGAACTGCATGTTTCCAAACATTAATTTAATTGGCCTTCTACCATTTAACTGTGAACCATTGGTAAATCATAAAAAGTTGTTTATTTCGGCCCCCCCCCAAAATTTTTTTTTTCTTATCTGACATAATTTCTATTGTCTTTGGAATTTTCAGTAAAAGGTCAGAACGTTGGAGTGCTTGTCTGTTTGGTCTGGCCTGGTGTCTGAATGAATGTATTGTCAAGCTTTGACGCTGCGGTAGAGGTGAAGGACACTGGCTGACTCTGTGGTCAGACTGTCTGCTCCCTACAGAAATACTCACCCTTTCTGTTATGTAACTGTCTCCCTCTCCCGCCTCTGGCAGGAAATCCAGGATCGTATACGGATAATCGAGCTGTACGCCAAGGACCGGCAGTTTGCAGACTTCGTGAAGCAACACCAAGTGTGAGTGTGGCTATAATTACATCCATGAAATGCGCACAGGAAACGGGAATGTCTGCCCTCCTGATGCTTTAAAACCAGCGGGCAGATTAAGTGCTCACATGGTGGCACTGACGGTAAAATCCTCCCTACTTAACCTGCTCTGTGTTCTTATGAGATGGAAGGAAAGAGGAAGCCAGCGAGTGAGAGATTTCAGAGTTAAAGTTGAGTGTCACAGGGCTGCACAGCATGTTCTCAGCTTTTGCTGCACCTGATTGAAACCATCAGCCAAACATCAGCCAAACTCCATCCAAGTTCAGTCAGATTTACGTCAGGTGTGCTCAAGGATAAAACAAGTTCAACTCTGCTGCGCTGAGGTTGCTCAGAAACACTCATGCAAACCAGAACAGACATACACAAAGGACTGGGGCTCAGAAATCAAGGCGTACACTAAGGCGTACAGACCTATTAAAAATACAGAAAATGTACAATCTGAAGGAGGTGCTTCTAGAACAATTCTGTCCCAGACACTGCTGTTTTCATTTTGCCTCCACGTCTGGAACTCAGAAGACTGTTTAGCTCCTACCAGCTGTGAATACAGCATCTCAAAGAACATTTCACATGCTGTACTCAACCACCTTGAAACAGCATCTGCAGCTGGCCGTCTAGAGGTCTGTCCTGGCTTGAAAGAACAGGTCATGGGAGCATGAGGGACGCTCTGAGCTGGAACATAGCTTAACAGCGATCTTGTGTACACGCTAACAATGTTCTCGAGTTACTGAAAGACTAAAGCACTGAAATTTAGAAGAGGTTCCAATCCAGAAACAGGTCTGCACCGTTCAATGCTACGTTTAATAAAATTAGTTAAAATTCATTCATTTTTACATTGATGTTTTTTTTTTTTTTCGGGGGGTACACAGGGCTCTGGACAGTCGACGAGAGAGCTTGTCAACGTAGACAGGAAGTTCTGCCACTATTGTTGTTCACGTGAGAAAGCATCCGCTGCTGCCATTCTGTTCCTTACTGGACTTTGCTTCTGAAATGAAGGCTTGCAAAATCTTGAGAAGATCCATTTCTCTGGACAATGTCAATAAAGACTGCTTTAATAATGGATGGATGATTCAAATGTATGAAGTATGTGGTTTCTTTGATTTTCTTCTTTTGCAATGATGCATGTAAACATTTTATTGTATTTTTTTTACTAATGTTTAATGTCTTACTGTTATTATTCTCGACTTTTTAGCAATCTAGGTAAATAGCCAGCCAGCCAAACACTTCAGTCAGTTTGTCTTTTTGAACCCAAAGTACACTTCATTCGTACTGATCAGAGTGTTTAGCACCAAAACACATCATGCACACAGACAAAGGTGTGTTCTCCTCTTTCTGTCTTCTGTTCTTTCATCAGTGCCTTCACTTGGTTCGCATAGCCATGCTTATGTTGTGTTGCAAGACATATATTTGTCCTGAATACGCGAAAATGCCTGGCCCTGACTCTGGAGGTTCACTGCATGTCACTGGAAACTACCTGTACATTTAGTTACTACCGTCAGTATAAGCTGACTCTGAACTGAGATGCACTATTACCTGCACTGAGCTACATGTAAATACTAGTGTACTAAATGTAAAATATATAAACTAGAGTGTCATAATCAGAAGGTATATTGAATTTGTAGCTAATATCAAGCTGTGCTTTACCAATATTTTTGAAGTTACCAAATATTCAATCTAATCAAGCATTGTTATCGTTATATTGTAATGTGTGTACTTATTTAAATAGATTTTTTTTCTGGCAGTGCTTTTTATGCATTTTTACATTTTGTATGTTACAGCACACCATTCATTTATTTATTTGTCAGTATTTGTTTCATGCATCAGCTATGCATTTAATCTTAATTACTCTAGTTATCATCTGATAATTTTCTTCTACCAAGGCTCTTACTTGTTTTTAGAGTTGAATGCAGAAGTCTGTTCAGCATTTGGTTGAAAGCCAACATTTCATTGCAAAAAACAAGGGTCTTTTCTAATAAAGTAATATTTCAATATTTTTATTATAACATGTTCCACGATAATTTATTTATCAAAAAGTATGTTAATTGACAATATTTGATTCTCTTTGGGTTATTCACACATTTCAGTGAAAACAATGTCTGTGGGACCCTGGTTATTCAAAAGCATTAAAACACAGTGACTCATTGCTGGCATAGAATAGCTGAATCTCCAGTTAATTGGACAGAAAAATGAATGGAAGAACCCTGATCCAGCAGAGATTCCCCCTTAAATGAAGCTTCAGATGATTAAATTAAAACTTTAAAGTATATAAAAAAATTGTTAATGATCACGTCATCTCTGCCCCTGCATAATTGCATGATCATGCATTTGATGTGTAGGTTCTCAATATTATCATTACTGTGTAGGTGAGACAGGCCATGCCACTGGTAATTCTGCTTATCATAATGGAAACAGAAGTATTAAGTATAATTAAGTATGCAAGTACACTACAAATGTACTATTACAAATGAAAATAGCCAAAACGTCATCAGTGGAAGAAATGCAATTAAATTCTAAATTGGTGCTATATGTTGTTTCCTCTATCATGAAAACATATCAGTGATATGAGTTGGTATCTTACCAGTATCTGTTTGTCATTTGCCTCAAAATATAAACTATGTAGGAGACCATTTACAAAAATAGATTCATTTGAATTTGAACAGTGAGGCAGTAAGCAAATAACACCAATGATGGTGGTTAAACTGGAAACTTCTTTCTGTGGAGATTATTGTGTTGATTGTTAGCAGACACCTCAAGCAACTTGGATTCACTGGAAAGAAGGCTGAGATGAAAGAGCAGGATGGAATAACAACACATGGTTCAATATTGGCAACTCAGAAGAATTACTTCCACTGGATGCCAATTCCACCTCCAAACCACAATAGCTTTAATAACAGCTATAGGAACCATAACTCCTGGACGCAATGACCCAGTTCCCATGGCAACTCCAAAGAAAACAAGCCCCTGACCTTGCAGTTTTTAAGTGAAGTGTAAAATTTCTGCTGTAACCCGCATATCCCTGGGAACTGTTGACTTCTTTTTCCCAGATACACAATGCACACCAGATGCGTAACCAAAACACACTGATGGACCAACCAGATGACTGTGACTCACTGTGGCCACAGTGGATGGACCCCAGCAACGTTGATATAGAACTGATGATGAATTAAGCATTTTGTTTATTAAGCAATTTCCCTGACATATTCCTGGACATAACACTGTGGACCTGCAAACAGGAAAGTCTGTTTGCATGGCAGAATCATTTCATTTAGTTGATGCTATTGTTGAGTTGCACCTGGATTCTATCCTGTGTTTAAAAAAAAAAAAAACATGCCATTTGTCAATCTAAAATTTCAAGGGAGCATGAGCTCACTTTATATATAATTTATATATCATCACTGGGTGATTCTTTTATCTCTCTCTCTATAATCTAAGCAAATGGTGCACATATAGCCACTCTATATCTGTATATGATATTTGCTCAATAGTATGCCTTTATTCATGTAAAAAAGTAAAAAGCTCAAATCATATAACTTTGAGCTGCTATATTTGTTGTTAATGATACACCATTAGGAAATGTTAACTGTCACGGCTGGGTGACAGCCAGCATCGATCAGCCTGACAACAGGGCTCTTATCATGGACTAGAATGATGTAATTAGAACCCTGTAAAACAAAAGTGACTGCAGCAGGACAACACTGCTGCAGTAATGTGGAGACGTGACAGAATTCAGCAGCCCTACTCAGAAGCAGAGGGCAGGCCAGGCACAGTCCAGTGTCTGCCTCCAGGGGGACGATATGCCAGGGTGGCAGGTGGAGCACTTGCAGTGGAAGGTTTGGCCCTGCAGCGCGGTAAGCGGTCACCAGAGTGTCCAGGACCGCTTCAAGAGGGGGCAGAGAGAGAAACGTTGGAAGCATCAGCAGGGACTGCACGTGCCCAGAAGGATCCGCCCTGGCTTCCGTGTGCCGGAGACCAGAGGGGCCGGGTTCTCCTGGACAGAACAGGACCCCCAGCAACAGCTAGGCTGGAGCCCTGTTCTTCTGTGTTTCCTTTTTGGCCATTGTGCCAGGTTTGAGATTCCTTATTGTTGAAAACATATTATTGAAACAAATGTGCAATTGCACTAGTCCATTACCTCTGGACAGTACACACACAATTACCAAAACTCTTTTTCAAACTCTGTGTTTTGTAAATTTTGACTGTAATTATGTCTGTTTAGAATTGTTCACTGACTCAGGGATCAATTGTTCTCACACCAAAATACAAGAGGTCTGGCTAATCTCAACATACTGAGACACATCTTCGCACCTTGCTTGGTTATTAACAGTTCAGTGACAACATTACAAACACTCTGTCTGATTTTTTACACCTCAGGGTAACCTCCTCATCCATAATATTTGGTAAATCTGTTCTCAAACAGATTTCAACCTATGGCTGCTGTTGATGATGAACTATGATGCTCTCTCCAAACAGGCACAGCAGAAGCTTTCTGCAGTCTGAACTTGAAAAGTCTCTCACCTGCCATCTAAAGGGGTTTTCCTCGTACTGTTTTTTAATTTTAAGGAATGAATTTAAGTGCTTAGCCTCTTGGCTTCAAACACATCCTCTTCCCTCATTTTTGACTCTGGCTTGTTTTTGTTTCCATCCTATTGCTCCCTATTAGTTGGATAATTTGTGATTTTTGGTTTTGGTGAAGCTGCAGTTGATTATAAATGTGCCTGATGATCTTGAAAGAGGGATGAAACTTGCTCTGTCTTTCCTTCCTCCAGCAGCCAATCTGTTCCACTGAAAAAAAAAAAAAACTATTTTCTGCTTTTATCCTCTGTGTGATATTTAGCAGGAGGCCCAGGGAGAGAGGCACGTGTCTGGACTACTGCTCTCTTTTCCTCTCACGTGCTGGTTAAAAAATGTAGATGAGAGGCAAGGCTTCATGCTATTTCGGTCACTCCTTTACTTAAAGTTTTGGTGCATGTGTGTGTCAAGCATTAATTTATGTATGTAAGAATGTGTATCTATGTGTATGTGTATGAATGTGTGAGGTCAAATTTGTGAATATGTGTGTATAAAGGGGTAACGGGAGAAATAAAGACAAGGACAGAATACGAGTGTGCATTTTTGAGTATTTGGGTGAGTAAGGCGCTCAGCACAGCAGACCTCGCTCAGTCCCTGAAAAAACAGCTTGGCTATGGTGACAAATGTGCTGAAAGTAGGAGTGTTGTCACCAGGTTCTCCTTCAAAAAGAACCAGAAGAAGTCTGAGAATCTGTGAGAAGTCTGAGAGGATATTGCTGGATAGAGGAAGCTACCATCAAACAGGTTCTTCATTGAGCCCCACCCGTCTGTCAGTTTTATGCATATATTTGTATAGTTGTGTAATGTGCGCATATCTATGCTTTTTGTGAATAGTCTTGTTTACTGTTGTATTTGTACATTATACTCAAGTCTACAATGATGTGGACGTACATTATCGCAATGCATTAAAAGATGCACTCAACAGTGCATGTACTGACACAAAACATTCTCAAGCAGAAATCCATTAAAGCACAGAATATCATCGCAGCACAATTACAGCACAGCTTTTATGGCAATATGAACAAAACGTTCTTTCAAAATTTAATTGATGGAAAATGTTATTGGTGCAAAGTCAATGTTGATTTTATGTGGAGTCTGGGATAAAGTGAATGTTCTCATTTACTGACTGGCACCCCACAGGCTGCAGTGAGGAACGGCAGATAGACTGGCCCTTGAAGTTGTTGCGCTGGGAAACTGAAGAAAGACTCGCAAGACGTCTGGATTTGCCTGGAGAAACTGGTAACAGTGGTGGCAGGAATCCAAGCAGGGAACACCACAAAGCACCCCACCGTGTGTGTGTGTGTGTGTGTGTGTCTTAGGGGTGGGCCAGGTTTCCACAACACAGCTCATTAGAGCTTGAAACAACACTGGAAAAGCTCACTAGAAAGTAAACAGTGTTGTATATTAGCACATTTATGACCTAAAGCGCACATGTTAATGTGGCATCTTGTGGATTTAATCAATGTCATGGTTTGGGGGATGTTAGGTGCCATAAGACCCCTGACAATGAAGAAAATAACCTTAATGCATTTCATATAGACTCTAGGTAAACTACATTTTTGTCTTGTTTTCTTCAGGAATTTGTGGATTTATGAAAACAGCTTTTTGGGACACAATGACATTGTTGATGAGTTGAGGTCATTGGGCGCACACAACAGACCATCATGTGCCTGATTAGCTCTCAGCCTTTTGATGCCTATGGAAAAGGAGTCATCAGGACCTGTTAAGAGCAGTCGGTCGGCACCAGTTATGGCGGCTACATTAATGTTGATGCTTCCTGTCAGATCGACATACGCCTCCGGTTCAGTTTCAGTTTCCGTATGTTCTGTTTGGCCATTGTGGCTGGCTTTGGTTTTCCCTTTTTGTATATAATAAATCATTTTGTTGCACTTCAATGTCCGGCTTCTGTGCCTTCTTCACCACCGTACCCTGAGACACGACACACAAATTGATTGTGAAGACTGGAATTTTCCTCCTGGGCTGGCTTGAAATATAGGTGGCGAAAGCCAGCAAGAAGCAGAGAGATATGAGTTACTAACATACAAAAATATGGAAAAAAAGGAGGTGAGGGAGAGCCGTGAAGTTATTATGGACAAGAAAGTCAGAAATTAGCCAAAAGCACTCCGTACTCTTACCTTACCGTAATACTACACTAGTCTTTGTGTGAGGTTTCCCCTGCGGCCGTGAACCTGTATCACAATTTGGACATTTTAAATCTCTCCTTTGGGCGACCTGTTTTCTTTTCTTCTCCCTTTCGATAAAGGGACCCCTAATAAGAAGCAGATTGATCTGGGCTATGGCTGCACGCGCTGTACTCTCACTGGAGAAGAGGTGACGTGCGAGAAGTTGGCCGCGTCACGCTTGTAACGCGGCAGTCTACCCAGATAAGGTAACCCAACAGCCTTTATTATTGCCATGCAGTGTAAACGTTTATTTCCATAGCGATTACATTTCCATGCATGGCCGGATGGAAAGTTTGTTTCAGCCTTCTTTTTTTTTTTTTTAACCAACCCTCGACTGTGGTTTTTCAAATGTGTGAAAAACTGCTGTTTTTGCTTTCTAACTATGGAGTGCTACGAGTGACAAAATTAAATAGATAAATACATCAAAATTAAATAATAAAATGTGTCATGACATTTAAAATGGGAATTTAATTCAATCAATATGATATGAATTATAAACACTGGAAATAAAAGCATTACTAAATAATAAAATGTGTCATATTGAAATATTTCACAATTTATTCCATTTGGGCCCCTGTCATCACATCATGAATTACTTCTATCTGTCAGTCAAAGTAATTGATCGAGTCCTTTTTTGTAACATGGCGCTACCATTCAAGATATTGGTCAGAAATTACAACCTAAAAAAAACACCTTAATGAATTTCTCCACTTTACTCGCTACATATTCAGGTTTTGCACCCCCTGCTTCCAAGCTAATCTGCTGCATCCAGATACATCCAAGATTTAACATGCGTGAGATTAGAACCACAATAAAAGCAGGTTGAAGTGTCTGTATAGACTCTTGACTTCCATGTTTGGCAGTCTCCACAAGGCCTCTGCGTGTCACTAGGCTGTGTGCTTGGTCGAAGCCAGCAGGGTAATCATTAATTCTGTAAGTGCCTGTAAAGAGTTTATAATTACAGGCCACTGGAGATGGTGCTGACTGCCTGTATAAACAAACTGATGCACCGACTCATGAACTGGGTCAGGAACACTTGAACTGGGTTATCTGAGGCTGCGGTCTCCTGCCAAGGTCAAAATCACTGCTCTGCATTTCCCTGTGTACATCAGAGAATAAGGAGCCGTGCAGTTTGTCAACGTCAGATGTCATCTTGTTGTGATGATATTCTGCAGCTTTCACCGTGTTGCTCAAGATGTTTTGGAGCTCTCTAATTAATAATCAAAAAAATCATCTGATGGTAATAAAACTGCTTGCACTTTAACCAAACACTTATAATGCTGTTTATTATAAGTGCAAATGCAAATATTTAGTATGCAAGCCTGAAAAGCTTTGTTTCCAGTTTAACAGCCCAACAGACACTGTAGTTTGCAAATGAATACAGTATCCTGCATACTCCGAATCATTCACTTATTTACTTGCACTCATTTGTCATGCTCACAGAGTCCCATACAAACTCTGGATTGGCTCACGTATGAAATAAAAGAGGGAGGTGACACTCAATGTCATCCAAAAGATGCACATAAACTTGGTAAACTTGGACAGGACTGTTCTAGATGTTTCCTTCCCAATCCCAATGTTTGGATTTTAATAGCATTCTGCCCACCTTTCCTGTGAAAAAGCACATGTGCTGTTGACACCTGGAGACGGGACAGCAGGCAAAGTGTGAACAGCACACGTGCTTTTTCACAGGAAAGGTCCCCGGCCCATTTCCTCTTGTTCCATGGCCTTTATTGCCATTTACTTGAATTATCCCACTGTGGCCAACATGAGGAGACTGTTTACAAACTGCTGTGACAGCCAGGGCTCTATTGGAGACCAACTCAGTCGCTCCATGGAAAATAGAAACACATCAGGCATAAGCTTGGAGCTGCAGGGCAAGTGTCACACTCCACTTCATCCAGGGTATGTGGGACCCAGCAAACCATGCATGGCAGTGATTTCTCTGCTGACAGTGCTCCACGTTTGAGTTATAGTGGCCTGCATTTCTTAAATGAAACACAAATCAGGACTTTCTTTCTGCACAGCGCACCGAGGAACTCCTCCAGACTCCTGAAGTGGTTTGAGTTTCCAAAACTGGTTGTATGCAGTAGTTGCATACCTCTCACAATGCAAGCCAGCAGTATTTGTAATGCTGACCAAATATGGCGGCTTCTTCCTCCGAGCATGCCTGCTAAGCAAGTCCAATGATGGACAATCACAGCTACACTTGACTCTCACAAGACTCAGTAAAACAATGTTCATCCAAACCTTTAAGGGAGACTTTGAATGTGGTGTTTAGTGGCTACAATTTATAGCAGTAATTCATCACACATTCTCCAAGGGCTAAAATCTGCCGTAAACAACAGATACCCCTGGTTTTCTCTTCTTTGCCAGTACAGCTCAGTGTCTACCACATATATTATTAGGTCTTTAATATATTATGCAATTCAGAGTCAATGTGAGGACAGGGGTTTTTCATCTTAATTTAGTCTGAGGCATTGGCAGGGAGAATCGAAAGAAAAACACCAACCTCTGCATGATCTTAGACAAGATAGTCAGGTGTTTCCCTGTTTTCCATGACTTCATGAATTCATGGTTTCTCAGCAAGCTCAGTTATGGAAAACCAAGCTTATGTAATATTGGATTGCAATGCCACTTTCATTCAGTGCAAATCTTATGCGGCCTACAGTGTCAAGATTTTCTGAAGGAGTGAAATCATCTGGGACTGTCAGTTGTGTCTCTTCATGCTTGTCGCATGATCTGGAGACCATGTTCTGGCCACCGACTTGCGGTTGTTTTATTGGCGCTAGAACAGAATGGAACCAGGGGGGTTCATCTTCTGTAGAAATGTTTTGGCCAAATTTGCTAACTGCTGTATAAAGAAATGATCTGTATGTGTGGAGTCAAATGGTGAAATACAGCCATTGTGTAACAGTCGGTCAACCACAGAACGCCAGCCCTGGGTTTCTTCCAGTCCCAGTCTGCCATAATGGCTCCTGCAGGCCTTGCTATAAACTGGAGGGCAGAGCGATCCAGTCTTCTGGAGCTCCTGCTGACCTGCCTGTACTGGCTGCACCCCATGCCTGTCAGGAAGAAGTAAGAGAGGAAAAATGGATGAGGGTGCTGAGGAGGACAGAGCTCCAGCGATGCTTCTGTTCAGCGCATCAAAGAGGCAGAAGGCCAGTGGCTTTGGTGCCAGGACCCAGCATGCATCATCATGCATGCTGAACCTGCCTAAGTAGACAGTGCTCCACCCTGCCAGGTTTGCCCCTTTAATCATCAGTACACAGGAGAGTCAGTTGTGCAATGCTGTGACAGGACATATCAGCATCTGTACTGAGGTTTGTAGGGGGATCGGGGAGGTGAAATGCAATATTTCACAGCCAGAAGTGTGAATGTTGTGGTTCAAGTGTCATGTGACGATTTACCAGAAAAACAGCAGGAGGTCAAGTTCTCTGGCTGCTTTTAGTGTAACACAAGTCATCTTCTAGAAAGTGTTTTTATGAGATGGTGCTGCCATCCCCAAAAGAAAACATTGTAGTAAAAGCCCAAATCAAATGCATGAATACCACAAGAAAAACCAAATGCTCATGGGTGCAGAAAATATCAGCTGTATAAATATAATCACAAGTCAAGGAAGAAAGCAGAAACAGTTTGCTTCAGAAAACCAACTTTTTGGTTTACCTCTAATAGAACTTGTTTGTGTTGGCCTTCCAGTTGGTGCTCTGTGGTTAACCATAGTAGGTGAATGGAGAATTAAGGCTTTCTGTATTTACTGAAGAGGCAGGAAGATCATAAAGATCTTTTGGGGGGATCGATCAGGCATTGAAAAGTTGGCAAAACTTTTCTGTTCTAATTTCTTGACATCGCCACAGAACCAACATGCCTTTTGAATGCTCCATCACAGTCAACAGTGGAAAAGTGAAAAATGGTGGGACTAGCTATAACCTTCAAATAGTCTCAGTTTGATGTTTCCTGTTTCAACATGATTAAGCATATTCTAGTTCCCTAAATGCCCTGGAGTGACCTTAAGTGCTATGCAAATAACCCTAAATGTGATGTATAGGTCTCTATAGTACCTTGAGATTATAGGAAAGTGTCCTATGAGATAGATAGATAGATAGATAGATAGATAGAGAGATAGATAGATAGATAGATAGATAGATTATGTGCACAGTGTGCTGTGCTGCAGTGTATCACAATGACGATCATTTCACTTTCACTTTTATTGACCCCAAAGGGAGATTTTGTCATCAAAATAAATGGTTGATGAAATGCAGAATGTGCGTTTTTTTCCCTTGGGCCTTGCTCTGAAAACAAACACCACTGCTTACATGACATACTTGACATACATATTTGATTGGCTTGATCCTGTTACACATTGCCTCATTCAACATATCTGATCAAATAAAAAATTAAATATGTCCATGTCATCTTTCAAAAAAAAAAACATCTGTCATAACATGTCACTATTGAAATGATTAATTCACTTCAAGACTCAAGACTGTGTGTAAGATATAATTTTTTACACCCCACCCTCTGTGATATGTAGTCTGTGATGGCATCACTGGGAGATCTGGAATCAGTTGTTTTCAACTGAGCGTATTTGGCTCATACAGTGTTTGGGTGGGCATGTGGCTTCCATATGGCTCCCTCTTCGGCCCACACAGAATCCCGAACTTCAGAATGATGTATGGAGTTAAATGAGCTCAAAGAATCCTATACTGGGTGCCCAGAAGCAGAGCCTAGAGGAACATGGCTTGTGCCAGGTATCATGTCAACCAGTGCTGCCAAAGAAAATGTTCACCTCTGAAATATTTCACAGCATGTAAAATAAAATCATGCATAGTTGAAAAGCAAATGAATGTTCTTTAGCTATGCTTGACCTTGTGATTTCGGTTTTGTACTAGAGAACCTAGTACCTCCAACTGCTTAATGAGGAACACAGCAATGACTAAAATGAAGCACCCCGACCATTCAACCCAAGTTTTAGTCTTATGTAAGTCTGAAACTTATTTTTGGTCTTTGCCAATGATTTGGCCTTTAGCAACAATTTACACCAATTTTTTATCCAAATAAATGCTGCTTCAATTTCATCATCATTACCAGGCATAGATTACAATAAACAGTATTGGTTCAACAAGTTAATCAGCATTAAGATGTTAACAGATTACATTCATTTAGCTTGATGACATATTACAAGCAGCTAAGCTATCTAGCAGACATGAATTTCATTTCTCCAAACCAAGACCCTCTTTGATAGTTTTGCTGTTTTCCTGCTTTCATGATATTTCTTCTTGCTCTTGAATAGTAATTATAGCCTTAATGGAAAGAACATTCCGAATCCAGGATAAGCAGGGCATTGATTATCTGAAATGTTTCAGTTAATCTCACACCTCATTTTCATTTAACACATATGGAGTTAAATATAAAATAAATATGCCTTGCATTATTTTCTCTCTTTGGTTTATTTACATTAATCACACATGTGTCTAAGATCCTGAAAGTGGTATGAACATGATTTAATAGACCCCAAGCCAAAAAACAAGCAACATCAATCTCTTGTCAAACTTTTTCAACAAGAATGTGTAGACGTTAATTATCCATCATTTTAGTAAGTTCATTGTCTATGCTATATCGAGTGAAATAACAAACTCTTACAAACAACTTGAAAACATTGTTTCAAGTGAAAAACTGAAACAGACTGCTATGGCGAGGGAACCTTTTATTTGAGCTTGGCACATCAGATATGTCTTTTTTCAGATCTTTGAAATCCTCATAAACAGGCCTCCATCGTTTATGCAGGCCGAATTCCTCCATTATTACAGATGACCCTTGCCAGTTTTGTCACCTGGGTTCAGCCCTTGTCTATTATCAACTGCATACGTCTAAATCTCTGCACGTCAAGATGGTGCCTTATTAATTTATGACAAACATGACTGTTTACAGGTGTTTTCCTATGATGGTGGAAAGCAAAACATCCTCCTCAACTATAAAATGTCCAGAGCCATTGGGCGACACTTCCACAATATAGCTGGCAATAAAATGCCTTTCAAATTTGTGGAAGATACTAAATCTCACATTCCAGACTCGTGGTGCAATATGTGCAACAACCATCCAATGAAAAAAAACAAAAAAAACAAATGAATAAATGAATTATGATGGCCGTTCATAGTTATCCAATGTCCAGATGTTTCTTTAGAACAATTTGCAAGTGAGCTATTTTAATGTTTGCCAATTCATGGGTTAGTGTGAAAGTGTTTTTAAACTATAAATTCCACATTACATAATTCCACAAATTCCACATTACATAATGCTTGTCATTTAGCTTGTAAGATGTTGGAGAAAAAACATCACAACGTCATAAATTCTTAAGCAAACACTGTTACTGAAGAGTGTCATTCCTGTTTGGATTCTCATGCACCGTTGATGATTTATATGGAAATAATCAGTTTACATGTCCCTGTTGAAATGTTTTTGGTCTTTAATCATTTTAAAGTGAAGTGATTGTCACATGTGATACACAGCAGCACAGCACACGGTGAAATTTGTCCTCTGCATTTAACCCATCACCCTGAGTGAGCAGTGGGCAGCCATGACAGGCACCCAGGGAGCAGTGTGTGGGGACGGTGCTTTGCTCAGTGGCACCTCAGTGGCACCTTGGCAGATCGGGATTCGAACCGGTAACCTTCTGGTTGCGGGGCTGCTTCCTTAACCGCTAGGCCACCACTGTCCCTATGAACACTGTTGCTGGTACATATTACTACAAATACCATTTTTACAAATGGCCATTTCTTGTTATCAGTAGGTAACTGACAAATTAAGGACAAATATCCCATGTTGCACTTCACTTTGTAACCAGTCTACCTGAACACCGCCATTCTCGTTTTGGTGGATCAATTCAACAAGGTGGACAGCGAATGTTGTGGTTCGTCGTGCAATTGTGGATGCCTGAATCACTGTCCCCTGCTTGTGGAGCTACTTGTTCATTTGGGGTTTGAGGACAAGGAAGAGAGTGGGCAGATGGAGGAGAATAAAATTTGTGCCTGTGATGCCAATCACTCAGCCCCGGGGCCTATGGCAGAGGTGTGCTGGGAGTCACACCAAGGATTGGGGGTACTGTCATGGTCAGACATCGGTGCGGACACGGTTCAGTCCAAAGTTTGTATTGTAAGATGGGACGTCACAGGACCATGGACTTTCTACGCTTTTGTTTTGCATAGCGGCCATCTGTAAGAAGAGATGTCTTATAGCCATGACATTCCTGTGCCTTTGTTGTGCATGAAGATTCAACACCTCCGTTTTACATATCTTTTGTCGGGCGGCATTACAACATTTGCCGGTCCTCCCCCGAGCCGAATGAGTGAGGTGTCGGCCGTCTCTTTGTCTTCCCCAGACGGGAGGCACCGGGGGAGTGACGTCAGAAACAACGGGTTCTGATTGGTCTGTGACAGCTTCCTGTAGGCCAGGGGTATAAAGATCTGTGGGGAAGGGACTTCTCTTTCTTTCTCAGCCTTTTTCCATTGGAAGCCTTCCGGCTTTTCGAGTCTTTTTCTCTCTCGCTCTCTCTCTCTCTCTCTCTCTCTCTCTCTCTCCCTTTACTCTTTCTCTTCACTTTTGTTTTCTCTTTAACATTGGTACCTTTTTACATACAATATTCACATGTAACTACAATAATAATTTACCGGTGTTAATAAATTAGAAACTGTTCATTTTTAACCTCTATTGTGCCATGCCTCTTTCTGCCAGGTAACATCAAGTTGGAGTGGTTTGAATACAGTGCTTTTGTGTGTAGAGAAAGAGTTTTTTTACACTCTGTTCTCTACCCACTTCTTACAGTATATTGGTTACGTAGCGTTCCTGATTGCCCTCAGTGTCTGCATCTGTGTGTGATTATAAATGTATGTTTCATGTCCTTGTCGGCTCATGGATTGTTGTGATAGTGTTTTATGTATTAAACCCCCTGTTTGTTCCAAGTGCATCCATCCATTCACATTGTTGCACCTGACAACTAGGGTAGATAGTGCATGGTTAGCATAGCTGACCAACGAGTAATGGCAGCCTAAGAATTAAAATAGAGTCACTGACAAATTCTCTTCAAAAGTCACTCACCACTTATGCCAACATCCATTTTGAAAAAAATATTGAAAACAAATGAACAAATTTAATCAAGCAATTTGAAATCATCAAGTTTTATACATCACGACACAACTGAATATATAAGAAGGTATTGCAGTAAGTCAATATAACGTTTACTGTACATTACCATAGTGTAGAACATACTCTGTCTGGTCCCAATAAATGCTGAGGCAATGCAGTAGGAGAAACAGAGGAGTAAATAAACATCTTTTGTTTTACAGCTGACATCCATTGCACTTTGTCATGATATACTGAAGTACAGAAGAGTTGAGAGCTCGTCATAAACAGTTTGTGTGCTTCCCAAGAACATAATAAACTTCTTCATTGAAAGCATCTACAAACGAGTTTAAAGCATTTTTATTGGGCAATGGAAAAAAAATCAGGAAGTTTTTACGCACTATGTGTCCAACTATGGCATGGTCCAAGTAGGGGAAGAGACTATAAAGAACTGGGCCATATGGATTCCATCTGCAAAGCTTTCCAAGTCACCAAAACTACACAGGAAAACCCCTCATACTTGAACATTTTTGTTGTTAAAGTTATTTAGATGTATTTTCTGCCTGACAGGAAGTAATTCACCCTGTTTACCAACAGGTAAATTAAACCAGTTGATTTGAGCAACACAGACGACTGTTATCTTAATTGATGTATTTGAGGTGGGAAAAAGGAATTGAGATTAAATGGTGCCTTAGACAGTGAGGATCTTTAAAGCCATGTGACATGGAGGGGTGAGTGGGTTGGTTGAACTGACCTTGATGGATAAAGCAGATTAAAAGCAGAGACTGTGACCTACATTATCCAGTGCTCTGCCACTCACCTTACTTTACCGTGGTGAAGGGGAAAAAAACTTGACAGATTGAGACCTACTTCCAAAGAGAAAAAAAATCTACATTTGCTGGAGAAGATTAATCTAATTACTTGTAATAATAATAATAATGTTACAACCCCTGTATGTGCTTTGTGCCGGAACCAGATGGAAGATATCTCCATGATCCTCTCACACTTCAGGATCATGAAGGTCTATTTGGTTATTCCTCAGATGGACCCATAAATGACCTTTTAGCCTGTTCCCATTGTGAATTCCCTGACATTCCTGTCACTAAGAGAAACTGAAGGGAGTGGAGATGATTGAGACCTGGCAAGTTGTCAGTCATCAATCTGACTGGCACCTTAGAGGTCATTGGTAGCATGTCTGGATGTTGTCTAAGCCTGGAAAAAGACCAGTAGTAGGTGAGTAAAGAGCAGCATTGACAAGTGACATTTTTGCATTTGCATTTTTTTCAAAAAATTTAAGTAATAATTTGATGTAATGTGAATAAACCAAACAAACCTGATGTAAGTTTGATTTATTCACATTACGGCAATGCTAAAATTTTAGGTGTGACAAATTACTTAGTGAATCTAATTAAAAGGTTTGTATTATTAAAAACAGCATCTCACTTGCTTGTCTTTTCATGATATATCTGTACATTTGACCTTTTGACCTAGTCAACCTTTTGAGTACTGCACTACCAAGAGCACCCCAACCAAATTTTTCCTTTACTATGGTTGTTGCAGTTCTCCACATATGGTCCTCTCTTTTCATTAAGCTTATTTTCTTGTTTGGTGTGTGGTTGTCTGCTGCCACAGCATCTTCATTTAGATCTGTGTTGCAATGAAATGTCTCAAATGATGTCAGGCTTTAGAGAGAGATGCAGTGGGTTGCGTTAGTTATTAAAAGTGTCAAAAATAACTTAAGAGCATCAAATTGGTTGACATTCAGCATCTGGGGAGAAAATAGCAATGGCTGGCTTGGGCAGTTGCTGCAGTACGTAGGTCATGTTCCAGTTTGGCCATCACCAGTAGAAAGAAAATATTTCCTTTCCATTAAATCACAGAATAATGTCTTTATGTAATCTGAGAAGAATATATGGCAGGGAACGGATTTAAAGAGAGTTTTTTTTAGGGTTTATTTCCTTTTAGTGATATTTTAAAGTTCACTTTCACACTCACAGCGTGTGAGCCACTGCCCACACTGGGAAGACAATGGGCTCATTGTGGGAAGCAGAATGACTTTTCCTTCTATGAGAGCTAGGTTTGCCGGCCAGGCATGAAGAACTTATATAAGCTGAGCAACCTTCTCACTGTACTGGCTACAAGCTTTCTTTACTGTAGCTTTAACACTCATCACCATGATGCGTTGCAGGTGCTGTTTTGGCTTAAGAAAAGAAGTGTGTGTGTGTGTGTGTGTGTGTGTGCTTAGCTTTGGTGAGTCTTATTTTACGGAGGGGACTTTTCATGCCCACAAAAGTTCTCCAATGTCCGTCAACCTTGACAAGTCTGCAGCTCATGTTCCATGAACTCATGGCCCATTTGCACAAACTTTATTCCCATCTTAACGGTGCGCTCAATAAGATTGCAGGAGGAACCCTCAGATGTTTTGTGGTTTGTACCAGTGGACCTGTTAGTGAGGTGATGTTTTACAAGATTCCAGTCTGTGATTGTCGTCCAGATACATTAAAACGTGTTTCATTAAGAGCACAATGAGTGCCAGAAAAGCAACGATAACAACAACAAAAATCCTATGAAAACTTTACAGATTTTATTTTCCTCAGATCTCAAAGAGCTCATTAATGAGGCCTCAATGCAATTAGGGAATTGACACATATTGATCCCCTTTTCTATGGAATTAGGGGACATGCCAGTCTAGTGACCCAACAATGACCCTTTTGACCAGTTTACAGAGACTTCTGGTGAGAGAAAATGTCAGTTTAGGTTATTTAAAATGTGCTAATTGGCTGATTATGACGTCTAAGGGCCCCATAATCACTCTTTGTCTTCCACCCCTAAAAGAGCACTTCGCTCTTGTTTGAAGTGGTTTCGCCAAACTTTACTGACCGGGCAATGAGCCACCCTTGGCCTCCACCGTGACTATAACTGCATTTATGTTTGCAGCAGGAAAGGGATCTTACAACCGAGGACATGGTGTCGACTTTCAGCAGATACTAACCTGTTTTGTCTTTTTTGGTGCCCACATGCTGTACCGCATCATTTTCTGACGTTAAAGTTGTTAACTGAATTACAGGCACAGAACGCAATGGGGTTTTACCGACCGTAATTCGTTAAGCCAGCTGATTCGTCACATCGTTAAATAATTCAGGACAAACTGGCCACGAAGAGTGAATCACAAGAGGTTCTTTTCCTAAGACCCTCTGGACTGGGATGGTTGGGACAGTGGGAACAGCTTCTCCGCTTCCCTCTGGCTGCCAGATCTCACGTCATAATAACCATTAGCTTAGACGTGCCCTTTGACCCCTGCACACTGAATGTTGTGCATGGTGAGCTGACACCCAGTCCTGGATAAAAGTACCTTCTCGGCTGTCGTCATGGCCACAGGTGAAACATACACCCCAGATGAGGATGGGACAGGGGTCGGGGACAGGAGATCTGCATCTGGATCAGGCTGGTGCCGATATTTTTTCTTCTCTCTTTTTATGGAGCTTATGCTGGAACAGAACACTCTCTGCTGTTCTGTTCTAACACAAATGACCCCGGCATGTGGTTTGCGAGAGAGTGAGTGAGGGAAAAAGAAAGAAGGAAAAGAAAGAAAAGAGCTCTTTAAAAAAAAAAAAAAAAACAATTTGTTGGAATAGAGAAAAAAAAAACACAAATGAGGAGGAGGGATGAGGACGAGAGATACACCCTGAGAGCCAGAAGGAAAGAGAGAAAAAAACAATAAAAGATGTACTCCACACACCCCCCCAAGAGAGGGTGTAGACGCAAGTGTGTGTGGGGTAGTTGTGATGTCAGCAGTCTCCTCCCTCCCTCCCTTGTTATAGATGCTGCAGCACTCTGCACTGGCCATCACTCAACAGTCAAAGACGAGCAAGTTGAACAATTCCTCTCCGAGCTGTGAAGCTTCTCCGGCATCCCGTTACGAGGCCATGGACGGCATCGCGCTCCTGAGAACCAGTGTCCTCATCCTGGCTGGGATTCTACTCTTCAGCTGCATCAGCGCGCAGAGAGTCAGAGGCAAGTGCAACCCTCATGCCATTGAAAGGATGCTTTTCAAACCAATGCTTTGTTTTTCAGATAGACAGAGAGGGGGGATTCTGGGTTTGCAGATGCTGTTCTGGTTGGAAAGTATTTTTTTCCTTATAAAATGCAAGAAGCATTATTAGTTCAAGTGAGAAATTTGCAGTGTGTAGAATAAAGTGTAAAGTGTGTGTAAAGTGTGTGCAATTTGCATACCGGCCATACCTTATGATCATAAACTACATAGTTGCATCCTGTGACATTTTTATTTAATCACAGACGAAAAGGAACCTTGACAAATGGCAGAGGGGTAGATTGATTGCTTAAAATCTGCAGACATAAAATCTGCTGCTATTCACCATTGTGGCATGCCAACATTCTTGACGATTTAATCTGTCGTATTATTGCAACAAATAGGATATTTCAGAAAATTTTGTATGGTTAATTAGCATTTTTTGCACTCTGTGAATCAGAGTATGTGCTGCATTGGGTGAGGCAATAGAGAGAAAGCATGTAAGAAAAGAATGCCCTGGATCCACTTTGGATGTCCGATTGCATATTCAACTGGCTGGACCCTGAACATCTGTGGCAGAGGGTCTGTGTTTGATCTCCACAGGGAAACTCTGGCACTGGCTCCTCTGGTGTCTGGTCCTGCCTGCTGCTTCACACAGCAGTAATAACCCAAGTGACTGCAGAATGTGCCCTAAGTGACAAGATAGAGAACAGATGTATAGCATCATATATATCGCTGATTAGAGAGTTGAAGCTGGTTCATGTAGAGGTCTGTGATCTGGTTACTACAGACCATGGGGCAGCCGTGTCAGTAGTCAACGGGTTTTTGGCAGTACAAAGACGGAGAGTTACACCGAATCCCTTACAACTGAAAGCAGGGGGTGATGGATAAAAACAACAGCTTCTGGATGCAGAGCAGTGTTTATTTCTATGTGACCGGGAGCTTTCACAGCTATAGGATCTGATTATCTTTGGCATTAAAAAAAAGATTCAATTACATTGTGAAAACAGGACACATAGAGATGCCCTATCATTTTTGGAAAATGGGTTGTGAGGGACAGAGGTTTGTATCTGTGTCTGAAAGAGACATGAGAGCAACAGTGTGATAACAAATGTGAGTGTCCATGAGTGACAGGCAGGCAGTAAGAGCTAGACAGAGGAAAAGAGAAGGCGAGAGAGGAGATAACCTGAATGACCCACCTTGGGTGGAAAAGTGTGCAGCTGCAGAACTTAAAAATCACAGACGTTGTAAATGTGACCAGAAGATATAGAGTATGAGGGTGGGAGTCTTTGCTTTGATTCCACAGTAGGCTGTAAAATATCAACCCCTCTTTCATTGAAGTTCATAAGGCAAGGTGAACATAGAGCACAATATATCAACGTTTAAGCACAATTTAATTAACAGTTACTTGATGCAATGTGAGAGTTTGTTTAAAAGTGTACCAACTAACATCAATCCATAACCTACAACAATTTTTTGAGCAAAACTAAACTGGGAAACCAAAACACATCTGATGTACCTTGAGCTCAGGGAACGAAACAGGACATGGTTACAATGGCTTTTCAAGATGAGGGGGAACACTTGAAACAAGATCTCAGTGCCCAGAATGAACTTGTCTGGTCTGGTCAAAATCACAGGTATTTTGTGAGTAGCAAAGTCTTACTAAATATACCAGCCCAAATTGGGTGGGGGAAGATGAGGGCAGACATATTAGTTCATTACAACCAGACAAACAGCTTTATGAGGCCAAGAAAAACAGGGTGGTAGTAGCCTAGTGGGTACTTGTGTCCCTGTGAGTGTCTCCAGGGGGACTGTCCCTGTAACTACTGATTGTAAGGCGCTCTGGATAAGGGCGTCTTCTAAATGCTGTAAATGTACATTTAATATAACTGTAAAAAAAACTGACCTTTATATTACTATTCTTTCAAATGGAAGCTCAGCTTGTCAATATTTGGTGAGTACATGAACCTATTTTCAAGCTTTTTAGTGTCATGTAGAGACTATCATACCACAGTCATAACTGTGCCAACTTTGACTAGTCCAGCCTTAAAAAAATAAACCCATATTAAAGATATTGATGAGAAATGTTGTAAATCAATGGGAATTGAGCAGCTTAAAGAAGAACAATGTTCAGTTTCAGTTACAATAAATGAAGCTTTCATTGATCATTTTCTTTTTATGTATAGAGTTATAAAGAATCCAGAAATATTACTCATGTACATCGCAGTATGTTTTGGAAAGGAGACTTTTGACATGCTTTGTTTTTCAGATTGACAGAAGATTTAATCTGTTCTGAAATTTGGCTGGAATGACAATAAGCATGGAAAATACATTGAATGATCCGATTGCTCTTGTGCATATCATTCATGTTAAAATAAAATAAAATAAAATTTAAAATGATTAATATTTAGGTTTTGCATAACTATCTGCTAGTCAGATGTCTGCAAATGCTAAATGCCAAGTCAGCATTTAAATGCTAAATGCAGTGTTGGTGATTATTAGCTGACAACAAATTTGGAATCTTGAAGCATGAAGTGTTTACTTAACACATTTGAACAATCTAAGAACAACTTGCTGAAATGATACCAGAAGCGTGGATTGGGGCATAATTATATCTACAATATGACCTTAATATTGACATAGACATGTGTCTGTAGATGGCAGACACATGCAAGTGTACCGTTTATGGTGTTATATAAGCTCTGCTAAATCTTGGCTAAATCTTAATGTTCCTCCAAATCGTTTTTGTAGTGAGAAGACAGAACATGAAAGTTCGCATCAACGCCACCGGTGACACCATTGTGCTTAAGTTTCTTCGACCCAACCCCGACACCAAGCTGGAAGGCTACATCCTTGGCTATGGCAGCAGCATGTTCTCTAAACAGTTCATTCAGCTGCCTGAAAATGGGGAACCCTATGAGACTGAGATTGGTGAGTTTGCATGTGCAATAAGTTCTTCAGGCATTAGTGGCATTGTTACTGCAGGAGACCAAATCAGTGGGCCTCCGTATAATATTTCCTCTCCAGAGCGTGATTTGGATAGTGATTCCTCCCAAAGGTGAAAAGGGTGGAGGATAATTAAAGCAATGTGTAGAGTGTTTATTTTCATCCTTACAGCCATTTCCTTTTTCACTATCCATCATCATTAACCTAGTCTCTTTCTAGAGATACAGCTGTAGGTCAGCAGAAGGTCAGAAAGGGAATATCCTGAAGCTTTAACCTTCCATCAGTGGAGTAGCCACAAAGGATAAAACCCCCAGAAACCTTCACTGTGTATATGCTACAATGGATCTTCTCTTTAAGAATAGCTGGCTATATTTCATCAGATGTTTTTTTTTTGGTGAAATGCTACATGATAAAGTGTATATGTTCAATTATCAGCTAATGCAGTCTTTTAAACCCCAGTGAAGTGGAGTAAAAATCTGTCAGTCTTTAGTTAGCAAGGAACAACGTTAGATCCATCAACCACAGGACAAATGTCTTTGGTACAGATGATCTTTAGGGACTGGTTAAGAAAAGTAATGCAGGACTGTCTATGGGATTTTGGGTCTACAGTGACTGATAAACAAACCCAGAACCACGACTTTGAAGTTGTGAAGGAGGTTTTGAGAAACTGTCCCCTGTCCATAAGGCCAAGTTGACTGTGTGCCCTAAGCACAGGGATTGCACAGTCCAATGACCTACTTGTTGCGAGCTTTTTCACCAGCATAGCAGCAAAACCTCACATCATAAATCTCAAAGAAGATGGAGAATAAATAACTAATGAAGTCCAGAACTTTCCATGTTGGAACAAATTAGGATCAGGTGTTCCACTGGGCCATATGGCTGGAATTGCATGGTCTGTGCTTCCCCTCTGGCAAAGAGCATTAAAACAGGATGGCAGGCGCCAAAACAATGCTCTGCGTTGTTATGCTAGCAGTCTGCAGCCTTTCTTTCAAACAGTCAGCTGGCTGTGTGGCCTGAACAAATGAGTACAGTGTGTGTGCAATCCAAACACACCTTGGGCAAAAACTGATTTTGACCTTGCAAGCAAACCATAGCCAATTCCAAGGGTCTGCTTTCTTCTAAGAATGCTGGGCATTCAGACAGGTACACAACAACAGTCGACATCAAAGCAAATGACAGAAGCCAGTCCCCCCTGGCAGGAAACGTGCCTCAGGTAGTTAATGTCAACATTTAATTAATAGTAATTTAATAATTGAATAATTTAATTTCACAAACAGTGCTACATTTAATGGACGTTCTGTGCATTTGCCATATATCAAAGTCCCAATTGAAGATTTTGGTACAAGTTGAATTTGTTCGTTGGTTCAACAGTGTAGGATTATGCTGTGAATAAGATACCTGCACGAGTATGCAACAAGCACGTGTTTCGATTTTGCCATGGCTGATTTTGTAGCTTGAACGAAGTCTGCGGTGAGTCATTAGATGTTTTCCATTACAGTGCACCTAACACAACCACCTCACTGTTTTCCACCAGATGCAGAGCCAAAGTACTTGGTCGCAGTGCAACCAATTCCAACCAACGACGTCAAGAAGCAATGCACAGGTAAAAGCAGGACTCCTGCATGTGCCAGCAGCATGTAAATTCAGTTTCTGAGACATGTGATCTTCTGCAGGAAAAGTCAACCTGGATAAACCCCTCCACCTCGTGATTGGTTCTCTCACCCCGACCTCTGTTCTATTGTCCTGGGGAACCTTTGTTAAAACGCCCTATGAAGGAAATATCATGAATGACTGCTTAGAAGATGGGTGAGTGCTGCAGATCTGCATCTGTGTCGCTTTCCACGCAAATGCCAACCTGCATGCACTTCCCTATATGCATGTTTAGGGATTATTTCATCTGTACCAGAATTATTAATATTGCAGGATGTAGATTTATACACTCCTGATTTATGTTGCATGACATGTTTCATTTTAGTCACATGGACATGTCTATATGTGTGTGGGGGGAGAGTGGTGGATTTGTTCCATTGCAGGTGTGTTTGTGTGTGTGCACATGGGATAAGATATATATGGAGGGTGTTGGAATAGACTTTGGAAATCTTGACCCAATTCAAAGTAAAAAAACAAAAATGGCAGTCTAGTGCTAGTTCCATCTGTTTACAGCCTGGCTACTGAAATGTACATTATTGAAGAAAAAAACTTAATGACAGAGAGAAACATAATAGCGCTGGCAGGCTTAATAGACTGGCATCGATTTAGCCAGATTTAGCATTACCAAATGAAGTTATAACAATGTGGTTGATCGCTGTGCTTTGTCTGTAAAATCGAAACCAGATACTACACAATTCGCTACAGAGAGAGGAACAGGAAGTGGAACTATCAGACATGTCCCACCAGTGACACAGTGATTGACAACCTCAAGCCCAACACACCCTATGAATTTGGCATTCGGTCCAATAAAGACGACCGAAGTGGAGGCTGGAGCAAACCTGTTATTCACAACACCAACATGGGAGGTTAGTTAAAAAGGTTTGCCTGCTTGTTCAATGTTTACTTGAAATATTATTATGATTGAACATTTATTATATATTTCTCATCCAGACAAAAACATGCAGAAGCCTTTCAAGCCCAGCAAGCCTGTGGTAAATACTGATTTTTGCCGATTGTCAAAATTCTGTGTAAAAAGGCATGACCTCTCATCCTCCAAATTGCATTACCAGTCAGGAACACCCCGAGTCTTATGGAAATGTTCATCAGAGTTTAATAAGCAGTTGTCAGAATAAGAATGAAGAGGTGTGAGGTGAAGTGGGTGAGGGGTGGTGGTGGTGGGGGTTATCAGCAGCATACACACCCCTGAAGTATCGGAATGAATCCTTGGAGACTTTAAAAATGAGACTTTTTGTATTATGTAGAAAATATATATTTCATATATTTAAATTTTGGCTGAGTTGGCGGAAGATGATTTGTGTCTAGGGTAACATTAGGTGAATATTAGATACAGATGATGGAGCAGACAGATTCCAGGGAGTTAGATAACAGATTTAAGGGATGTGGAGTTGTTGTTTTCTTGTATATAACAATGAAACTGACAATTTTATATTTTATTTCTTAGAAACCCGTCATGGCTGGACCTCACACAGTTTTCCCCCCACGAGTTGGTAAGTGCCCTTGCAATGAAACCTTAAAAAAATATTCTAATTGAATCTACCCAAGCAGTTTTTACTCATTTTATTTCTGTTTCATGACGAAAACTGGAATGCAACCGTGTGAATGTGCTTTGAAAGTGCAATATATTCTATGCCACCTTTCGCTCTGAATTACAGCTCTTCACAACAGGACACAGGCCAGACTGCCCGCTCACAAACCTGGTTTTCCTGTAGCTCCCAAGACATCTTTTGGTAATTTCCATCTTCTCTTTCTTGTCCTTCTGGCTTTGTCTGACTTTTTCTTTTTATTACAGTTACCTGCTTCCAACATCTGAGTGTTTTAAAACAGACTGCGATGAATGTTTTTTTCTCATATGTAGTGCCGAAACTCTTCAAATTTTTATTTTCTCTGCTGACGTTGAGTTTTGGTTGTACAACATTATTTCCCACAGCACCTCCCATGAGTCGCCAGGAAACTGTGCCCAGCCTGAACCCAAATGAGCCACAATGGCCACAGTTCGCATTGGGTAACCAATAATCACTCTTTGGTTCTCATTTTTTTTTTAAACCTCAGCTTATGAAGAGCACGAGCAGTCAGGTTATCGCTTGGCTTACAGTGTGGCTGTGCGGGGAGGGCAGGAGGGAGGATGTCTGAGAACATCTGATTGGCTGCATGCCACCGAACGCACAATTGCTGCATGCAAATGAGTCACACTTTGAGTATAGAAGGTCGTGAAAGTCCTGCTTTCCTGGAGAAGATGGAACGTCAACTGGGTGACAGAGGCTGAAGATCCATTGCCTTTGGTCATGCATGATTTTCATGATGTAGTGTGTCATCTGCACTGAACTCTGTGGGTCACTGGGGAAGTCTGATTGCTTGATCATGCATCGCCCACTATGGACTTCATCATCTATTTATTTTTATGCCTTCATATTCTCATGGCTTTTCAATATTGTATTCATTTAAGACTCATTTTGTCTCCGAAATGAGTAGTTTTAAGCACAAATTGTGTAATTCATACTTGTCATTCATTCACATTCACTTTCAATGTCATCCCGAGATTTTGATTTCCAGAGTCACTGCGCACTGAGATGCCATGTATGCTGAGTTAGCACAAGTCTGCATGTGGTCACTGCATGAGGGTCACAGTTCTCTTGTCCTCTCTCAGGGAAAGGCAAGACTCCGGACTCTGGTCTTCACTCTGTCTTCTCTTTCAAATACAATTCAAATTCTTCTCTATCTGTGGATTTCTTTTTCCATAGAGGGATCTTGACTTGATAAATTTAATATGAATAATTCAGTAAATAATGATATTTTGGCTTTGCTATCCAAATTTATATGCGACAAAAATGTCACATCAGTCAGAAACAGGTATTCAGAAGACATATCTTTCTGTTGATTCTGGAGATGATGGAAAGCATTTGAATACCTGTCTATCACTTCTTATTCACATAAACAACCATAAAAGACATGGCTACGAAAAAGTAATCCACATGTTCTCCTCTTTTGAAATCTAACCTGCCCCCCATATCACGGTCTCCTCAGTCAAAGCTTCTCTTCTGTTCTTTCTCTGACAGACACAGACAACCATGTTAGAAATGCCTCCTCCCATCCTGTGAAGATCCCATCTGCCCTTCCCCACCTCCTACCCACCCAACCCCACACTTCCTCAGCCACCCCTGCCCCTAAGTCCCAGTTACATGGTGATATGCATCAAGGACAGACTAGTGCCACACAGAAGCCACATAAACCATCTGGTAAATGCCCCTGTTTTTTTTTTTTCAACAGCTTATTATTCTTCATGTTAATTTTTCTTTCAGCACTTGACATTTTGATCATGCTCAAAGCTAACCTCAAAGCAGACTTTTTGATTCATTTCTTTTTTTATTCAAATCTTGTGCTGATCTCCTCGTTGATTGTTAATATTGGTCTGATCAGGAGATCGGGCAACATTTTTCAAAAACACCATTTGCCCAATTTCCCAAAGGCAGTTAAAGAAAAAGTCCTCTTCTGGACACACTAGAGCAGAAATATCTCAGACAACCTGAGACAAACTGTAGCTCTGTCCTCAGAGTGTAACCTAACCCTCTGCAAACATTCACAGGCTTTCTCTCCCACACAGCTCCCGTCACATTGCAGGAAGGACAATCTCATCTAATTCCGGGCCTTGTCAGGGAGCAGGCCAATAAAAACACCTGGGGTAACAGTCACATCATCCAGCTAACCCCTCCAGCCCCATTCCAACTGTGGCACAGGCGGCTCCACTATCTAATTGCTAAACATTTTGTCTGTCTTGTCTGTTTTCATTGCTTTCCTGTTTTGCCATTTTAGCTCTTACTGAGTCTCTTATCCACAGGAATGGCTGCCATGCTCCATGGTCCCATTGTCCATATTGTGATCCATGCGTTGTGGCTGTGTGTTGTTAAGAGCTTTTGGTCTGCTCAAGATGTCCCTCTTTCTAGCTTAGTATCATTTGGAAGAATGTGAGGTTTAGCCAGACGTCAGGCAGTCCACTTGGGCTAGGCTTTTTTGAGCCTGGCTAGTATATGAATGGGAGACCTCTTTGGGGGGGTTGCTGCTGGCAGTGTTAGTCTGACCAACTGGGTGTGCTTACCCTGTGGTCCGCGTTAATGCCAATGCTCCAGTACAGTGATGGGAACATGCGGGAAAACTGCTGTACCTTAGTTATGACTTTAAAACAGGTCCAGATTTCCTGAGGTCATTCCCTAAAAAAAAAAAATGTTCCCAGGCAAATAGGCTTTTCTCAATATGGCCCTTTTTATCAATCTCTGCAACCCTCTTCTTCACCAGAGCTGGTGTGAATTGGTTTCACACAGTGTCTGTGATTGGGAAAAAAATGTTGGAATCACAATAACAAAGATTAGAATCCTAAAACTGTAGTATCTTCAAACAGAAAAAGACTTATTGATATTATGCTGACATTGTCTACTTACCATCCATCTTACGGACCAAGCCTATTCGGCTGCTTTCTTAGCTAACTGTGTTCACTAACCTCATTGTCCCACCATCCACAGCTGCTGACAAAGGTTCACTCTACCTCACCTCACTGTCCACACACTGTAACCAAACATGCTCCTGTTTGTTCTATTGTCCATCCAGGTAAAGGAACCTTGAGGAGCCCTGCCTCATCCCTGCCCACAAAACCCAACAACTCCATCTTTACAGTGACATCCAGAAACATGACGTCTCCAGGCAGAACCCCTTTCTCTCCTTTCACTAATGGCATGAGAAATCCTTCCTTCCCCAGGGGCAATGGTTCTGCAAAGATCTCCATGAGGCCAGGGGGTAATGGAACCAAAATCCATCTTTTCTTCCTAGCCTCTCACAACTGCCGTATAACTTAACTTTTAAAGCCCTTACACAGAGACCCTTAGCCCTATTTATAGTTATAGCCAGTGGTGGCCTAGCCGGTAAGGAAGTGGACTCATAACTGAAAGGTTGAGGGTTCAAATCTCCAACTGTTAAAGTGCCACTCAAGGAATCATCCCCACACACTGCTCCCCGGGCACCTTTCATGGCTGCCCACTGCTCACTAAGTGTGATGGGTAACATGCATAAGACACATTTTGTTGTGTCTTAAAGCTGAGCTGAGTTACAGTAGTTCTCTTTGAACAAAACGCTGCACTGCATCGTTCGGCTTGAGAGTCAGTAGTTTAACATATGATGTGTGTGCAAAGCAGCTGTAATGCTTCGTCATCTGACGGGTTTATTGGAAGCTCAGTGTCATTCAATTCCTCTAATGGGCATGTTTCTTTGGTCATCATGAGTGCCGACATGAATTGACACCAACACCCATAATTCCTCCCACTCCAATCGAGATCCTTCAGATTTTCCAAAAAGCCCTCCAGATTTTTACTCAGCTAAAGCGCCTGAGAGGCTGTCATACTACACCCTTCATGACTGAAACTTAAAGAGTGTGACTGTGGTTTGGCATGGACCCTTCTCCATAACGTACCCTCTTTTTCCCCCAACAGCTAATGGTGAACATCATAAGGGTTTCGCCCTCCACAAACCCGCCATGTGGCCCAGAATACGAATGGGTAAACAAAAGAGATGATTGTTGTCCATCTTATGTTTTTCACCCATTAACCTCCGCAGTTGCTGATGTGACCCAGCTCCATGTTGGTGGTGTGTTCCCATCCATGCCCATCTGTACATGTTTCTGTTTGTCTTTCCATCAGTCCACCGCATCCACCCATCCATGTGTCATCTTCTCATGTGTCTTTGACTTGTGGTCTTTTTGCCAGCTTCTGCAGAATCAATGCTGCTGCGGGCTTCATAAGCTTATAAACCTATTGTGTCCCACAGAAACATAGTGCTCACGATTAAACCCAGCAGTTGCTATTTTTCGACAATAACAGAGAACACTAAACCAGGGGGAAAATAGCTCGATTGGAAAACTCTGGCTATATTTATGCTTGAGCTGTCGAGCAGGTAATGAAATATTTTCCCCATCAGCTCTTTTTCTTTCAAAATGTTGGAAAGTGACAAAAGTTGCAACTGCAAAACAGCAGGCTGGAAAATACTGAGGAAAAAAAATTTCTTCTGGTTGAGCACGCCAAAATGCAGTCGCAACCCTTCAGTAAATGTCCAGCTGCATAAAGTGAGGTTCCTTTGGGACTGTGATTTTTTGCAGCTTTTGATTGAGGTTCATCATGTGCATGAATGTTTGCATGAGAGTCCTGATATTGTGTACTGGAGCATGAGTTTAAATCATGGTGACAGTTCTGTCACTCTCTTCCATTGTAAAACTATGGTCTGTCTCACAACTGAGATAAAAGTCTACACACAATGTGTTCTATGTTTTGAAATGATTGTAGTTGTTTGAATTTAAGATCTGGTTGTATCTGGTTAAATACAGCATAGAACTTTGAAAAACAGTGGAATACTTGGTTATTGGTCACAATTTCACATGACAGGTTTGTAAGTACTAGTTGTAGTACTGTGGTAAACTACAGTAACATTTGTAGCCACCACTCAAGGAAGGCCTGTAACTCCTCGAATATAATGAGAATAATGATTTAATTGCGGTGCTCTTCCTGCAGCCAACAACACACTATTGGAGGACATAAAGCCAAGGTCTTCCATTGCGGACAGATTCTACGGTAAAGGCATGAACTGAGTTCATTTGAGCTGCAAGCCTTGGCCGTCTGCACTTTTGCGCTCTGATCAAAATCAGCATGAGACCGCAAACGCTTTTGGAAAATCCACAACATTGGTTAGCACTTCCAAAGGCCTTGACGGAGTCTTTGGAAAATACTTTCATATTGAAAGTATGGCATATTTTGGTCACTGGCTAACCTTAAGAAATAGAGTTTGGCTTGTTCCTCACCAGCTTTGCACTCTTCCCTGACAAGACATAATGAGCTGCATTCCATTTAATTGTTTGTTTTTTCTTTGAATAGTTTTTGTAGATTCTTTTTTTTAAGATATTGTCTGGGGTTGAGTCTACAATTAGACTTTGCTTTAGCCTGTTTGCTTTTGGCTGGATTGCATTTATATCTGAAGAATCAAAGAACAGTGGATTGCTAAGGTGGTGATGATTAGCAAAAACTCATTTATGATTGTACAAGATCTTATTTATAAATTTGGTCACTTGGAATGAAGCGCAGAATCATCAGTGCATCTGACATGTTGGCAGCAGCATAGTATGATGGTTACATCTATGATTTTTTGTGGAAAATGGTTGTAGTACTTTTGGAAGTGGGTAATTGCTTACATTTATATATAAAGAATTTTTCATTTTGTTGATAGATACAAAATATGGAAGAACATTGCAAAATTGTCATGTCTGTTCAGTGAAAAACCAATTGACTTGAATGTGGATATTTATGCATTAGTTGAAAGCACTGCATCCTAATTCAATTATTTGAGATCTGGGCATGTTCTTTTGTTGGTTTATATTTGGCAATAGAGCCGGAGCAGTATTTGTAAAGCTTTTGGCCCATGTCCTAGCTGTAAGGCATAGATAAATGGTAACACCCTGTTTGTGTTCATTTTAGGGTTGGTTTTAGTATGTGGAATAAATTGCCCAGAATGTTTCTTACCACAAGCTGTTTATCCCTCATGTCCTTAATTTTCATTTGCTTGATTTTAGAGATTATTATTTGATTGAAAGTTTGCAGATCTCCACAAAATAGGGTGACACTACTATTTCATGGCTTCACCATAGGTTGTAAAAAGCATACGCATAATATCAAGTTACACTGCATTTGATTTCTTTCTTTTCTTTAAAGGTCCTTATTTTAAATATATTTTAAGTCTTAGTGGTCCCCTCATATTGTATCTGAAGTCTCTTTCCGAAATTCAGCCATGGTGCACAGTTGTAGCCACGTTTACCAATTCACACAATGGTTTGCCCAGGACGCGCTGTTTCAATGTGTGTCGTTTTAAATGCAAATGAGGAGGAAAGAGGCGGGACAAGGAGGAGAGCGGCCTATAGAAGTGATGGGGAATTTGCATAAATTACGTCGCCAATACCATTCACCAACCACAGTGTTTAGTGCAACCAGGAAGTCATGTCAACGTTTTTCCAGAAAAACTATTAAACGAACCCACAGCGTCTGCCGTGACGAAGCTAAAAAAGCATGTTTGTGCTCATTTTCACATCCAATCGTCGAGAAATTGGAATGCTTCACATGTTTGGAAGCCATGATGGTCAGTGGAGTTACTTTTTTAGGGGAGGGGTGGGAAATTCTCTGGACGGACAAAGCATGAGAAACGGGAGGTTACCTTTCATCTTATGACGACATAAGGGGCTAAATTCCAGATCCATCCATCTGAGCTGCCACTCTCTGAACGGCGAAGCATAATGTCCAAAGCACACTTTATACATATATATGTATATATATATCACTATTCCTAGCCACTGCAGGATCATAGACTGGCTAGGGGAATTTGCATTAATGATAATAATCTCACATAACAGGGGACCTTTAAAACACTTAAAACTTTGGAGAGCTGCCGCCTGGAATAATTTTATTTTTATACTGTTTTAAATTCCCCTTACTGATTTAAAAGAATGGGTTGTCGATACACTGATTTAGAAGTTAGTTGAGATGTGAGGCTAGTGTTCCACTGTTTTCCAATCGGTATATCAAGTGCAGGAAAGACACCGCTGGCTCTGGCAAACTCATTTGATGCTTTACTCTTTTTTGACCTCTCATTTTTTTCAATCTACAGGATCTCCTGTTCGTACACCCATGAACATCAAGACGAACCTTGTGGGCAAACCTGGTGGCATTGGTAAGGAACAGTAAACATTCTTGTAGTCTGATTTATGTAAGAAAAACTACCACAGAGTGCAAAGAATGATTGATCCTAGTGAACCAAATACCATAAACGTAACTGTAACTGTATTATTGGATGTTTTTGTTTTTCATCAGACAAGACCAACGACGTAAAGCAATCAGACAAGACCACTTTCCTGCAGCCCAACGTTATTCCAGCCGTTACCGCCAAGCCAGCAAAACAGGAACGCAGGACAACAACAGCTTCCCCAGCAGTCAATGGTAAAAGCAGCTAAGTTATTCTGGCAAGTTCATGACTGGCATGATCAAAGATTTATGAAACTGCCCGCTCTGCATTGAATGAGCCTAGGAAACACATGGAGGTACAAAAAATAAGGACAGAAAATCTATATATTTTTCTGTGCTCAAAATGTCATTTTTTCATAATTACGTGATGTAGTTGAATGAGGCTGAAACTAAAATCTCTTTGATGCTTACACCATAAAAACATTTGTTAAAAGAAATGAAAAAAAAACTTCTGTTATATATAAGGAAATGTGATGTTGTGTTCCGATTCTGGCATTATTGGCCGCGTTTAGTCTTAATGGCATCAAGAACTGAGCTCATATATTCTGGCCAAAAAACATTCTAATGTTGCCAGGAGATTATGAAAGCTGCCAGTTTGACAGTATTGAATTTCACAATATAACTTATAACCAATAGTCCAGTGTACACTGGCATGAAATCACCCAAAAGCTGACTTTCCCTCCCTTGGCTTTTTCTTAGAAAATATTGGCCAGAGAATAACCATGACACATACAGTTTTGAAAAAAAAAACACACACAAATCTGTTCCAGGGAAAACCCCTTGAATTGAGAAAACTGGGGAGCAAGCAGGGTGATCCAGCCAACAGGAGGGTTTAAGGATGCTATCCATTCCTACTCATTGGTTGCTTCCAAATCCAAAAGACCGCAAAAACATGTCTCAACCTTGCCAATGTTTCTTTTCTGAAGAGTGTTTTTATCAATTAATTGAATTAATAAAAATAATATGCCATGCCTAAATGCTATGCACTTTTATCTTCTTCCTCTTCCAGCAAATAATTTTGAAACCTGGGAGAACTCCTCAGTTTTCAGTTCTCTCCCCGCATCTGAGGTTGATGCCATGGGCAAGAAACGTTTCATAGGTAAACCAATTGTTAAAACCATCTTTTATGTCTGATCTGGTCTGTTAATTACATGGTAGCTTTTATGATGCCTCCTGCTAATGAAAATAATCAAAGGTGAACTCTCTTCTGCTGGGCTTCAATATTTTACTCATTTGCAATTTGTGATTTAAATGTAATGTTGCCTCTCCTCTAACTAAACTGCATATCACGGTCCCAGCTCCTCATGTTGTCTATAAAACGGATAAGAAGCCCGATGAACCCTGCTCCATCACCACCTCACTCACCTACTTTCCTGATGATGAGCCTGGGGAACAGAATGTCACTGCTCCACCTAAAACAGCACCTTCCAACCTCACAGTGGTCACAGTAGAAGGATGCCCATCATTTGTCATCCTGGACTGGGAAAAGACTGATAATGATACAACAGGTAGGTGACACAAGGAAAAAAAATTGTCCAATATACATTGCAGGCCTAGTTGCAGCAATTGAAAAAAAAAAAAAAAAAAGTTGCAGCAATTGCTGCAGTATCATCACTGTATATCAACACACTGATTTTTACAACATGGTCAGTAACAAAAAAAAACATTGTGTCATTGTCTCCTTCATTGTCTCGTTGTTTCTCAAATGATTCCTGATCCCATTTTTGTTCTGCAGAGTATGAAGTCATTTCAACGACCAAAGGGCCAGATGGAGAGCAGGTCTCTATTTTGACCACAGACAAAACCCACACTGCCGTGGAGAACCTTCGACCAGAGAGCAGGTACTGGGGAACAATTCATTTCAGCACCAGTTTGCATCACAAACGGTTGTGTCTCCTACAGTCAGCAACTGTGAAGCATCTAACTCTCCTAAATCTGCTCAAAAAGCTTAACCCAAAGACAAGGCTAGTGGGAGCTGCAGTTTATTTGGGGCAGAAAAGAAGTGCAAGACGTGTGGAGAAAAATCTGGCGGACAGGGAGCTGCCACGCTTGCGACTTTTTAATGAGGCTGAATGTGGGACGATGATCTGGTTTGGTGTGACTGACAGAATATAAACCAGGGCTTCCTATGAACAGAGCGTGGAGGCACGTGGGCCATCCCGGCGTCTGAACATCTCATATGGAAGAGACATTAGAAAGGAGGCTGCTGGCACGCTCTCCTCTTGGTCTGGAGAATAAATATATCATTTGTCAAGGCTCTGGAGATGAGGGAATATGATCCTCTTTCCGCTGAAAGTATCAACAACGGCAGAGCAGAGAAAACCCCATTAGATGCTGAATTCAGTTCTAATATCACAGTATAAAAATGTTTTGGATATCCTATGATTCCTCATAGATGTGTCTTTATTTTGCTCAACAGCTACGAGTTCAAAGTCAAACCCAAGAATGACCTTGGAGAAGGGCCACCTAGTGAGCCAGTGTCTTTCAGCACAGAGTCAGGTGTGCCTGCACATTCTACGCATACCTATCCATCAAGCATGAAATAAAAGTGAAGCACAGAGCACACTTTAATGCCAAACTAATGCACAATTGCCAATAATTGAACCTGCATGTGTTAACACGAGGCTTGTAAGGTTTTATGGTCTGCTCTGTTAAATAGTTATTTTTCATTAGTAGACGATTATTTGCTCACGGCAAGACAATTAACACAGTGCATGCCAGTTTATTATCTACACAAGAAAAGCGTAGGACGACTCGTGTCTGATGATTCCCTCATTTACCTTTGCCAGAGATGTATGTAATTAGCATTGAGTTAATGATTTCAGCATGACTCTCCATTTTCATAACCCTGGCTCCTCCGGAGCTCAGACGGTTGGCGCCCCCAGGGTCCTGACAGGGGTCCAGCAATGTCTTGTCTTACGCCGCAATAAACTGCTAACATTTGCTAACAGCATATCATAAATACATGGCCAATCACGACTCACATCATCTTAGTGTTTTATTGGGGGAGCTGAGCCCCAGGCTTAGCCCCCACGTTTGAGCTGAACCTCATGAAAACTCTTTATCGCAGATTCTGGTCTCAGCCATGTTTGGCAGCCCCAACAGCTTACGCTGTGCCAGCGGATCTCCACACTGAATCGGCCGAAGGGCAGAACTTTGGAAAAAGCCCTTAAGTCTACACGGCTCTTTAACTGAATTTCAGTTTGTGGACCCGGTGGTTGTTAATGCTGCCCACACACAGTCTCGCAGTCTCCACAGAGTAGAGAGCAATAAACAAGCTCAGTAGCGGTGCATTTTAAACTCGCCATGAACACCTCTCACCACCTCGTTTCTCTGTGAATTCCCTCCTGCAGCGGATCCACGGGTGAGCGAGAACGTCTCAGGTAAGGCTCCTCTGCTGCTCCTCCTTCTCGTGCACCACTCCCAGGTGACACATTCCACACCGCTGAATGAATGGATAATCTATCGAGCAGTGCCGGCAGACGGTGCCAAAGTACGAAGGAAATAAAGACAGAAAGGAGGGAAGGACAGAGTCGTTAGACACCCAGACTGCAACAAAACACACTCGCACACGCACGCTCGCTCTCATCCTATGAGTTCACTTCTTCCACACCCTTCTCGCAGCCAGATCAAACATTTATTCAGGAGCAGCACACGAAGGAGGCCTTTTCTTTTCGTTCGGAACCCTCCTGCCTTCAAATGCAGAGACAATTACCTTGATGTGCTCAAATGTCTGTTTTCACTGGGGCACACTGTTTTTACTGTCTGGATCTGTTCAAACCTAAACGGCCTCTGATCCCCTCAACAAGATGATGGAGGAAACAAATAGAGTCTAATGAAGTGTGTGATTGCCCCTTTTACGGTATATATCTCCCCTTTCTGTCAAGCGAAAGTGACCCGACATCCTCAAGCTAAGCTACGTCATCGTTGCAGTCGAGGCACCGTAGTGAATATCTGCATGTGTCGGCCACGTGGTAAATCCAAGCGACGGCACTTCATCAGCTTCCCTTTCCCTCAGGAAAAGACGCCATCTGGACACAATTCCCCTTCAAGACCGACTCCTTCTCTGAGTGCAATGGGAAGCAGTATGTGAAGAGAACGTGGTACCGCAAGTTTGTGGGGATACAGCTGTGCAATTCTCTGCGATACAAGATCTACCTGAGTGACTCGCTCAATGGTAAGCCAACACCGGTGCTGCACAGCAAAGCCATGTGCTCAAATCTGCTCCTTTTTCAATAACAAATTTGCCACTGTGTAATTTTCCTAGGAAAATTCTACAACATTGGAGACCAGACAGGTCACGGTGAAGACCACTGCCAGTTTGTGGACTCCTTCCTGGATGGAAGAACAGGCACCCAGGTTCCAGCTGCTGATCTTCTAGCAAGAACAGGTACCTTGCACTTTGCCTGCATTCCCACACGGGTTCCTTTGCATCCTTTGCATGTGAAATTCTTGTCTTTTATTGGTGAAACAAACCCACGCTGGTGTTTCCGTACAGGCTTCTACCGGGCAGTGCGGCAAGAGCCTGTTCACTTTGGCATGATAGGGGGAAACTCCCACATCACCTACGTGTCATGGTATGAGTGTGGATTACCTATACCTGGTAAATGGTAGGAACTGAAGTCGGCAGAGAGTTCCAGAGATGTTCGGACTGTCCGGGAGACACAACGGAGGCCACCAGATGAGCTGTCTGTTAGCGTCGGTCTTCTGACGTAACCTTGACTAACAAACCATAAGCGTGTATAAAAGTGTACAGGATCCAAGTGTCAGGGATTTTTATTGAGCACATCTGTCATATGTAGTAGCAATTTAGTGTCATCTCACTATTTATCAGACATAATAAAAGAACAAACAGTATGAGGAAAAGTTACTTTAAATGCATTGAAGTGATGAACATTTAACTAATTTTTAAAAAGATATTGGGAAGCTGGCTCCCTGAAACTATTTATGTATTTTGTATAATATTATTCATCAACTTCTGTGGTTCCATCTTTCGTGTAGTCACTTCGCAGTTAATAAAACATGAGGAACATTCGAAGAACTGTTCTAACAGAGAGGTTCAGGTTAAGCTACGAGATAGGGTTTAGATTTTTGTTTCTATTACATGTTGGATGCACCTCAGCTCTGACTGTTCTGCATTCGGTGGAGGCTGCGGCTGCGCGCTGCACCTGCTGACAAATACACTGGCGCTGTCACCTGATGTCTTTTCAGAAAATCCATCCCACAGGACCCGTAGTTTCAGTTCGCCACACACTTTGAGCTGAGGTACAGTCCGAAACAACAACTACAGACCCACACACACACACACACGCACAATCACGCACCCACAAAGTAGATGTCTCTTGCCTGTCCTCCAGTGCTTGCCTACTTTCACTTGTTAGTGCAGATGTGGAGGACATAACACTTGCAATTTGCACAGCGTAAATGTATTTATATGTATATGGAGAGAGAGAGTGAATTGATATTGGTTGATTTTTTCCGCATACTTACGCAAGAAAATGCCCCTTCAAGCTTGTGAACGCAGTAGTTATGTCACTTGTCTCTGGCAGTGGTGCATTGCCTAAAGTGGGGCAAAGAGTTAACCTAACCAGGGATGTAATGTTTTAAATAAGAACAGTTTGGGGGGTTTATATTATAATTGTACAGAAGTGTGTTAACATGTGTTCATGACCCCTTGATTGTTTGTAACATGATTGTTTCACTTTTTATGCTTAATTCAATTTCTGTATCTATTTTCAATAATAAAATCAGACATTTTGTTTTTTTTTATAAAAAATCTTGTGTTGTCTACTTTCTTCACATTTAGTCTTAGTAGTTAAATCTGCTTTGAGCGTTTATTGAATCACCTTTGAAGTAGAGGCCAAACTTTAATTCTCAACCATTCTTTCTTAAAAGTGAAAGGGAAGTGATTGTCATTGTGATACACTGCAGCACAGCACACGGTGACACAACGAAATGTGTCCTCTGCTTTTAACCATCACCCTTAGTGAGCAGTGGGCAGCCATGACAGGCGCCCGGCGAGCAGTGTGTGGGGATGGTGCTTTGCTCAGTGGCACCTTGGCGGATCGGGATTCGAACTGGCAACCTTCTGATTACAGGTCCACTTCCTTTACTGCTAGGCCACCACTGCCCCAATAGATACACAGCACATGGTGACAAAATGAAATGTGTCCTCTGCAACCAATCAACTTGGTGAGCAGTGGGCAGCCACATGTGTGGGGACGGTACCTCGATCAAGGGGACTTCAGTGGTACCTTGGTGGTTCTGGATTCGAACAAGCAAGTTGCCACATTGCGTCCACCAGCTTACCTTCCTTCTCTGCTGCGTCCTGCTGTCACATCCTCACCAGGTAAGCGATGATTCACAAAACCATGATTCATAAGATAGCACTCCTGCTGCTCCAAGGTCTGGTTCCGATGCACATTGTAAAGTTTTTTTTTACCACCACTGAGTAGATCTGCTCCATGCGCACACATTCTGGACATCTTTCCTCCATTTTAGAACATGCTACTTCTCCAATTAGAAAAATATACACAAATACATGGATTACCACACTTTTTCCAAAACTAGAGACAGGGCTCACAAAATCCAAATTCAACACAAGAACATTCTCAGCAACCACAGGCCCAGGAAAAGAGCCCATGAAAACTTTAAAATGGATCTGAATGTCTTTACTGAACTGGCCAAGAGAAAGTTATAGTCTGGGCATAGCAGCAAATTTCACTTTGAGGTGGAACATTTGATCGGATACAAGATAAATCCAGATGAAGAAGAAGTTGAAATCTATATTGTGTATACTGTCGTGGCCAAAAGTTTTGAGAATGACACAAATACACAGTTTGCTGCTTCCGTTTTTATTATGGCAATTGGCATATACTCCAGAATGTTATGAGGAGTGATCAGATGAATTCCTGTCTGTCAGTCTGTCTTTGCCATTAAGTTGAAGTTGAAGTTGAGCTTTATTGCCAATGTTAGACAGTACATAATAAAACGAAACAATGTTTTTCCAGAACTTGGTGCTACATATAACATGTAAACAAAGTTACATACTAACATAAAGTGAACATGTGCGACATCGACAAACTGGGCTACATAAAGTGCACACAGGAGACACATGCAGTGCAAGAGTAACATTTAACAGAATACACATGTAGACAACAATAAGACAGACAGCGCTAAACTACTGAAATGAGTAATAAATATGCAAAGTAAAATAGTGCAAAAACTGGCAAAATGAAACAATAGATTGATAAAATGCAATAATAGATAATATTACTTTGTGAGTGTGTGTGTGTGTGTGTGTGTGTCAGACCAGAGTGGAAAGACCCTGAGTGAACACGTGTCTCATGCACAGTCTGGCAATGAGGGACCGAATGCTTCGATACACATAAAGCAAACAGGCTAACACAGGCTAACAACAAAGGGTATATCACACAAAGCAGCAAGACACACAAATGAGATCCCCAACGGAGCTCCTTGCAGATCTCCGTGGACCCTGGGGACCTCCCAAAAGAGTAAGGGCCTCGCAGACCCTGGGGACCTCATAAACATCATCTGAAGTCTCTTTATGTAGGTGGAGCAAATAGGCAGATGGTAGGTGGAGCTGGTTGGCCTCATCTTCTCCCACGAAGTCAACCTAAAAGAGACAAGACACAAAAACACAGCCAGCCACAGAACATGTGGGAGCATACGCCCAGGGACTTAAAATCCCCAAAAAATCCAGGAAGCACCAGGACCTTCTCCTAAAGATGATTCAGCTGCAGAATCAGAGTGCCACCAGTGCAGATCTTGATCACTCACAATTTTGCTTAAGAACTTAGCATGAATACAGAATGGTACAAAAACTTCTCCCAACCATCCAAGAACAGTTTGGTGAAGAACAATGCCTTTTCCAGCATGATGGAGCACAGTGCCATAAAGCCAAATCGATAACTAAATGGCTCAGGTAACAAAACTTTGACATTTTGGGTCCATGTCCAGGAAACTCTTCGGACCTCAATCAAATTGAGAGTTTGTGGTCAATCCTCAAGAGGCGGGTGGAAAAACCCACAAATTCTGACAAACTCCAAGCACTTATTATAAAGAAATGGGTCGCCATCAGTCAGGAATTGCCCCCGAAGTTGATTGAGAGCATGTTAGGGCGAATTACAGAGGTGGAACACTGCAAATATTGATTCTTTGCATAAACTTGATGAAATTGTCAATGAAAGCCTTATAAACTTGTTTGTAAAAATGTTTGTAATTATACTTCAATATACCACAGATACAACTGACAAAAAAATAGAAAAACACAGTTGCAGCAAACTTTGTGTTATTCTCGGTATTTGAGTTATTCTCAAACATTTTGACTGTACATACCACGGCAAACATCCCACACAAAGTAGGAGCGCCAGGGTTTAGGTTGTTTCTCATTGTCCACAACAATATGTCATTCCACAAAAAGTGATTGAGGTCATAGCTCCTGGCCTTTTGTCCATCCAAGGAAGGACAACCAGCCACAGATTGAAAAGTTTAGCGATTCATATTTTTAATGGAAGAGGCTCACAGACCCAACAACAACCATCAACACCAAACCAAAAGCATCCTTTATTTAAAACAAAACATCACTCCCAAGTTTCTCTTGACAGTCTCAACATCATTGCATTTGCAGTAAATTACAGTTCTTAGTTCTTGTACCATGTTTTATAGCTCTAAATGGTGATCTCCTTTGTTCTTTGTCAAATGTTGCATTTTTATGCCACTTCTACATTAAATTCTATTCTTTTAGTGACTGGTGGAAAACAAATGCAACACTGCCGGACAGTGCATGAATCCCATTGTAGGAGGAGTATGCCATAGCAGACCTTACGCTTGTGTTGTTTTGTAAACTAGATGCATTAAGCTCTAGTTTCTGTGCGAGTCGCATTTCGTCTTCAACTGCTCGTTCAAAGCAGTATAAAAACTGATGTTTTTTTCATGTAATGAAACCAACCATTTGATTAAACATGTCTGCAAAACCTTGGTAAACCACATGAGAACAAAATTGTTCAGGAAGTATAAAAATGTGCCATTCCTAATGCCTGTGGGCAAAGCAAACATTGTATAACTGTTTTACTTTTCAGTCTGTTTGTGTGTGTGCGCGTGTGTGTGAGAGAGAGATAGATCCAGAATGAGCCGGAGTGCTTAATTTGACACACTTTTCCAGGCAGGGCATTGCAGGCTGCCAGAAGAACAAATAAATACATGTAATTAATTCATTTAACAGGACAAGGGCACTTTTCCTTGCTATAAAGAAAAATAACAAAGTAATTATTCAGGTAATGTGGTTCATGTATGTATGAGGCACCAGAGAGCAGTGCATTTGTAGAGTGGATAGAGGATTGTGTGCAGTCGTCTAATGATTAAAAATCACTTGTCTTTTAAATTATGGACATTCAGTTCATATTTAACTGAGGACCATAATACAGTATACATTATAGCTTCAAGGTGAACATGATGTTGCCTGGCATGTTTTATCATGTCTCCCAATACTGTCAAGCTTTTACTTCTAATAAGTTCTTTATTTTTTGCATCTACTGTAATTACTACCATGATTGATACATATATGATTTGCTTGACTTGCATTCTATCCTATAGATTGCACTCGATTTCGATTTATTTACTTCTCTGTGGTCTGCGTTTTTTTTTTTTTTTTTTTACAGAAACAGATGTTCATTTGTATTATATTTTCAGGCCACTTTCAAATCTAATACAAAAAAGTTTACAAGAAGAAAATCATCACAATGTTATTGTACTCAAATTCTAAAAGAAATGAAGAATGATGAAAACAGATGTAAACATAACATTTTGAGGGAGGCCGTTTGTGAGGGCTATTTTCCCCTTCTTCCCAGTTTAAGGAGTAATATCTCATGTCAGCGAAAAATACTCAGAGGCCCAAAGTAATCCCCCTGACTAGAACACAGGGCAAGAGACCAATGGAAGTTGAAGACTGCAATTTTCATTATGACGCTGTGTGATTGCCTGGTCTCAGTGAAGCTGGTCAACCGAAGGAAAGAAATCATTTATCTTGCATTGTCTCTCTTCTGTTTCACTCTTCCATTGCTTCATCTCCCCGTTTCTATTATCCTCGTTTCTCTCTTTCCATTAGTCAAATAGGGAAAAAAGAAACTTAACCAGGGATTCCCTGCCCAGATCAGATTTGGGAATTTCCTTAAGGCCATATTTAATATGTCAAATGTCCCCCAGGAAAGAAATACATGACAACAAAAGCAAGACAATCCAGGATTTCCATAGTAGTGTTTCTGGAGGGCATGAACCCTAATGAAAAGCAGCATTTCCCCCCATTTCCCATGCTGTCTCACATGGCAATGTACGAGACTAAATACTTGCAAAAAATATATATGCCAGGGAAACGCAATCCAACAGCACATTTATCATGCATGAAGACAGCAGGCTTTGCAGAATCAGGACTATGGCAATGAGTTGAATATTTGCCAAGCACAGACTTGCTGACGTAATGTCATGGGGAATGAGGCAAATTTAAAAGACCCAGGTGCAGAAAAGTTTTATTTAAACACAAAACACAAACTCAAATACGAGAAGATTTTCGGAAAACTCTATACTGATAATATACACACTCAGGTAGGTGATCTTATCTGTGGTTCAGAGCAAGGAAGAGCAGACAACCTCTGCCAGGAGTCTCTGAGTTTCAATAATGGTGAAAGTGAAATGAGTAAATGATTAGTAGACCGGGGATGGTGCTCAGGTGTGTGTGTGTGTGTGTGTGTGTGTGTGTGTGTGTGTGTGTGCGTGTTTGTGTGACGTATGGCTCAGCAGGGTCACAGTTCCTGTTTTTGCCTGTGGGTCTGACTTCCTTTTCTATTTACTTTTCGGCCCTGGTTTTGTTTTTGTATCAATAAAATCCCTTTATCCATGATGTCCTGCTCCTGCGCTTCATTCCCCTTCGTACACTCGGTCATGACAATGGTGACTGTAGTAATTCACCGATTTCACCACGATGCAAGCTGCACACAGTTGGGCAAAGTAATATAAAATCAAATTTAGCAAATGAGTAGTGGGTGGCAAAAAATACTAATTAATATATGAAGAAAATTGCAGCACAGGACATGGTTCTCAAAAGATTGTACACAGGTTTGCTCTAGTGGTACCTCTAGTCTTTTGTAGAATTCTCATACCTGCTGTGTGTTCTTAATATCCTGACTTGGTGCAATATTGACAGGATAGCAGTCAGTAATAAATTATATTCATATTATGAATAAAATTGTCTAAAGTAGTTTAATAGGCCTATGCTACTTTTGCCTGATCGTGCTGTCTCTGTCTTGTCTTGAGAACTTGTCCTCACTCAAAGTGTCTTGTCTGACATGATGATCTGGACAACATAAAACCTTGTCTAGTATAAGGCTTCCTGATGCAATACACAATGAACCCGAGGATTAAGGCAACTCCAGAATCCTAGTTTAACTTTCCATTCAGTCCAGCCAAATGCTCTAAATGCATGGCACAAAAAGTAGGGCATTCGTGAAAAAGCACAATTAAAAACAAAAGCTTTTCACGACTGACTAACTTTTCATCTGCCATTAAAAATAATTTATTTTTCATGCTGTGAAGGCCTCTTACTAGGGTGAGAGTAGAGACAGCCTGACCGACACAATGCCTTATGATTAAGATGTTTAAATAAAGTGTCCAGCAGCCACCTTGATCTGCTGACTGGGAAATGTATAACAGAATTCTCTGGATCTTAATAAGGAAATAAACAAAATGTGTGCATATTAGTTTCCCTTCATTGGCAATAAACAAATGCCCATGAGATGTAGAACACACAACTACAAAGACAGAAAGAATAAAAGAATAAATGAGCACGAGATGGTTGAGAAAATGAAAAAGATAAAAGGAGGTAATATTTGGAAGGGCATCTGGACTCACTTCTAGTTTCTGCTTCCTTGATTGAAAGAACCCATACGACTGACTGTTTTAGCTGCCATCAGTAAATAATTTTTGTGTTTCCCTTATCAGGCCATGCATTGTATAGCAAGGCCATTTTAGTAGTAAGTCTGTAACAAAATGTGGAAAAGGTGATGGACTCTGAATACGTTCTGGATGCACTGTATATGTGTGGTTGGCCTAGCGAGTAAGGAAACAGACCTGTGATCAGAAGGCTGCCGGTTCGAATCCCAAACTGCCAAGGTGGCACTGAGCAAAAGTACTGTCCCCACACACTGCTCTCTGGGTGCCTATCATGGCTGCCCACTGCTCACTCAGGGGATGGGTTAAATACAGAGACCACATTTCACTGTGCGCACTGGGTGCTGTGCTGTGGTGTGTCACATGTGACAACTAATCACTTTCACTTCACATGGCAAACTGTGACATCAATAATAATCTGCAGTGCACCCAGAAGGTTTTCACAGTGCATCAATTTTCCCACATTTTGTTTTTTCCTCTGAATTCTACACATAACACTCCACAATGACAACATGAAAACGTTTACTTGCGGCTAATTTATTTTAAAAAAAAAACTCACAGCTTTTGCCTTGTACTTTTTTGATGCACCTTTGGCAGCAATTACAAGTATTTTGAATATGATGCTACAAGCTTGGCACACCTATCCTTGGCCAGTTTCGCCCATTAGGGTCATTGTCCTGCAGAAAAATGAACAAAAAGTGGAGACAGGGAAGTGATTGTCATTGTGAAACACAGCACAGCACACGGTGCACACAACAAAATGTGACCTCTGCATTTAACCCACCACCCTTGGTGAGCGGTAAGCAGCCACCGGGGAGGCAGCCACTGCCCAATTGTCGCCCCAGAGTTCAAGAGCGCTCTGCAGCAGGTTTTCATCCAGGATGTCTCTGTACGTTGCTGCAGTCATCTTTCCCTTTATCCTAACTAGTCTCCAAGTTCTTGCAGATGAGAAACATGGTGCTACCACCACCATGCTTCACTGTATGGATGGCCCCTGGCATTTGCACCAAAGAGTTCAATCTTTGTCTCATTAGACCAGAGAAATTTGTTTCTCATGGTCTGAGAGTCTTTCTGGTGCCTTCTGGAAAACTGCGCCTTTTACTAAGGAGTGGCTTCAGTCTGGCGACTCTACCATACAGGCCTGTTTGGCAGATTGCTGCAGAAATGGTCGTCCGTCCAGAAGGTCTTGCTCTGTCCACATAGGACCTCTGGAGCTTTGACAGCTCCAACCAACAGTTTTTTGACAGATTGACTCCAACTAAGCTGCAGAAACATCTCAAGGATGATCAGGGGAAAACAGAATGCACCTGAGCTTTTTGAGCTTTTTATTTTTAATAGATATGCCAAAACCTCACGTAAATCTTTTTTACATTGTCATTATGGGGTGTTGTGTGAAGAACTCAGAGGAAAAAAAGAATGAATCCATTTCGGAATAAGGCTGTAACATATCAAAATGTAGAAAAAGTGATGCACTGTGAATTCTTTCCGGATGCACTGGATATAACAACAGGGAATAACCACTTTGTGCTCAAACAGCACTTGACGTTTAAATTTTATTAGAATTTCAGTTGACATTGATTGTGCGTGAATTAAATTTCCTAACACAACCAAGTACCTCATCTCTCATCCTTTTTCCAATTATCTGCAAAAGCAATACTGCAAAAGCAATATAAAAGTATTTCCTACCATGATTGCGCAGTAGTTGTACATCAAGAAACATGCTGTTGACTTGTGGAAAGCTCCTGGAAATCTGACTAGTAACAAAAAAAATCAAGTATGGCAGACTAATCAGTGCAGACTAATAATCTCGATGACCATATGAGATCTCAATGATTGGAAAAAATTGTGAGGGGGGTGGGGGAGAATTCAGGCCCATTTCAGTGCAGCCAGAAGACTTAAATTCTTTGTACCTGTAAAAGATTTGACGTGTGCAAATCCACTTGGCTTCTACACTTTGGCTCTGACCTGTCATCCATCAAGGAAGTTATGCAACTCTGGACAGCAGAGGCTGTTGTTTGGCCAGGGCCTGTTACCTCAGCCCAGTGCAAAGGGAAAGCAAGTTTAGTTGAGGCCTTTTTATCACTCTCCCTCAGTCACGGCCCTTCTTATAATTCACAGCAGTAATTGTCAGGAAGCAAATGCAACTCCTGGCACTTTTGCATGATTCTGCAATATTTTATATTAACTTGATATGGTGGATCACACAATACCTGTAATGCTCTTTATTTTCTTACCCAATCTTAACATTTAACATGGAATTGTACTGGTGATATATTGAGACTATTTGAGTACTTACCAGACAAATAAAAGCATTTAAACATTGGAATTATTTCAGTCAATATTTGGTTGACTCATTTTGAAAGAAAGCCTACTTAATTGACTTAATAAACTTCCTGACAGATAACCTTTTGTCAAAACGGGCACACGTGCATCGAGTGAAGGATACGGCTGTGACGCGGCAATGTACGGGGAGGACGTGTGTCGTCGTCTGGAGCGTGGGAGAGCTGTGAAATGTGAGGGAGAGCCATACTGTGTTGCTGAGTGTGAATGCAGTGTGAATGCCCCGGGCGGGTGATGGCAAGTTCAGGTTTTTTGTGGTGTAGGCGTAGGCTGTAGAAGTCATGGGTAATTCACCTTGGCAGCTGCTGGTCTGTTATGATGATGACGGTCTCAGTGTCGTGGGTCAAGCAGCATTCGGGGAGAAACGAGCATAGGGTAATCCGTAAGGAGAGTCAAGTGCCGGACAGTCGTGAGTGTGGATCGGTCAAAGAATAGGACTAGGTAAGTAGGAATGGAAGGCTAGCAGCACTGACAGTAAACCATACAATGAGCAGGCAATGATGAAGTGGGTCGTGGTGTTTTTATACTGGTTGACCTTGCTCCTTCTGGTTCAGCGTCTCCAGCGTCTTCCGCATCCAGGTGGCTTTCCAAGGGATGTCCGTGCGTCTGGACTGCCGTTGGACTGGTGGAGTTTGACTAAGCAGGCAGTGGTGTCATGCAAACCTAAGAGGCACACTTTTAGCATCAGAGGGATCCTTCTTTAGTGCAAGGCGTGTTATTATTATTAATAAATCCCATTTGCAAAGATGTCCCATCTCTGCGCTTCCTTCCCTGGTCAGCCCATGGTTGCGACAGTAACATTCACAGACTCACATCCCATGCTAGACAGACCTCATGAGATAATGGTGGATATAGGCACATGTGAACTTTCGGTTGTTCTTTTGAACTATTTGCCAATAACAGCGAGCTGCGGAAATAAAAGAAGCATCTGCAAATACACTGAGTGCAAATACACTCTTGACAATGTTTTTAGGAGGCTTATAAAGACTCTGGGGACAAAATATGAGGAAAAAATATTTATTTCCAAATTTTATTCGGATTTTTACATACATTGGGATGTGTTTTATTGGGATTGTTACATACCAAGAAATCAATTGTAAATCAATAATGACATCTAAGCAAAATGTCATGAATCATGATTACTTGAGACCTTAAACCTTAGATTTTAAATCTTTAAAACTATCATCTTTAATTTCCACAAATGGTCATGTAAATATACATTTATTAACAAGAAATAGTTTTCCAGTCAACTGATTCTCAACAGCATCTCACCAGATGTGAAACCTGGAAAAGTGTGAGCAAACAGCCTTTTTTGTTCATTTAGTTTACATGTGCTTTTATACCTAAATAATACTGATTCTGTTCCAGCACATAAAGTCAAATACTAGATAAGAAAGATAAGCGCAATGATATCTTACCTTAGGCCATTGAAGACAGAGGAAATAAAGTCTACATTCTGCACTTCTATACCAAGAGAGGGGAAATAAGGAGCAGACAACTTGTAGACAGCCGACAGGCCTTCTGTGCATGTGTGGAACAATGTGTTGCCACCTGTGCCTGTAACCCATCTGCTCCTGTGGAGATTTTGGAATTTCAAACTGAAGAAATAATCAGACTAAAACAGAGCATCCAGAAGACATCAGTTAATCAGTGCTGGACCAAGATTTTTTATTAGGGACCTTTTGCTGTTTTGTCCAGGACTTGATTGTTCAAACAGACAAAAGACAGGGCACTCAAAGCTTCTAAATGCCTCCTGTTGATTGTTTCTACAGGTACCAAATGTCAAAGGGGGCCAGCAGAGCCTGGCTGTAAGACTCAAGGTGGATCCGGATCTGGATGTTACACCCTTTGTGCGAGTGTCCCATGTTGATTTCATAATTTATTATATTTCTTTTCCAGCATATAATCCTTTTCTACATTGTATGGTTTGCATAGGTAAAATAATATCAGCCAGGATTTGTATAGGCCAAGTTTTAAAAAGCTTCTAAGGCACAGCTCTGCACGTTTTCATCACTCTGGCACTCCCCTATACAACACGTGTTACCATCAGGCTTTCACAGTCCTGTTCCTGGAAGTGCCTTTGCCAGAATTTACTGCTTAATTAGGCTCATGTGTATCTTAATAATCTGATAATGAACCCATAAGAATATAAGCAGCACAGGTTGGAATTAACATTTTTTGGCATGTGGTCTTGCAGGAAAATGGTTGAGAAAAACCGACTCACATAATCAAGTAATTACAACATCATTGAGAGAGGGTATGGTGCACAACTATCAATTATAATTCGATACCTTTTTCAAAAGGTGCCAAAATCTAATTTTCTTTCAGTATCTTCAATGATCAGACCCCAACAGTCTACATATGGATAGAACTAGGCAGCAATAAAATTAATGTTTTTTTTATCTTAGTGCATCATGCTGTCGTCCCCACGTAAGCAGTGCAGACTGCCATCCTCATGTAAAAGATGATTAATCAGATAAGGACATTACATGGTTTTTCTTGGACAAGGATTCTTCTTTGAGAATCTGCAGCTTTTCAGATGCTATAACCTAGTTCTGTATGGGTGGTAGTAGCCTAGTGGGTAACACACTTACCTATGAACCAGAAGACCCAGGTTCAAATCCCACTTACTACCATTGTGTCCCTAAGCAAGACACTTAACCCTCAGTTGCTCCGGGGGGAGACTGTCCCTCTAACTACTGATTGTAAGTTGCTCTGGATAAGGGCGTCTGATAAATGCTCTAAATGTAAATGACCACTGTCCAGTCATCACAATATGGTCTTTGATGCATACCCTTTGGTGTATTTTTTCTGCTTTTAACACATCAGCTTTAAGGAAAAAATGTTTACCTATTGACTTACGCGTCACACCCACAGCCAGGTGCCACTAAAATTGGATTAAGCATTTTATATCACCAGTCATAATGTGGTCAGTTGTGGCTGATTGTTCATACAGAACTGTGGACTCCATCAGAGTTTGGGGGTAACATGCTTGCTTTAAGTGAGGCACCTGCCTGGTATGCATCATCCATATTGAATTACAATATCCAGAGGCAACACATATGCTTTCTGCATGCTTTCTGTCTGCAGCAGCCAAGGGAAATCCCTGCAGCAGAGTGGAATTACAGCAGGAGCTACGAAAGCCTCCAGCTATATAGTGATTGGTTTTAATTAGGGGACAGCCAGTATTGATTCTTCAGATAAAGTGTTCTGTGCAGTCAAGAGGAATGTGTTCCTGGAAGTGTTGAGAGTCCCTGATTCTGGGGAAAAAAGAGCACATGGGAAAACACATGCCTTGAACACGTGTCCTGGCTTAATATTCTTCTTTTTTTATTGGAATATTTTTATTAAAATGATTATAATAACACACGCAAAATATGCATTTCCTTAGATATTCTAGTACATCAGTAGTCAGATTTACAGCATATAGTAAGCTATACTCTCTAGTCCATTATAAATAAGCATTCACCTATTTATTTTTTTAATAAGTTCTTTATTAATTATTATTATTATATATATTTTTTGCAAAATGGCAATGTTCATGAGTGAATGCATCTTCATCACCTGAGCCAAGGCCTCAATGAAACAACTGTCAGCGGACCCATAATCGGAAGGTTGCCAGTTCAAATCCCAAACTGTCAAGGTGCTTGTGAGGTGCCACTGAGCAAAGCACCGTTCCCACACACTGCTCCCCGGCGCCTGTCATGGCTACCCACTGCTCACCAAGACAATGGGTTAAAAGCAGAGGACACATTTTATTGTATGCACCATGTGCTGTGCTGCAGTGTTTTTATAATAACAATTACTTCACCTTAACTTTAAGGTGCCTGAAGGTTTAAAAGGATGCAGTCAGCTGAATGTACCACCTGTTTCACCAGCTACAAACTTGGAAGGAACACAGTAAGGACTTTGATGTAACTTCAAAGAGAAGCAGTCCAGGGATCCAAGGATCCTGCAGGGACCAAGGACCATGGCCAAATGTACAAAAAGTCATGAAGAAAGCTGTAATTGTTCTTTTAGGAGCTTCAAGACAAGGTATGTACACTATCTACCCTGACCAAGATTCAGAGTCTACTGTAAGAGCACCATGCGATAAACTGGTGAACTTACATCATCCATGAAGCTCAGAAAATTGGATCTGACAGGGCCCTAAAAACATTTTTTTTTCTTTAGATAGGCTTTTATGAGCGCATGATCTATCAAAAAGAACAGATCCATTCTAGAGGTTCATGAAAGAACTATCAAAGGTCTGTAAAGTCTCTTCTCAAGAACAACAACAGAGAAGAATAAAGTCCTTATTCTTTGCTCATCTGCCACACAGAGGAATACACAAACATGGAACTAACCAGTGTGGTCAGACCTTAATGTCAATAAACGCTGTTACAACACAGATCTCCAAGGTCAAGTGCTCCAAAAACACTTCCATCACACAACACAAAGACTAGTAATAATGAGAACATGCTGTTCACAAAGACCATATGGTTATTATTTCTCTATTTTCCTTTACCTGGAGAAAAGCTCTGCATTGCATAACCACAGTAAAGGTCAGGAAAACACAGTGGGTGTGTGTAGTGAAATGACTTGCTGTTATTGAGCACAGCATACTGTTAAATTCATGGAGAACATTGCCAGTTGTTTTTCTTTTTCACCTAAGGAAGGTCTTTTCTAAAAAAACACTTTTACAGCTCTCTGATATCCCGAGTGACACCATTCTGTCAGGGGACTGACTCCAATTCGGGCCACTGCCTCATTCATTGTGTTTTGTTCATTGTTATCCTGAGTGTGTGCAGTTGTTGTGAGTGTATAAATGTCGATCTCTTGTATCACTTCCCTGTAAGGTCCTTAATCTGATAGTCCTGTTCTGATGCGTGTACCTGTTTTATGTAAAAAAAAAAAAACGTCTTTGTGAAGCAGTGCAAATGTGATCATCCATGCACCATGCCGCCATGACACAAACTAAAATGTGTGAGTTTGAAAACAGATTTAAGACACACCACAGACTTTACCCACAAGGCTTGTAATCTGTCAAACCATGAAAAAGTTTTGTGATGGTCATGGACTGAAGAAATAAAAAACACAAAACCTTTTCACAAAAAAAAAAGAAAATCCCAGCAAAAAGCATCATCTTCTCATATGCATCTTGCTTCAATGTCTTCCCCAAGGTACACACATGCACATGATGCAAAATTAAACATGAATCAACAGAGCAGGACATCTCCTTCCATCGCTTCATTGTCCAGTTCTGATGCTCATGTGAACGTGAAGTGATTGTCATTATGATGCACTGCAGCACAGCACAACCTACCGATTTTGAGTCCGCTTCTTTACCTGCTAGGCCAATACTGCCTTACTGAGTAGGCTGTTTTAAAAGATTTTAATGACATACGTTTGGCTACAGACTTATTATACCTCGCACTGCACCTTGCACTCTCCAACCCTCCAGTACTGCTCGTCTGGTCCCTCCACCGCTGAAGGTACAAGGAAGATACTCATCTAGACTCTTCTCTGTCTTGGACCCTAGGTGGTGGAATGGACTTCCCCTCAAGGTGAGAACAGCACAGTCGCTGAGTATTCTGACTGTAATGTTCTTGTCCTTTACGATTTGACTGCTGCATTAGATACAGTGGATCATGCTAATTAACTCTCTTGTTTGGAGCAGTGGGTGGGTATCATAGGAACAGCACTGGGTTGGTTCAGGTCCTGTATGGATTACTGTAACTCCCTTCTAGCATACCATCCGGCCTCTACCTATAATACAGAATGCAGTAGCACAATTGGTTTTCAACCTTCCCAAATCAACCTTCCCACACCACCCCACTACTACACTCCTTCCACTGGCTCCCAGTATCTGCCCACATCAGATTCAAAATACTGATGTTGGCCTACAAAGCCAAACATGGGGTAGCACCATCCTACCTCAGAGCCCTTATTATACCTTGCACTGCACCTTGCACTCTCTAACCCTCCAGTACTGCTCGTCTCGTCCCTCCACCTCTGAAGGTTCAAGGAAGATACTCATCTAGACTCTTCTCTGTCTTGGACCCTAGGTGGTAGAATGAAATACCCCTCAAGGTGAGAACAGCACAGTCGCTGAGTATTCTCAAGCCACAGCTTATGACCTTCTGCTTTAGAAAATACTTAGACGTACTTGTGACTTTCTTATAGTCTGACTTATGCAAGAAAAATTACAACCGAGAGAATAAAATAATTGTATTCATGGTTTGAGTCCTAGTGAACCAGAACTGATTACTTCATTGATGGTAACATGAAAACACGTTGTAAGTCGCTCTGGGTAAGGGCAAATGCTGGGGCAGTGGTGGCCTAGCGGTTAAGGAAGCGACCCCGTAATCAGAAGGTTGCCGGTTCGAATCCCGAGCCGCCAAGGTGCCACTGAGGTGCCACTGAGCAAAGCACCGTCCCCACACACTGCTCCCCGGGCGCCTGTCATGGCTGCCCACTGCTCACTCAGGGTGATGGGTTAAATGCAGAGGACAAATTTCACTGTGTGCACCGTGTGCTGTGCTGCTGTGTATCACATGTGACAATCACTTCACTTTATTTTACTTTATAAAAAAATGTAAATGTCCAACTTGACAGAGTGAACTTTTTGTGTCCGTCTTGGTGACCAGACGTGTGGTGTCCCACAGGGCTCATTTCTTGCCCCCCTTTTCTTTTTTATTCTTAGTTTTATACTCAGAAAACATGGCATCAAATTTCCCTTTTATGCTGAAATTACTGCACTTTATATAGGGGTCATGCATCTCCAGAGGGATCAAAATGCTTCACTCGGAAGGTTGAGCACATTACCCCTATATTAGGTTCAATAAACTGGCTGCTGTAAAACTGTGGAGAATGGAATAAAAACTCTCTCTACACACAAAAGCATTGCATTAAAATCACTCCAACCTGATGTTACCTGTGTAAAAAAGACCATGTGGTGTGGGAGAAGAGAATAGAGTGTGTAGAAAAAACTCTTTCTCCCTCCACACAAAGCACTGTATTCAACCACTCCAATTTGATGTTACCTGGCAGAAAGAGGCATGGCACAATAGAGGTTAAAAATGAACAGTTTCTAATTTATTAACACCGGTAAATAATTATTGTAGTTACATGTGAATATTCAATGTAAAAAGGTACCAAGGTTACAGAGAAAATAAAAATGAGAAGAAAGAGTAAAGTGGGAGAAGAGAAAGAGAGGGGGAGAGAAAGGCTCAGAAGCCTTCTGGCTTCCGATGGAAAACCCCCTGAGCAAGAAGCTCAGAGCCCCTTTTTCCACATGTGAGCAGACTTTTATACCCCTGGCCTACAGGAAGTTGTCACTGGCCTACAGGAAGTTGTCACTGACCAATCAGAACCTGTTGTTTCTGATGTCACGCCCTTGGTGCCTCCCATTTGGGGAAGACATAGAGGGTGGGCGGTCCTGACGGCTGATACTTCACACGTAACCGTCAGACAAAAGACATGTAAAACAGAGGTGTCGAATCTTCACGCACAACCATCGACACAGGAATGTCACACTTTCCCCTGCAGACATCTGTTATGCAACGCAAAAGCAGGCTCCCGTGATGTCCATTCTTACACCTGGCAGAAAGAGGCATCGCACAATAGAGGCTAAAAGAATTAACAGTTTATAATTTATTAACACAAGTAAATTAATATTGCAGTAACATGTAAATATTGTGTGCAAAAAAGGTACCAATGTTACAAAAAAACAAAAATGAAAGACAGGAGGAAAAGACAGAAAAGCCTGAACCAAGCTTCAGAGACATCACCTGATCCAGGAGAAAAATAGGTAGAGGGAAAAGACTAAGAAGCTGGAAGGCCCAGTTCCCGATGGAAAAGAAGATGAAAAGCTCCTGAGACCACAAGTGAACATTCTTTTATACATTTGACTGCAAGGAAGTTGTCACAGACCAATCAGAATTTGTTGTTTCTGTCTTGTCACACCCCCAGTGTCTCCCATCTGTGGCAGGACAGGAGGTCTCAGAACACATGGCTGGCATTTCACACCTCTTACCATTTGACAAAGATATGGAAAAACCTCTACGCAAAACAAAGGTGCAGAAACGTCATGGCCCTGCGACGTCCCATCTTACACTGGGGCAGTGGTGGCCTAGCGGTTAAGGAAGCAGCCCCGTAAACAGAAGATTGCTCCCCGGGCGCCTGTCATGGCTGCCCACTGCTCACTCAGGGTGATGGGATAAATGCAGAGGACAAATTTCACTGTGTGCACCATGTGTATCACATGTGACAATCACTTCACTTCCCTTCACTGTCCATTTAATTTAAAATTCATTTTAAAATTCTTTGATTTGCTTTTATAACCCTCCATGGACCCTGGCCCCATCCTATCCCTCTGAGCTGCTCCAACCTTAAATACCATCTTGCTCCCTCAGGTTAGCGATTAACTGCTCCTGAGGGTACCCAGGACTAAGTGCAAATTTAGTGGAGATTGTGCTTTTTTCTTTACCAGCTCCTAAATTTTTGAACGATCTGACTCATGAGATTTGACAGGCCTCTTTTCTGTCAGTTTTTACAGTTTTACAACCCATCTCTTCACCCTAGCTTATGAGATGTTTGAATTTTAGCTTATTTTTACTTTTAATTTAGTCACTTTTAGTCATTTTATACTGTTTTATGTTTTAAATATGCTGATTTTATTTATCATGTATTTTATTTTTTTATGTGATGCTAGTATTTTTTATTTATTGCCCTAACTTATTCCCTGTACAGCACTTGTTGGTTGCTTTAACGTGCTTTATATATAAAGTTGGATTGGATTGGATTGTTCTTGTTATCGGTTTATTTTATACATATACATGCCAAGTATGTTAGTCCCATTATATATATCTTATACAATCTACAGCAACCTAAAAACTTTAAATAATGTGTGGAGTTTCTTTCTAGTCATTTTATACTAATTCAGTCTGCGGTTTGTTTATTTTTAGTATTTATAACCATTATAAATATGTTGTCAGGATTAACCATAACTTGGATATTTAGTTTATATATTTCCTGATTGTTTTATACCATTGTTTTAAATGCATAATTTTTGGGTGGACTGCTTTTTTTACTTTTTGGTGGTCTTAAAACAGTTTTGTTCATGTTCAGAAAACAGGGAGGTGCCAAATGTCTACTAATCATAAGGGGAGTAACAGATTAATAACCTCAGTTGACCAGAGAGTAGTTCTCAGCACCAGGCCAGGTTTTCTTGAACGAGCTGCACTGCTGGGAGTTCGCAGGAATGAACAGAAAATTCTGTGGGGGCTGTAATGCAGAATGTGAGTCACATGTGTGAATATGCATTCTATTTTTTATTGTTTAGTGATTCTGTCTCTGGATGATCACAACTGACTATCAGATATGATTGCATTGCTCTAATTTAACATGCTTGATTTTACATTGCAATGCCATTTGTACATTCCATGAACCATGAGACAATTTGAAGAGGTCAGATTAACGCATAACATGAGTTTTGGAATTTTTTGCACTGAGAAGCTGCCATCAAACAAAAAGTAATCACCTGGATTTAACAGTGCAAATAGAATCATTTTAGAAAACTGATACAGTTAGTAATGTAAGTTAGACACGTGTCATTTCTTAAATAATCATGTCTTAAGATATATACTGCAATATATTCATCTGATTCAGAAGAGTCAAGTTATGCATGCATCATTCAAAAAAAAAATCATCCAAGGAGAATGCTTAAACTTCCAAAATTGGATTAAGAACCGTCTAGTGAAATATATAAACTTGAAGAATAGTGATAAAATATTATCTTTGTGGAAGAAAAGTGGTATGAAAAAATCTTGAACAATCGTGATAGGCGACACAAATGTTTTGTGAGAAAGAATTGTAAAAACAGCTATGTTCAACAGTGACATTACAATGAAAAGAGACCAACCTACCATGTAGGCTTGAGAAAACTGCTGATCAATGAGGCATATCTGACCATTAAGGCATCAATTTGCTTCAATTTGTTGGAAAGCATAAAGATTGGACTCTGGAGCAATGGAAGCAGGTCATGTAATCTGATGAGTCCATATTTACCCTGTTCCAGAGTAATGGGCTCCTCGGTGCTATGATCTGGGGATGCTGCAGTTGCTCATATTGAGGTTCAGCAACATTATGTCCCAGAAGAATGAGGTCAGCTGAATACCTATCTACTGAATGACCAGGTTGTTCCATTACTGAAGTTCTACTTGCCTGATGGCACAGGCATATTCCAAGATGACAATGGCAAAATTCATAAAGTTCAATTATTAAAAGAGTGCTTCAGGGACTGTAAGTCATAATTATCACACATGGATGGAACACCTCAGAGTCCAGATCTAAATCCCATTGAGAATCATCCTCTCTAGAAGATCTTGGTGACAAATTAATGCCACTTACAAATGCCAGAGCAAATGTGTGCGGTAATCAAGGCTATAGGGGTTCCAATTAAATATTAGAATGTGTGACTTTTTTTGTACAGGCAGTGTAATATATTTTGTGTATATATATTTATGGTGAAAAACTGAAACTGGAACTGAAAACCTAATGTTTTATAGATAGCATGTAGAGACAGTATAAATACATTCATATTTTGTCAATCTTAGCAGCTTTCTTATTACAGAATTCAGTTAAAAAGATATTTGTGCTTTAAAAGGTTGTGACTAGCTCACATGCATCAAGGACTCTAAACACATACCTTCTTTTACATATCTTCTTTTTAACTGCGTATCAGTTTAGATCATCATTCCAAGAACTCAGAAGGGATTGGACTTCTTCTTGTCAAGCCAGTTCCATGGTGTTTTTTTTTTCTGTCTCACTTGCCTAGATCCATTTGAGCTGAAAGCTCTGAAAAACAAGGCTTATCCAATATGGAAGCAATTATAATCAATCAAATGCAAGTTAGACCGGGTACAGTACATGAGGTTTGAGAGAAATAAAATTGCTTTCATATGGCTCAGGTCCAGGCCTTCCTAGAATCCCATGAGAATAGATCATGTAACATGAGGGCCTAAGATATAAACTTTAATCATTCTTTAATCACATTTTAGACTCTTTTAGTCTCGGGTGCTTTAGATTTGGCAACATGTAGTCTCCAAAAATTGTGCTTTAGTGTATAAACTTTACTCTGTGCACTCACCTGTCATTGCAGTTTCACCGCAGTCACCACATTGGGGTCAGGCTAAATCGCACTGGCTCAGAATTAGCAAAAGTTCCCCACATCAAGGCCAAAGCTGGAAAAACTGCAGGAGCCTTACACAAACCGCTGGAATATCAAAAATAAAAAAAGGCACCGGGTCAACGAAACATGAGACATTTCTTTACATTCCTGTGTTTGTGGTTTTGTGGCGTGGGCGAGCAATGATCTAATGGGGAGCAACCTCCTTTCCTGAAGACGCGGTGTACCTCAGGAAGCCATTACATACATATAATGACATTCCCAGCGGTATATCTGGCTTTCCTAAAGATGACACATGCATAAGGGAAAACAAAGAGTAAAAAAAGGTGCAAAGACAGAGCAAGAGAGAAGAAATAGGAGAAAATATATCATCTGCAACGAATGAGTGAAATACCACCTCCGCTCATTCTCCTGAGATAAACAACCTGTCAGCACAGAGTGATCCGGGCAGCCTGGGATTTTTAATAATATCATGATTTCTTTCCAGTTTTTTACCCTGCCGTCATTAAATGCCCTGCTGTCAGGCATGCCAGGACAACTGCCAGGTAACAGGTGCATAGAAATCCTAGATTTTTTAAAGGGGTTCATTGTTTAAATAAAGCAGGGGCCTGGAAGGACACAGCGGCTGAAGTCGTTCTCATGAGGCCTGTAAGTTTCAAGACAGGGTTGCCAAAACCACCCAAAGAAAGACCCTGAACATAAGAAGGTACCCGAGGCATCCAAAAAACACCACGATGAGCTCTATAAACGGGTCCGAACACTCCCTCGAGGCAGTGGGAACACCCGTTTCACCTGTTACGTCTGCCAAACATAATGTTAATGAACCAAACAGGACCAAGAGGTCTGAGGCCTTAAAATGACAGCTGTTTACTGACTGCAAATATTAGGCCGCTGAGATACATGGAGGCCAAGGTTACACGTCTGAGTGATTTGAGGCTCTTGTCATGATTTTATTTGGACATTTTAAGAGCCTGACCCCATCCTGTTTGTAAGACTGGATAAAAACGAAAAATCCAGTAATTTTCATTAAAGATTTGTTCCAAGAGTTACATGTGTGACTGAAGTCAGCACACGTGAAACATTTGCAACATCTAGTTCTATGGCTCTGTAATGCAGTATGGAGTTCAAAGGGCGAGTTCAATGGTATTCGAGACAAGGGCGGGGAATCTGAGCCACCTCATTGAACATGCTAATACAACCAATGAAGCTGCCCTCTGTTATCCAACAGAAGAATACTGCAGAAGGAGAAGAAGACTTCTGAAAGCATCTGCAAATTCAAAGCACTGCGAATGGAATAATAATCAAAAATGAATAATTAAATAGGATGACCCCAGGATGACTGTGCAAGCAGGACAGACTGCTGGCTCCTGGCAGTTTCCGAAAAGGAAAAATCCAACTGATGAGAAGGAGAGGCTGTTTATTAATGACAGGCATTCTGCAGAGAGGAGAGTTGTTTTGCAGCAGTGGAAAGGCTCCAGTGATGTCACAGTGGAGGCGAGCTGCGCTGACGGTGGCATAGGGTTACAGTACTCACCCATGGGAGCTTGTTCCAATTACATCTCCGTGAAAGAGGTGCCCGATGAACAGAAAAAAAACGACACTTTCTACATGTCAGTCCAGCAAGGCTTCTTGTTTTGAATTGTTGGAGCACCACATTAGTAGGTGACACAAGCACATCACTACATACAAAACCGACCACACATTTCTCCATAATCCTCAGTAAAAAGGCTCAATTGTCCAATAATCATTGGAGAACAATCAGTAAGACTAATCAAAGAAATGTAAACTAGCTTAGAGCTCTTACTTTAACAGAATATTATGCATCTTTCAGGGGATACTCCTGGTTGGCTGCAGTTATCCCAGCCAGCAGATATGTGAACACAGTCACATCCAGGATGTGCATATAAATGGGATTCAGATGGAAAGAGAACAGTGACAAATTATAGAAACCCTGAAAACATTGTAAACATTTTATCTAACATCTGCTGAGTGCATCCATAAAGTCACAGGCATATGGCTAATAAAAAAGGATGAATTTTGGCCGATGGAGTGTAAAGATGTGAAGGATCACCCCCTATAAAATGCCACAATTGTTGTTTAAGTCCAAGCCATAGTAAACAGTACCATCTGGTTTAGGTGGTCTGGCATGACATGTCATGGCATGGTGAAGCTGAGGAACATGTCCTGACTTGATCTTAGTGACACACTCATGCCTAGAACTGATGCTGTTCCATGATTGACAGTGACATGAGGACACTACATGAACCTGATACCCTACACTACACTCATACTTGACTAGTTTAAACAGCCTGAAGAAATTGGCTTTCAGAACAAATCCAAACTGAGCCTTGGGAAGATATAAATATATAAATGTATACATTTTTTACATTCTTTTGATAAAATAAAGTTCACACCTTACAACTTTATAAAATCGGTTTATCAGTATAGATAGATACATTTTTTAAATAAAATGTACAGGTGTAAATATTTAAATTTGAAAGTAAGCAGTGATTTAAAGTAAGATTATGATGATCGAACATATAGATGTGTAATATTGCACAAAAGTTACTGCACTTCAAGGCACATAGAAATATAAATAAAGACAAAGTGGATGTGTGTGCATTGAATGATTGTAAGCTTTAGATTTATATAAGTGTACTTTGAACAAAAAATGGAAGGAGCAGTAAGTGACTTGTGATCTAAAATGTGAGCTAGATGGGTGACTCTGGGGTTTGACGACTTGTTTAAAAGGTACAGAAAATGTAGGGAAAGAGAACGTCGAAGCCTTTGAAAAGATTTTTGGGGGATTTTTTTCTTTTTTCCTTACAGGAAAAAGTACCACAGATGACAGTACCACAGATGCAGACAGTACAGTTCAAGTTAAATGGGAGCCAAAGGGAGCTTCTCTTAAAAGAAAACAAGCTCCAGGGAAGTTTTGGGGAACGTTTTAAAATATTTAGGTTTAGGATAAAAAGTAATATACATATGTTAATCTTGGATGTGCATTCACTCATCGCCTAGTGGGTAACCTGCCTGTCTGCAAACCAGACAGCTCAAGTTCACAGATTCAAACCCCACTTACCCCACTGAGCAAGATTGAAAGTCATGCTAGATAAGTGTGTGGGGATGGTGCTTTGCTCAGTGGCACCTCAGTGGCAACTTGGCAGAACGGGATTCGAACCAGCAACCTTCTGATTAAGGGGCTGCTTCCTTAACCTCTAGGCCACCACTGCCCAGTGTAACTAGTGGATTTCTTGGAGACCTCATCCTGGTCACAAGACCAGTTGCCTTCCCTCTACACCAATGACCGCACCATCAGGAATTTAACTGTTTAACTCCTGAAGTGTGCAGTTGACACTGCCATCATTGGACTCATTCAGGATGTTGACAAATCTGCTTACAGACAGGAAGTTTAGCGGCTGGTACTCTGGTGCAGTCAGCACAACCTGGAGCTGAACAAGCTGAAGATGTTTCGTCTGTGGAGACTTTCTGATCTGCTGCCCTCTGGCAAATGAGACAGAAATCTGCAGAACAGGACCAGCTGACACCAGAACAGTTATTTCCGTCTCGCCACTACCCTTACTTACCTGGCATGGGAGATACCGGTTCACAAAAACGCGGTTCACCCAGGGCGAGGCTCAGCCATTTGCACTCTGGCTGTGCTGACCGCTGCGAATTCCCCAAATGTGGGAATACTTTCTGGTAGTTAACATTTTTTTAACAACCAGTGGTGGCCTAGCGGTTAAGGAAGCGGCCCGTAATCAGAAGGTTGCCAAGGTGCCACTGAGGTGCCACTCAGCAAAGCACCGTCCTCACACACTGCTTCCCAGGCGCCTGTCATGGCTGCACACTGCTCACCAAGGGTGATGGTTAAAAGCAGAGGACACATTTTGGGGCAGTGGAGATCCCTCACACCCTGGTCACAGACTTTTTGCCCTCTGGCAGACGTTACAGAAGCCTGCAGACCAGGACCAGCCGACACAGGAACAGTTTCGTCCCCCTCGCCATTTCCCTCCTAAACAGCTGAAACTGTCACACTGCAAATCGCCTTCAACATTGCACACTGCACTTTATGTACACTCTGTATATAGGATTTCGTTTTTTGCCTATTTATTTATAGACCTATGTACATTCTGACATATATTTATTTATACTCAGTAGATATAGTTATTTATAAACAGTACAAATTAATTCCACAACTTGTACAATAATACTTGCACACATCCTTGCACATTGTTGTTGTTTTTTGTTGTTGTTGTTTTTTTCCTACATTGTACTTGAGAGACACCATCTACCGGAATCAAATTCCTTGTATGTGCTTGCACATACTTGGCCAATAAATACGATTCTGATTCTGATTGTCCCAAAGAAAAGATAGCATGAAAAATGTACAAATATTTAAGGGGTGTAGTCACTTTTTGAGATACTTTAATTGAAAATTGACCATTCTGGTAGTCTGATTCAGGAATTTGTATTTTGCTTAAATAAACCACTGGAAAACAAAGTAAGAGAAATGAATGAGCCAGTCATCTCAATGATTTAATGGTATAACACCTTTTTGCCAATTTATCAACACTCAGAGGTACCATTAGAGACGGAGGGAGTGGCAGCTGCCAGCATGACCTTAGTGCACAAGAATCCTTTTTTTCCAAACCTGTTTGGAGAAAACAGTGTAGATTCAGGAGGTATCAAATTTATGACCCATATCACATGCTCACTACACAATCTCTCAATGTTTGACTGATTCTTTGTTTCTCCATTTCTTTCTACTTGACCCAGCATACAGCCATGCAAGATTTAAAGTGGCTCTAAATCCACCTCTCATTCACACCTGGAAAAGTGGAGGAAGCTGTTTCAAGCCTTTCATATCCTGAGATACTCCAGCTGGGAAAAGGCAGAATATGAACTACTGCAAATAACTAAATGCCCCACACATACATAATACTCTGCTGGTAGAGATGAAAATAAAATCATATTTGAGACTCAAATATGTTTATGCATGTTTAGACATCATGGCATTTTTAACACAGATTATATAGATATTAATATGCATACATAACCAATCTGCATAAATCAAAATATGAAACACACAGTATTTACAGAATATACACTTCTCAAAAACCATCCAAGATCTGAATGAATTACATATTCTTATAAAGTAATTTGTTCATTACATAGTTGAATGTGCTAAAAAACAAAATAACACAAAAAAAAATTGATGGAACTCAACCCATGGAGGTCTGGATTTAGAGTCACACTAATGTGTGACTCCACATTCCTGTATGACCTCCCTACAATGCCTGGGCAAGCACATGACGAGGCTGATGGTCTCCTGGAGGATCTCCTCCCAGACCTGGACTAAAGCATTCAACAACTCCTGGACAGTCCGTGGTGCAACGTGCTCTTGGTGGATGAAGTGAGACATGATGTCCCAGATGTGCTCAATCGGATTCAGGTTTGGGGAACGGGCGGGTCAGTCCATAGCATCAGTGCCTTCGTCACGCAGGAACTGTTGACACACTCCAGCCACATGAAGTTTAGCATTGTCTTGCATTAGAATGAACCCATAGCCAACAGCACCAGCATGCTTCCACAAGGGGTCTGAGGCTCTCATCTCGGTAACTTATGGCAAGCACATGGAGGGCTGTGTGCCCCCCCCCAAGAAATACAACCCCACATGCTGTGTGCCAAACATGCTGCACAGTGTTGGGCTGTAAGCACAACCCTCACCTGTGGAGGTCAGGCCTTCATACCACCCTCATGGAGTCTGTTTCTTACCGTTTGAGCAAACACATGCACATTTGCTCTGGACACTACGCTGACAGACACTGCAAACCTTCTTGCTACAGTTCACATTGATGTGCCATCCTGGATGAGCTGCACTATCTGGGCCACTTATCTCCAGCTACCATTCATTCAAAAGTGACCAAAACATCAGGCAGAAAGCATAGGAACTAGGTCTGTGGTCAGCACCAGCAGAACCACGCCTTTATTGGGGAGGTTATAATTTCTACCTGTTGTCTATAATTTGCACGACAGCATGTGAAACTGATTGACAATCAGTGTTGCTTTTTAAGTGGACAGTTTGATTTCATTGAAGTGCGACTGACTTGGGGTTACATTGTTTTTTTACTTTTTCATTTTTTCAACCTTGACACTAAAATGAATTACACAGTTAATCATCCTCTTTGGTATGAATTTACTTTCTTGTATGTCACTGCTTTTATGCTTTAGGAAAATGCAAATTAATAACTTCAAGCTCAAACACAGCTTAGTGATGCAGGTGGATGGAAATCTCAGAGGTGACCCAGTATATCTCCCGAAGCCATCTGGACCCTCACATGACAAAAGAGTTCAAAATAATGGGAGATATAAGGTTTTTATTGCAGGGATTTGGGTGCTTGAAGCACTAAATTGAATATGATATATTTTGCATGACACAGTTTCCAAAACTAAAATCTGAACCATGTAATGTGACAATGGGGAAGATTCATCCATCATCTCAATGCTGCACAATAAAAAAGGTTAAGATTCTCATCATCATATTTTCCACTGAACTTTTTTTAGGTGGCTACTTTATTATATTTATATATATTAAATAATACACTGTCAACTATGCACAATGTATTTTTATTTTAAAGGGCTCACAGGATGTCTAGTAAGATTAATACAATAGATAGCCAAGGGAGCTATATGTACTCATGGGAACAGGTGAACATCATTTGGGTAATCCGGAAAACAGGAAAACTAAATATGCATAACAAAACAATAACGTGTTTGATGTGGAGTTTATGGAACATTTCTCATTTCTTAGGTTGTTTGTATTTTCAATTCTGTTCAGTTCTTTTCCACATTGTGATGGTTCCAAAAGATTTTACTGTTTGGTTATATAAATGTCTGCTTTTGCTTATGCTGAACGAATTCAGGCATTGCAAGAGGAAGCACTGGCACAATGCTTAGATACAGTTCTCTATTCATGTGCCATCATTGTAGGCAAGAACATCTGATGACTTTGATTTATTCTGGTTACTACTGTTACTGATTTTAGTAACTTGTATTTGTTTGTAACAGATTAAACAGCAGCTAAGGGAAAGTAGTTGGGAAAAGATCAATAAAGGGGTGGGTTTGCCCATGTGAGTTCACCTTTGATGCAGAACCAACATTTGCTGGCGGGGCTTGAAGGTGCCATAGAAAGGAGCCATTTGCTCAGTTTTTAATGTTGTTTTTGGTGTCTACCCTAAAGGCCTGTGAAAGTCTAAACATTTCCAGATGCAAATTTGCATGTGCATTTTCAGTCCTTTTATACAGCCTTAGAATGAAATCAGCTGTTTTTCTTTTTTGTGGGTTCTTTAAAATGTTGATAAGATCTGCTCTGATTGGCTGGGGTCCTAGTTGTTGTTCTTTATTTCTAAAAGTAGGCTTAGATTAAACCAGATGTCCCATTTTTACAGCATTTATCAGATGCCCTTATCCAGAGCACTTTACAATCAGTAGTGGCAGGGACAGTCCTCTTGGAAGCACTCAGGGACATTATGGTAGTAAGTGGGGTTTGAACCTGTGACTTACCTACTAGGCCTGAATTTGTAGTCAGAAAGTTGTGGAAGCATCACATCACACTAGGCATTCTGTGGTCCTTTTCACAGCGAGTCAGTATTAATGAGTCACAAATTTTACAAAACAGTTGTTGAAACTGGTCTGTTTTACTGCATTGTTATGCAAGGAGACATGTTTAAATGAGTTTCAGTTTTGTGCAAAAACTCTCCTTATTTCAGATTTGTAAACACGTTTTTTCTATGCCACCTTAAAACGTTGTTCACTCATGTCTTGTTTATTTCAGCAGCCTCTTTCTAATATTAACCAAGACCTAGCAGACCTACAACATAATTGAGAACAGAGGCCATTTTTGACTGTGCAGGAAAAGGAGGCCTAGAGAAACAAAGGGGACAGGCTCCTCAAAGCATGCAGCCCTGAACATGTGCAGTCTGGCTAATCAGGACCATTCCTCACACATGTGTACCCCACACAATGAAATCCTATAATAACCCCTGTTTCTGGAGAATATTCCTAGTCAAGAACATTACTGGATCTCCATCAGTCAATAGGTTGTCTATGGCATAAAATGACTTCCTGGAGCAGCAGAACCAGCTTTCAGCTTTTGAACTTCTCTGCATATGAAGTTGTGGGGAACAGTCAAAATCATTCCATGCAATGAAAAGCTTTGTGAACCAGTTACATGAACATGAACATCATGGAGATACTTGATATTTAGAAGACGGCTGCCGGGTTCGACTCTGGGTATCAATTCAAACTGCAGACCTCAGAGAAGTAAGGCCACAATGTTGACTGCCGTGCACCCCACGCACCTTCATCTATTCTTGTAATCAGAACTATATCTATTCATACAGTTGCATGATAATTTGTTTCTTGCATCAAGCAATGTTTCAATCATTTGTAGGAGGGTGGAGTGGAAAGATGAGTCAAAAATTTAGCATAAAGTCTCAACACTGTCATTACTGGACCTGACTGCTGATAAACATCTGCAATGGTCATTAGGACCAGTGACAGGAGAAAAAGGGCGTGAGCTTATCAGCTATGAGAATTTTTCCTGACACGTGCTGGCTTGTCCACAGATAGCAGATGGGATGCTAAGGTAGAAACAGCTGGGAGAAAGTACAACAAAGAGACTGGAACAGCAGCCAGCTTTAGCACATGGTGGGAGAGATCTTCTTTTCCCCCCTCCTAGGTGAGTCGCACACCATCTATTCTCCCCCATCTAACTCTTATTCCCCAATATTTTTTCATCAACTGACTTCACAAATTCCTTCCCAGGATGTTGGCAGCAGCCCCAGGAAAATCATCTAAACTACTGTGAGGATGAGCAATGATTCAGTGCTTGAAAGTGCTGGGAGCCTCAGCAGCACCCACTGATGTCAATGACCCCACAAACATCTAGCCATGTGGTTTCCATGGGAATATGTTATCTTGATGACTATTTTCTTTCTTTTCCCTTCATTGTAACAGTAGTATTTTAGTGCTTTTAACACCACTAAGATAGTCTTAACGATGGCACTCAAAAATGAACTTAAACAAGTTGGTAGGTGGTAGTAGCCTAGTGGGTAACACACTCGCCTATGTACCAGAAGACCCGGGTTCAAATCCCACTTACTACCATTGTGTCCCTGAGCAAGACACTTAACCCTAAATTGCTCCAGGGAGACTGTCCCTGTAACTACTGATTGTAAGTCGCTCTGGATAAGGGCATCTGATAAATGCTGTAAATGTAATGTAATGTAATGTAAGTTACCCCAAGATTGACTTAGATCACTACACTATAACTTGATTTAACCCAGTGTAATCCAGTACCAACCAGAAAACCTTTTCTATTTTTGCCTTGCTCACTAGGTACTTTGATAGATGTGCCAATAGTGCATGCAAATGTCTCTTTATTAGTATATTTCTATAGTGCAACTACATTTGCAGCATTTAGCAGATGCCCTTATCCAAAGAACTTTTCAGTAGTTACAGGGACAGTAGGGGGTTACAGACATTGAGGGTTAAGTGTCTTGCTCAGGGACACAATGGTAGTAAGTGGTTGTTTGAACCTGTGACTTTGTGGTCTTCTGGTTCATAGGCGATTGTCTAACCCACTAGGCTACTACCACTCATTATCATGGCAGAACAAAGCATTCACACTGAATTTACAAGAATCCACTGTGGCATTGAGTCAGCGCTTGACAGCGGCCGAGAGGCAACCAGTTGCTGTTTGTTGCAGCTGTCTTAACTTGCCATGAACTGGCTGGCTGAACGTGACTGATTGATCAAAAAGTTTGTACAGAAACGGATTTGATTGGCTGGTGCTTGTGCCGTGCTGGAAAACTTTTATGTGTGCAGTGGTGGTCTGTGCATTGGTGGCCTAGTCGGTAAGGGAATGGACCTGTAATCCAAAGGTTGCCGGTTTGAATCCCCAAACTACCAAGGTGTTATTAATGTGCCACTGTGTAAATCACCATCCCCACACACTGCATCCCAGGCGCCTGTCATGGCTGCCCACTGCTCACCACGGGTGGTGGGTTAAAAGCAGAGAACACATTTCATTGTGTCACCATTTGCTGTGCTGTGTATCACAATGATAATATACAATATTAATATACAAAATAAAAAAAAACTTTCTTCTTTAAGCAGAAGAAAGGACAAATGATTCAATTCAGCAGTGCATGACATTACTCTATTCAAAGTGAATGGAAGCTTCTCAGTGGGTTTGAAAATATTACTTCCTGACAAGTGGGGAATAATAGATGCCTTGTGCCCAGATACCTTGGTGCCTCTGTATGTTGCTCAAAGGTAGGTGATTTAATGTAGAGAAATAAACAGTAATTAAGATAATGGAAGACATGTTGGAGTCAGTTCAGAGAGCCCAAACATTATTACAATGTACACTAAAAGTTAAGTAGTTCCAGGCCAATTATTTTGTTTTTGACCCACACTTGTAGTATTCTGGTGAATTTGAGTTTTTGGGTATTGTGGCCAGTGGCCCGTTGTCTCTTCATAGCTTTGTGCAAGGCTCCTTCTGGTGGCTGCTGAGATGAATTACATAAAATAACATGTTTACAGTGCCATTATCTTGTAGCAGGATACTTTCTAATATTATTTGCCTACACAAATACTTTCAAAAGATATATGTTTGATAAATGTTTGACCACAAGTCACACAGACATTCATAAATGTTTTCATAAATGTTTATTGAGAAAGACCAATGCAAAACACAAATAATTCTTAATACAAAACATAGTAAAGTTCTAGTTTTGAAAAATCTGTATTAAATATGCACTGTACTGTTAGGAATTAGTGGTTGCTTGGTTATATAATATATGCTTGTAATGACTCAACAGCAGTTTGCTTTTCTGTGCTTCTTTTTGCCATTGACTAACCTCACACTGTCACACCAGATACATGGGAAGAAGGATGGCTTGCTACTTTTACAGAAGAAAATGTTGTTTCACTGGGTTTTCCCTCCAGTGTAATTCTGGTGGGGACCTACTAACAAAGTAAGAAATGGAAAGAAAAAAAATCTTAATGAAACAATGCAAACGCTACCCTTAAGTTCTGAAGACATTGAATTTATCCATGGTGAAAATCATGGCATGAGAAAAACTCTGTCTAAAAAGGGTTGTCCTCACGGCAAACAATAGAAAGACCTGTAATCCCTGTGGAGAGTCAAAAGACATTATCATTGTGATTTACATTGCAAATTAAAAGGACATTAAAATTGATAAAACATACAGGTTCCACTGCTTATTTACAAATAAATATATTTGATAAAAATCCAATGTTGGTCATTTTTTTTCTTTGTGGTTTGCTTTGTCTGGAATTCTGGACACTTTCTGGACGACCAGTTACTAATATGTCAATATATGAAAATTATGTTAATGGATTAATTTATTTACTCATAAAACACAATGTCATAATTCTGTAAACCAGTTTAATCCAACATAGACCTTCTGTTTGCTGATTTTCTGAAATCTTTGTCAGGATTGCCTGCAGCTGGGCTCCACACCGGAAGCCAATCCTGACGCCCCATAAATGCCGGAAGTTTCTGCCCGTTCGGGGTCGCTGGCATTTTCGTGAACTCTCTGCACGAACTTGACCTGATTTAGTTTTATGTGTTTTGAGTTCTGGCAATCGCCACACGCCTACGGGTTAGTTTCAGTTCATTATTTACGTTAAACTGTTTTCGGCCACCGCGCCATTGTTTCTTTGTATTTCGTTATTGTTTGTTATAATAAAACCCCCTTCCCAGCATGTCAGACCTCTGCGCTTCCTTCCCCCGTAAGTCCGTAGTCGTGACAGAATGCCAGCGACCCCCCCAAAAGCGCAGAGGTGGAAAGCAGAGGAGAAGAAACGCCGCGAAAGACGCAGCCCGGCGCGGCGAACGCGGACGCCAGGGGAGAGACGCGCCGCCTGTTCTGGTCGAGCGTTTTCTCCCCGAGAAGCCGTGGTACGCGGCGCCGCGTGATGACGTCACCCCCGGGAAACTCCGCGAAACCCGGAAGCGACAACGTCGGCGGGTGAGTGGGCGGAGCGAGGACGTTGGCGTCGGCAGCAGCGAGGAAGTGACGTGGGCAGCGAGCGCAGAAGATGCGACCCCCACGATCTTCGCCATGTCGAGCCAAGAACTCTGCGCTCTGCTGGCAAGGCTCCCCGTGGACTGGGACGACACGGACGACGACGAGAGCACGGGAGACGAGAGTTGGGCTCCGCCCATCGCGCCAGTCTGCGATCGTCGCAAGGTCCGTGGGGACCCACGTCACTTCCAGGGGGGTGAGAAGCGGCAACAACGGCGGCGTTCCTCCAGCGAGGAGGTGGGCAGCCTCCAGCCCGAATGGCCAGAGTACTGCCCATGGGAGCTTATCGCGCCATGGGTCCAGGATGTCCGCAGGGTGGACGACCCTTGCAGTCACCGGTGGGAGGACACGGATGACGAAAGCGATGATGACGTGGATTTTCGGTGGGCGGTCGTTGTCGGGATGGCTCCGCCCAGCGTGCGCGTCCGAGATCATCGCGGCGTCCGTGATGACCCATGTGACTTCCAGGGGTACGAGGTGGACACGGACGACGACCAGGATGACGCCGTTTGGGCAGTCGGTGCCGGGATGGCTCCGCCCATCGCGCCCATCCAGGAGCGTCACGAGGTCCGTGGAAACCCACGTCCCTCCCAGCAGTGTGAGGAAAGCTGGTGGAAGAGGGCGACGGGAGGTCGCCAGCCAGCAACTGCGCTGCCGGGACTGCCTCGCAGGGAATCCTCCATTCCTGCTCCAGTCGCCGACCCGCCTTCCCTCTGCCCGGACGTTCCCCAGCGAAATGGCAGCGCAGCACCAGCGCCCACACCTGCTGGAGAAGACGTCCACCCCCCTCCACACCACACACCTACCACCATCTCCAGCGCCGTGCCCAGCCCCGTGTGGGACAGCCCAATTGTCCCGGGACCCTTCAGTGGGGCAGCAGACACTGATAAGACCACCACCATCCTCTCGTGTCTGCTTGGGTCAGCATGGGGCTGGAGCGCAGCCCTCTGGCAGCAGGGAGAGACAGACAGCAGTTTTCGGGACTTCCAGCAGAGACTGAGGGCGGAGTTTGATCGGCCAGAGCCTGAGCCAGGGATCGAACTCTGCCCCTCCACCACATCCAGCGCCAGTCAGGATCCGGGGCAAGAAGACCAAGCACTGGCGGGCGACGAGAAGGTTGCGCCTCCCGAGATCCTGGCTGTGCCCCCTGAGGAGGTCCCGGAGTGCTCAGAGAGGGAACTAGACGACCCTCTCTTCTGTCTGTCTCTGTCTGTGTGTGTGTGCGTGGCATATGTGTCCGTATGTCGCCCCCACTTCCCCTCTTTGTGTCCACCAGATGGCGACCCAGCCGCGGAGCCGAACCCCAGGGAGGAGGTTCCTGACCCGAATGTGCTGGTCCAAGGCGAGGTGGACAAGCCCCAAGGTACCCCTAAGTCCAGCCGGGGGGGGTGCTCCCCCAAAGAATTTTTTGGGGGGGTGCAGTTCGGGTTGGGGACTCCTCCTGAGGGGAGGGGAGGTGGGGAAGCGATGGAGCTGGGTCCTCCGGTAGCCAGTGAGGAGGGCGGGCCAGGCATGGGCCTGCGTCTGCCTCCAGAGGGGTGGAGCGCCATAGAGCCCCCGGGTAGGCATGAGGACCCAGCTGGGACAGGCAGGAAGAGGGCCTGCTTGTCCCAAAGGACGCAGAAGGGGCTAGCCGGATGGTCTGGCAATGCCCCCCCCTTGGCACCAGGGCCGTGCAGCGAGAGGGGCTGCATAGTCCCAGAAGGCACCAGCCTGGGGTGCCTGGAACAGTCGCCAGAGGCTCTGGGACAATCTCCCTGCGCGGTGCAGGGGGTGACACAAGACGTGTCAGAGGGGATGTGTGGAGACAGGGCCCACACATACCCAGATGGATCGGCCCTGATTATTGTGTGCAGGTACGAGAGTCCGGGGCCGCCATGCGGGACCACGCCGGGGAGCCAGGCCGAGGGTCCGGGGCCGCCATGCGGGACCACGCCGGGGAACCAGGCCGAGGGTCCGGGGCCGCCAAGCGGGACCACGCCGGGGAGCCAGGCCGAGGGTCCGGGGCCGCCAAGCGGGACCACGCCGGGGAGCCAGGCCGAGGGTCCGGGGCCGCCAAGCGGGACCACGCCGGGGAGCCAGCCCGAGGGACCGGGGCCGCCACGCCTGACCACGCCGGGGGGCCAGCCCGAGGGACCGGGGCCGCCACGCCTGACCACGCCGGGGGGCCAGCCCGAGGGACCGGGGGCCGCCACGCCGGACCACGCCGGGGAGCCAGCCCGAGGGACCGGGGCCGCCACGCCTGACCACGCCGGGGAGCCAGCCCGAGGGACCGGGTCCACCAAGGGGAGGATACAGCAGGGCAGGAGCCCTGTGGTTGCCGCCGTCCGCCCCGCCGCCTCCACTGATGGTACTGTTGGGGCTCCGAGGACGTAGCCCTTGGAGGGGGGGCTCTGTCAGGATTGCCTGCAGCTGGGCTCCACACCGGAAGCCAATCCTGACGCCCCATAAATGCCGGAAGTTTCTGCCCGTTCGGGGTCGCTGGCATTTTCGTGAACTCTCTGCACGAACTTGACCTGATTTAGTTTTATGTGTTTTGAGTTCTGGCAATCGCCACACGCCTACGGGTTAGTTTCAGTTCATTATTTACGTTAAACTGTTTTCGGCCACCGCGCCATTGTTTCTTTGTATTTCGTTATTGTTTGTTATAATAAAACCCCCTTCCCAGCATGTCAGACCTCTGCGCTTCCTTCCCCCGTAAGTCCGTAGTCGTGACAATCTTATTTCAGTTAAGTTGTTCACTGCCTAGACACAGGCAAATAAGTTCTGACATTATAAACTTAACATTTTGTTGGAATTGCACAAAAAATACTTTACATTAATTACAGTATTAACGTCATTTTAAACGTCAGCCAAAATCTTTGTGTGGTAAAATAGAATATTTTGTATGGAGTGCCTTAAGTATATATAAATAATTAAATAATAAAATGTGAAAAATGGAGAAATTAAACATAATTTTGTGCTGCTAAGTGTGGAGAAAAGCAAATTTTTTATAACTTTTACCAAAACTTTGTGCAGACCAGTTGATCTGCTGTGGTGACCTCTAACATGCAGCCAAAAAAAGGAGACAACAATTGGGGGTTCCACTAACCTGGGTTGTGGTTGATATACAAAAAGCAATATTTAGAAATGTATGGGCATAATGACTTGAGGGTGTGGAGACCACCAGGTAACCCAAAAACCAGGACAAGCCCAGAACTGATCCTAGAGAGAAGCTGCACAAAAGTTTTTTCTTCAAATTGCCATTATTTGTCCTGTAAAATATGAATAGATTTCATAAGTATTAATGTCCCAGAAACACAATTTAAAAGATTACAGTGCAACAATAATACATTTTTTAACATTGCGTGCACTTTCCTGTTCTTGTCTGATAGACCATGGAAATAATCAAATGTTTTCTACTTCTTCTTTCTTTCAATATTTGCTTATTATTCAAATGTCTCCACAAACAAAGCACATCTGTATCCCAGTGTCAGTTCTCTTAATAATCTGCTGTCACGTTGTGTGACAGCATGTTTAAAAAAACAAACAGTTTTTTTAATTGGACTGAAATTTACCATGCCGATACAGGGGGACTTACACATTTTCACATTAGTCCAGCCCAGAGCAATCAAAGAAATGCAAATGTGCAGTGTTATTCATATTACTAGTGTTTCCCCCTCTCGGATGACTTTTTTCCATATTCTAAATGTAAATATTAGTCAACGACAACACAAGTATAATTTTTATCAATGTTTACAGTTTTATGCCCACGTAGCATGTATTGTGAAAAATGTACTAAATGTGATAACAGTGCATATGAGCAACTTCACTCTCTGCCCTCCACCACGCTTTGGAATGACGCCACTTGAAATAGACCTAGTTGCCCAATAAAAGCTGTCCATTTTAGTTTATTTCACAACCAGTTGGCAACTAGTTAGTCAAGAAATTGTGAAAATTGCTCATATCTATTTCAACAGGCATATAAATTATCTTCAAATACTTACAATTCTTCCTGTCGATAACTCAACGGATCATTGACTCTGTAGGTCACCCCCAGTGAAATAATGACAATAACTGCTGGATGCCCTAAAGATCGGAAACTATTATTAATGTTAATAGTATTTTTATTGTAACAAAATGACAAATTACAAGACTTGAGCTGTCACATACCCCAGCCCATCACTAATGAGAAAGGAAAGAACCAGCTTGGTGGGCCAGAAAGGGGGTATTTCATCACCAGGAATATGTGTGCACCGTAGAGAGTGTTCCATGTAAAAGTAGCCAACAGGAAATATTGCATCAGGGCTGTGAAGATGGTGCAGGGGCCTTCATCTGGGTTCTGGTGAAGGTCTGAAGAAGGGATGATGTTCTCTTGGGATTTCACATGATTGATATTGGCATTGGGGTTCTCGGTTCCAAGCAGGAAGAGGATGTAAAAAATCATCATGCTCACACAGATGCTCACTAGCATAACTGTGGGACTGAAGCTCCTGGACTTCCTTTGGGAATGGGAAAAATTATATTTAAAGAGTAGTGTATGTTCTTGACAGTATTTCCTTTAAAGATGTTGTAAAGAGAAATCTGATGACTGTAATACCTGGTAATTATTTGGTATATTATTGTGAAACCCAGTCCAAAGATGGATATAACACATCCTACTGTGCTGATGATGCTCAAAGCCTCTGCGTATTTGTAATCCTGACGGTAAGACTGGAAATATCACATAACAACTGAAGCTAATTAAAGTATACTCTGGTGAATGTTTTTTTGGTGCTAAAACCAACACTGAAATCAGTACTAACCACCAACACAGCAAAGTTAGTGGTGTGGTTACAGTGACACAAAAGATTCTCAGATGATATGTTGCCTTTAAAACAGCCACGGGTGGTCCAGTCTTTCAGATCGTAGTCCCATGAAACACAGGCAAAGTCATTCAGGACTAGATTAGACACATTCTGAGAAAGAAAAGAGAGCAGGAAGAAATTATTAAAAATATTTTATTAATATTGGGCCTTTACAATTCTGATATGGATTAATTCATTTTTACAAAATGGAAGCTCAGGAGAGCTGTAAAAGCTGTAAAAACGTAGTGATGAGGTTAATTTTTTCCCCCAGTTAAGATTACGTGTGTTTTTTTAAGGTCCATCTCTACAAATAATCTATCTTTTATGTAGATTACAGCAGTGAATAGAGAATATTTTTCTCAGTGAACCTGTTATTAATTGTGATGCAGTGTTTTTTTAAAGCCCTGATGCCCAGCATGTGAGCCAGTTCAGAAGCTTCAGAACCAATTCAGCATATCAGTGGAATCTGATAATCATTTTAACAAAAATGTGAACTTCCCAACAAAAAAACAACAACAAATGGACTTAAAAAGTAAGCAGCAGTCTTGCAGTAGCCAATGTTGACCAGTTGTAAATCTAAAGTGATGTCAACAGAAATACCGTTGGTCTGAAGCTTAATTTGACTTCGTCTAGCACAGAAGCGTTCTTTACGATGGCAGAGATCACATTCCTGCTGGTCTGATTAGATGTGTTGAAGATTTTTGACTGGAAGAAGGCATCATTCTCATATAATGTGAAACCAACTATATTATTTGTATTATCTTCAGTTTGACCTGTAAAATATTAACAGAAAAAAATCTGTTACACATGCATGCTCATATAAGTTGTTCAAACAGGAACAATAAGTTAATGGGCCATAAAATCAAATGTTAAAAGACAGTCAAAAGATGTAACACAAATAATATTTTTCTATATTTATAAGTACGGCATACTTATAGCTTGCATCTGTGGTCTAAACAAATAAGGCAAAATAGTGCCTTCATGTGTTTTTTTTAGAAGATTTCCCTGAATGAGACCTGTGAATGAAACCTTGATTATGTTTATTGTCCATAATGGACTGATGATTTGTAAATGAAGTAGGGAGCAGAGCAGAAACACTTTGAAACACCTGAGATTATTAATAATTCCTTCTTAAATAATGACAAGAGACCTGGATGCAGGTCTTACCTGAAGGAAAGAGCCTGATGAAAATCTGCATATCGGTGCTACAGCCACTTTCCATTAACTGTAACATATTTGGCTGCACTGTTATTCTGTCTCTTCTGAAGATGTGGGGGTCCTCTGTGGAATTGTCTGTGAATGTTGCTGAGTTAACTTTTTAGTTTTGCTCTGCAGTGTGGTCCTACTGTTCTCACATTTTATACTCACTTGATAGGAGACTGAACTGGATGCCGGTTGTCTGGTTGCTTGGCACCTGTACAGTCTGAACCACCAGTTTGGGCTGCACTATTCTTACTGATGCATTACCTCTTTTCAGCAAAATTTTATTCAGTAAAAAGCTTTCCATATTGTTTGTAAGTCTAGATGAAAGGACATATGATTGATCATGTTCATCAAACTTGACTACAATTTACAATTTTAAATCCATGTGAATTGTGTTAATGGTTGATTGATAAATCCTGTCCACTAATCAGTTTCAAATGACACAACTGATCCTTACCCCTCATACAAATCTGATGTGGTGTTATCATGCAGTCCAGTTTAAAAAAAAAGCACCATATTGCACCCACCCAATTTATTAATATCCCCCAAAACCAAGTACATATATCAGAAAGAAAACCTTTGAAAGGAGTTGCTGCTGTTTGGCTCAAGAAACAGCTGACGATTGACTGAGAGTAGCTGGCTGAGGGTAGTCACAGATGCAGTGGCAATGGCCTATAAAGAGTTTTAGAGTTAATATTGTTGTTTTACTGTTGTCTGTATATATGTACAATTGTGCTTGAAAGTTTAGAATTTTTCTGTATAAATATGACCTGAAACAGCATTAGATTGTTATACAAGTCCTAAAAGTAAATTAAAAAAATATATAAAATATATAAAATAAATGTGGTCATATACTTATAGAGGAAAATTATATAATATTACATATTTGTGCATGACAAAAGTATATGATCCTCTATGAATAGCAGTTAGTCTGAAGATGAAATTAGTCGGGTCTTTTCAATCAATGGGATAAAAATCAGGTGTGAGCAGGCACCCTCTTTTATTTAAAGAATATGGATCTATGCAAATCTGCTCTTCATAACACATTTGTAGATGTGTATCATGGCATGATTTCTGAGGGCCTCGAAAAAAGCATAGCCGCTCATCAGGCTGGAAAAGATAACATAAAATCCTCTAAAGGGTTTGACCCCACCAATCCACAGTCAGGCAGACTGTGTACAAATGGTTGATATTCAAGACCATTGTTACCCTCTCCAGGAGTGGTCGACCAACAAGCATTACTCCCAATGCAAAGCATGTAATTGTCTGTGAGGTCATAAAGGACCCCAGGTTAACTTCTAAGCAACTACAGAGCTCTCTCACAATGTTGAGTAATGAGTACACCATCAAGAGAACACTTAACAACGATGGCATCCATGACAGGGTTGCAAGGATTGCTCTCCAAAAAGAACATTGCTGCTCATCTTCAGATTTCTAAAGATTACATGGAAAGGCCAGAAGGCTATTAGAAAAACTGCTATAAAATCTAATATTTCCCCCCAAAATGGGACCAAGCATATATTTTTATATCATTGACTGGGTTCTCTTTTTCTGCTTTTAGTACTTTTATATATTTTATATGCTTATTTTTTTTATAATTGTTAATGTTAATAAGAACAATTGTACCAGATGCATTAAATAAATTCATAATTGTGTATTGGATCAAATAAGCTTATTGTACCATATTGCTGGTATTTCTGGTCAAGATCCAGTTAATGATCCCTGCTGCTTGGGTGACATTTGAAGAATTCAATATAGCAGGATTGGATGTCAGCAGGAGTGTGTTAGATGCCACTTCATACGTCACATTGACATTGCTTTGGTCCGTTAGCTGATTCAAGAAGACGTGGGGAGAGGTTTTAGAAGTGTTTTCTAAATTCATTGGTTATAACATTTAAGAAGAAGGGACTGGTGCAACTGGATTACTCACAATGGCATGAATCATATCAAGCGTAATGTTGCAGGAAATCAACTGAAACCTTTGGAACAGTGGACTGTCTGAGTTCAAGCAAATTGCTGTTGCTTTTGAAAAATCTCCTGAATGATAAAGAGTCTTCAAAATGACTTATTTCCTATATACACTTAATGGTTATTAATTACTGTTGTGGAAATTAAGGTTAAAAATAATGTTTTGCAGAAAGCTATTAAAAAATAAAAATTATTTCATGATGACAAACCAATTAGAGAAGTTCTCATACCAGTTTCACACAGTTCTTCAGAGACTGCAACAACACCAAGACTGGTGCGTGGGAAAGTTAAATTTTTCCAAGATTCTTGATTACAGAATTTTTCTTGTTCTAGAAAAATAAGAAACTGAACTGGTTAAGAACACGCAACAGTTGTTTCCAGAAATAAAAAATCTTATTTTAATTGCTTTTTGTTATTTGCATTTGCTTGAGTTTAATGTTGTAAATATGATTACATTGTGGAGAGTACTTACTTGTCAGGTTATTTGTTTGGTTTGTGGCATCATATTCAGCATCACCCAGAGAATAATAATCGTAATAATAATAATAATAATAATTGTAATTCTCCATCTGTGCTGAATTACTCAGAAGATCTGTTGTTGTCGTGTTACCATTTGGAGATTCTGTTGAAGCGTTTGAGGTAAGAATTGTACCTAGACAGATTAATGGATCAAAGAAAAAAAATCATGACTTTTTTTTTTTTTTTTTTAACCAAATGCTTCATGCTGCAAACTGAAATATAGATGTAATAAAAAATTGGTGTAATTAACACAATTAAATTGCACCACCCCCCAGGATCCCACCACATAATGTGTTTAAAAACTATTCCTCATTATTTCAGCTAACACACTAAAAAAGTAGGTATAAGTGTTATTTCTTCATGGCCAGCAACAAGTCAATGTTCAGTCAAAACACACCAGGCAGACCTACAAAATCTAACCCTTCTCAACACTCATACCCAAAAAAACACTTCTTATTCATTCATATTCAGGGAAGCAGCTGCCTGTGCCCATCCAATGACATGGGGGGAATGGCGGGACTCATCCAGGACAGGGCGCCAGCCCAATGCTGTTCTTTTTGTACATTACTTCATTTTTAAAGGCAATCAATTTTTTTTTTTATGTGAAGTCTCGGATTGGAATTTAGTTAGCTTGAACTAAAATGTTTAATTCACACATAATTAAAGATCTTGAATTGGAAAAAAAGAAAATGACATTTAACAAATTGAACAATGTTATATGTTACTTAATTGTTTTAAACACACTATTTAAAAATTTGAGTAAATTGATTCCTTACCTGACACAAATGTCAGACACCAAGCCCTCATTTTCTCAAATTTGTAGCTTGTCAAAGCAGGAAAAGTAAAATTTGAGGAGATGTTCTGCAACCTGCTCTTTTCATACGCTGACTTCATATTTAAACAAATACTCTTAGATGCAAATATGAACTCGCTTCAAAGTCAAAGTGAATGAGACAGTACATACTTTACAGACAACTTTTCTATTCCGGCACACCCTTCTTCTTGCCATACCAACTGCTGGCTGTAAGTGTAACAAAAGGTAACATGTGTTGTACTATTAATGTAACCATAAATAATACCTGCTTCTTTGCCTGCTGTCTCTATGAACTCTGTAACTGTCCACTTGTGACACTGATCTCTGGTGACCAATGGTCACTGTGGATGTAGTGAACATGGGAACACGTTTTGATGTGTGATATTGTGTATCTCATTTGTGATATAATGTAACAGGTTTTATTACTGTTAATTTTTGAGGAATCAACCACAAAGACATTTTTCCTGTTTTCGAGAGACAACGAGAGCAATGTATGGTTGTCACTTAAACGCACAATGCACAAGTTGATATATTTTATGAACACTTATTGAAAGGTCCATGCAAAAAAAAAAAAAAGAACATTTTAAGAAATTACCACATTACCATTATTGTTATATATACTTAAATGTTTAAGTTGTGCTCTTTACATTGATCTATAAAAACTAGAGACTTAAAATGAGCAATTATATATGTTGAATGAACACTGCGGAGAAGGCAGAACACTGCAGAACACTCCAGATCAGAGTTAACTTGCAAAAGCAGAATAGAGCTGACCACATGGGTTCTTGAGTTCGTATTAAGATGGGTGTTGCAGGACACCTAGCGGCAGTGTCAGTGGAGAGAGGATCTTGACAATGAGCTTCCAAAAAGTAGTGTTTGTTTTTAATAGTTTTTTCCCCCAAAAGGTGAATTCAGAAATATGAGTGGAAGTAGAAAAAGAAGAAAATTAAAAAAATAAATCAAACATGACAATAACAAAAACAGAAAATGTAAAACATAAATACAGTTTTGGGCAGGCTATTCCAACCTGGTCCTGGATCAATACTGAGACCTCGCTTGTCTCCACAGTAAAATGTTTGTCACACCAGTAGCTCCGTCTCTGCCAACTCAGCTGCCCTGGTTGAATGATAATACAGGCCTGATACAGGTTAACACCTCCTGGGTGAAACCTGACATTTATAAATATAAATATACAAAAATATTAAAATTCATGAGGAGGAATGTCACCCCCCTGAAATAAAAACAGTTAAAATCACTCCCTTCTACAACCAGCATCCCTTCCCTCCCTTGTGCTATTTTATCAATGAATGCATAGATCTATTTATTAAAATAGCATGAGCGAGAGTACTGACACCTCAAACCACAGCGAGAAGGGCCATTACCAACAACAACAAACAACAAAGTGAAGTGATTGTCACATGTGATACACAGCAGCACAGCACACGATGCACACAGTGAAATTTGTCCTCTGCATTTAACCCATCACCCTGAGTGAGCAGTGGGCAGCCATGACAAGCGCCCGGGGAGCAGTGTGTGGGGACGGTGCTTTGCTCAGTGGCACCTCAGTGGCACCTTGGCGGATCGGGAATCGAACCTGCAACCTTCTGATTACAGGGCCGCTTCCTTAACCGCTAGGCCACCACTGCCCTACACCTACCACTACAATCACAGAGTAAATATTCACACAAAAACCTTGTACCCTCAATCGACTCTGGCAAGCAAGACATAAATCATCAGGACAAATAGCCAAAAAAATGAGAAGAGTCGACCGGTTAAAAAGAAAAGAAGAGGCTAAACAGCAACAGTAGATCCTTCTGTAAACATGAGCAAACAACTCATGTCAGAGCTGTAAATCTTGGGGGTCAGGCTCAATTTCGATTTTAGTCATGCTCGGTTCGGGTTGAACCAAGCTTGCTAGGTCAGCAAACACAAACTTCCAGTCTGTAGTACCTATCCTTTCTGTGTGATTTTTGATTCGGTGATTAGTAAAAGTGTTTTGCATGCTTTAAATTAGTTTAAAAAATTTTTTTTAATTAAGCTCAACTTTCAGAACTGCAACTTTGTTAAGCAAACTGCTAAGTAGAACAGCGAGACCACACATCCTTTTCCTTGTCTTTTCTGGATTATCCTAGATGGGAAAAAAACAACACATTTAGACAGCTCTAAAAACCAGCAATTCTCTCTGCAAAAGCAAATGTGAGTTTCTCTTTCTAATTAAGGGGGGCACCAGTATTTGAACCTGAAAGTGAGCGCAGAGATGGGACATCAACCTTAACAGTTGTTCTTGGTTTGGTGGGTCCATTTGTTCTCCAAACATGGACTGAAGAATGACTGCTTTCATCTGACCATACTATAGTTTCCCAATAATCCACAGTCTTTTCCAAATGCTGTTTTGCAAACTTTAACCGTGCCTCAACATGCTTTTTGTTCAGCAATGGAGTCTTGCATGGTGAGCATGCATGGTTGCCATGAGCTGTGCTGCAGTGTTTGACAATGACAATGTATCACATGTGCCAATCACTTCACTTTGTATCACTTCACTTTCACCTTCATTGATGCATCATACAGCTCTTCTAGACACTGTGAAACGTTTGGAAGCAGCAGTGTAGGTTTCACTTTCACAATGAGCATCTACTATTCTCTTACTGAGGTCTGGACTAGTTTCTATTATGGAACGATGAAATTGCTTCTTACTTTGAGTGTCAGAGTAGTCCAAATGTTTAAGTGGTACTGGCCTTGTTATCCTTATGTAACCTTTTGTACATAAGTTCTTTACGTAAGGCGCAATGCTGATTGATTACTCAGGTGAGGTGTACCAGTTAATTGAAATTTCACGTGTGGTTTTAAAGATAGTTGAATGATCAGAATTGTCTTGGAAGTGAATTTTTTTTTTCAGCACACCAATGATATATATTTTTAAATACACTAATCCATATTTATATTTTCAGATGTTGTATAGTTTGTAATGTAATGTTGGAATAATTTTTATTTTGTTTATTTTTGCTGTTATACTTTCCACTTTCTGTCATGACAATGCAAATGTCCCACTTGTGGGACTAATAAAGGATTACTTTATTCTATCCAGAAGATCTATTAATGTTATATTTTTCATTTATCACTAGTCCCATATTTTTCAATACTCGACAACTAAGGAATTAGGGAGATTAAGTGTTGTCACTTAAAGCATGGTACTGATAGCCCCCTGGTGGCCATTGAGATAAATTCAGGTCAAAATTTCACAATAGAAATAAACTTATTGAATCATAGCCATAAAATACATAAAAAAGACTTTATATAAAAGGTATACAAAATTATATCCTGTTTTGACAACATGGACATTTATTATGAACTTTAATTATGCGCAAGAGTACCACTGTATGTAAGGGAGACTACATCTGTTGTCTACATAAAAAACAAAAAAAACAAAAGAAAGAAAACACACTGCATGCTGCACACACTGCACAATCCTTATTACATCATATTATTTTAGTAAATGAACTAAACAGTAGTGAAACTAAGGTCCGTTATTTATCATCAAGCAGTGTTTTTGACCTGCAGCTCAAATATACAGCTTTTCTAAAAAAAGACCCAGGTATAATTTTGGATGTAAGATCAAATTAAATGAGAAAACTATAGTTTTCTATACAACTGTGACTTCTAAAACATTAGAGGTCATGCTTTGTATAGAGTATTATGGATGTTAATCATAATGGCAATTGATGATTATATTTTTAATTTCACCTTAAATTACACTGCATTTTCTTCTACATGATACAGTCAAATTATATCCATGCTATTATGAAACAATGAAGGGTGTGATTGGTTAAAGGCTGCCAGTGAATGTATATCATTGGTCTTTTACTTCACTGATTTTGATAAGTGTTTTCATTTCTGGAATCCATGTCTATACCTCTATATAACTCATGTGTGCCTGACTCATTGTTATCCCATAATATAAACTTCCCAGAATGCAGTGCTATCTCTGGAGCAGGCATGGAGTTTACAACGTGTGAAAACTTCTGCTGGAACAGGGACGTTCTTACTGTGAACAAAATGAAGATTTGTAAGCCCTGTGGAGAGAGACCAGAGACAGTGGTTCAGGCCAAATGCTGATTATTATTATTATTGTGCATTTATTTTAAAGGGTTTCCACAAACCTGTGTAGTTGTTGCCACACAGAAAGCAACACTAAGGAGTATATTGAGGTTTGGACTGGGGGGCATGGAGAGAAGGAGGTAGCCCAACACCCAAGATAAGCCAAGAACTGATCCCAGCGAGAAGCTGCTCATGAGCTTTTTCTTCAGAGTCTTTTTATTTGTACTGGAGAAGATCAGAATGACCATATATAGATGATTGGTTGAAAAATGGTTGATTTAAAATAGTCACTCAGTCACTCTTGCAAGCAACATAGTCACAGAAAATGGCATAAAGAATATTGCATGATTCTCATATTATGATGTTAGGCTATGTTTAAAATAAGTTGATTTGTAAAATGGTCTCTTCCTACTAACAAGTAGCAATGTTCGGCCAAAAGTTTGGACACACCTTCTCATTCAATATGTTTTCTTTATTTTCATGACCATTTACATTGGTAGATTCTCACTGAAGGCATCAAAACTATGAATGAACACAATGGTCTGTTCCTATCTGTTTACAAATCAACATATTTTAAACATAGCCTAACATAGCCTAATTTGGCCTGTACTGTACTCAAACACTTTGAGAATCCAATAATACCACATGCAATAAGAACAAAAACATGACTGGCACACATATTAACAGATTTATCCTAGTATATCAACAAATAGTTTTGCACCTCAACAAATAGATACTAATACAAGAAGTTGGATCTCTTCATATTGGCAATGTTAGCAAAAACTTATTTGAAGGTGTAAGTAATTCAATTCAATTAAATTATTGTTATTATTATTTTTAAACCATTTGCATTTTACTCAAATATCAGTACATAGACAATACTATATATGGCAGAATATAATACTGGGTTACGGTTTCAATGTTTTACTCTCAATAACACCCCAAGAGTGTTTTGTGCCCGGATTCTATATATGCATAGAGTTTATGTTCTCTTTTCAGAGTAATTGTATAATGGCAAATTCCAGAAATTTTCCTTCTGATAATATCGACAAAAAATGCAAAGCATGCAAAACATTTACCTTGTTAACAATGGATTAGTGTTACATGTTGTGTGTACAAAGTATACCAGAACCCCAGTGTTGAAAAGGAGCATGATACCAACAGGCAGCAGGAAACCCCACAGCATTGGCTTTGTGATATCAAAACTCCCTGAGATGCTTAGAACAGCTAGCCAGCAGCTGTAAGATCAATAGAGGTGAAATATTTACATGTATGGCATTTATCAGATGCCCTTACCCAGAGCAACTTACAATCAGTAGTTACAGTAGTTAAGTGTCTTTCTCAGGGACAAAATGGTAGTAAGTGGGATTTGAACCTGGATCTTCTGGTTCATAGGCTACTACCACCTTGAAACATTTCTATGAATACATTCTACATTTGGTTTTAAGAAAGAACAGAGTAATACAATAGTTATTTTAATAATACATTTCATACAGTCTGTTACACAATTTGTTTTACATATTAAATGATATATGCAAAAAAATAAACTTTATTTTAAATTATGCCTGCAACAACAAATTCAGGGAGAATGAAAATACTCACAACTCTTCCTGTCGATAGTCCAGGGGTCTTTCCACTTTGTAGGTCAACCCCAAAGACAGGGCAACAATAATTGCAGGAGACCCTAAAGTTTGGAGTCCATGAAATTAATGCTCATAAAGGTGACTGTCATGTAAATTGTTAGCTATAGAAAGTTTGCTTATTACTAGACTTGAAGCAGTCACTTACCCCAACCCATCACTATGGAGAAGGGAAGGAACCATCTTGGTGGGCCTTTCAGTGTTTTTTTTATCACCAGGAATATGTGTGCACCATAGAGAGTGTTCCATGTAAAAGTAGCCAACAGGAAATACTGCATCAGGGCCGTGAAGATGGTGCAGGGGCCTTTATCTGGGTCCTGGTGAAGGTCTGAAGAAGGAATGATGTTTTCTGCTGATATTGTGTGATTTGTATTAGGATTAGGGTTCTCAATTCCGAAGAGGAAGAGGAAGTAGAAGATCATCATGCTCATGCAAATGCTCACTAGCAAAACTGTTGGGCTGGTACTCCTGGACTTTCTTTGGGAATGGAGACAGAGGACAATATGTTGGGGAAAACCTAAACAGTTGATACAAAGTAAGTTTGATTCTGCCCTGTCACATTTTTTATACAATTCCTCTCACATCCTCGCAACATGATGAACAGAAGGCCAGTGCAGTTTCTGCATGCTTATGTCCTAAAAAAGTAGTTTTCATGGATCTACCTCTGGCAAAGTATTTAACTGTGGCAAAGCTACTCTTCCAACCTGAAAGTAAAAATTTGTCCAATTGCCATAATAGGGTTCTCCAATTAATCTGAGAGGAAACTGGAGCATTCAGGTACACCTAGGTTAACACATATATTCCCAAGTTAAAGTCAGAAGACACAATCACATCCATGAGGTGTAATATTCCTGACACTTACCTAGTCACAATTTGGAATAATATTGTTAAACCCAATCCAACAATGGATGCAGTACACCCCAAAGTGCTTATCCAGGTCAAAGCTTGGGCATACTTATAGTCTGGACTGAAAGACTGAGACAGCAATGATTAATTAGACCAAGGTTGACAGAAAATGTATATATCCGAATGTGTCATTTTTACATTTTCTATTTCATGTGACATGTAAAGTATATGGCTGATTCATTCAGAGTTTCACTGACATCTGCACTAACCATCAAAACAGCAAAGTTAGTGGTATGGTTACAGCGACACAGTAGACTTCCAGATTTGGATAGGACTTTGAAACAACCCTTGTTGCTCCAGTCTTTCAGCGTGAAGTCCCAAGAAACACAGGCAATGTCATATACTAATTCATTGAGTACATCCTGTACATCCTAGGGGGAAATATTTAGAACAATTATGACATCATTTATAATAGATGAAAAATCTTGGAATAATAAATTTACTTGCAACTACCATTTTGAAGGAGAAATTGACATCTTTTTGTATGTTAGCATTGTCCAAACTGGCAGAGATAACTCTCCTGCGGGTGCCCAGTTGAGGTTGGAAGATTTTTGACTGAAAGAGGACATCATTGTCATATAATGCAAAACCCATCTTAACTTCTTCCTTTTCATCAGCATGATCTAAAAATACAGTATATAAGTATGTTAGATTAAGAATATGGTAGCTTTTGTATCCATTAAACAAAATTCTCTAAAATTGCTAAATATAAACAACAAAAGAGTGAAAATGCCATTGCCATTTGGTCTGCAATACAACTACTTTCTCATGCAAATATACTCCCAAAAAGGTATGGATACAATAGGCTTCATCTCCAGTGCTTTAAGATTATGCATAGCACAATTCTAGACACTGGAGTGCAATAAGCCATGCAAAGATTGCAGCACAAGCACAGTGAGGATAACTAGTCTTTTACAATATTATCAAAAAAACAGCAAAACTATTTGATCATTTCTCTACAGAGAATACACCAGATTTAACTTTCTGAATGGGAAAATGGAGATGAAAAATTATACAAGTCCCCCTGGAGCAATTATATTATGTGTGAGTGCATGTGTGTGAATGACCATGACTTGCTACATGGAGTGAACAAAAAATGAGGGGTGTGGACCCAACGAAGCAGAATGCCAAGCAGTATGCAAATAAAAAGGCAAAATAATCCCATATGTAAAAGGGGGGTGGGCTGGGGCAACGGGCAGGTATGCATGATCAACAAAACGGAGCACATACACATTGAACCAAACTGCCCTTTAAAGTAAACTAAGCTGTCAGTTACTGCTTCAAATTTCCTGGCAAGGGGAGGCTTTCCAAAAAGTTAAGACTTAAAGACATTTGAACTTGCATAAAAAGTTGTGGCATCTTCTTATCATGTAAATCTTATACATGGATTCATAATTTAACAGATAGACAACAACGAGTCTTATGTTCCTGGGTGTAATATGCAAGTATTGTCATTAACACGTACCTGAAGGAAAGAGATGAATGGAAATCTGCATATCATTTGGAATGTCATTGGCTTTGATTTCTGTTTTGCTGCTGTTCAGTTTTATTCTGCTGCTTGTAAAATTGTTGGATAATCCTATAAAAGATGGTTCTCAGCATCAAAAAGATACAGCCGACATTTTGCCAATATTGTCATTTCAGTTCAATAACATGGTCTGTATTCTTCTGAAACTCACCAGAGAGCGCTTGAAACTGGATGAACGCTGTCTCACTTATCTTTACCTGTGTAGTCTGGATTGCCAGTTTGGGTTGCACCACATTTAACAATTCAGTGTGGTTCAGTAAAAAAGATTCCAATTGTTGTGGAATCCTAGATTGAGAGAAACACACATTTTTGTGTTTGGATTTCGCCATATCAGTGACAAAAATAAACTTCTGGTTTCATCTTTGATCAATTTACGTTACTGCTAAGCAGTGACGTCCAGGATATGGTACATTGTAATAAAAGTGTTATGACATGGTGATGTAGTTAGAGAGATGAATGTTTTCCGATTGTCACAATAATGAGAGTACACACTAATTTCAATTAGCTTTGTTTTGTTTTACCAAAATTCTAAAATGTTATTGAATATAAACATTTTGCTGTGCTAAAATGAACAGAGGAAACCAGCTGAATTATCTCAGTTGGTCAGAAAAGTTTGTCTGCTATTCTTCTGGCATGCCAGCAGACATAGTGCACTAGTACTAAAAGAACAGGGTTGGGGAAAAAGCATTCTGAGGGGTAGCACTGGGGCATTCCACAAGCAGTAGTGAAGAAGTTCATACAATTCTGTGTCATGTCCAGTGACCAGCTGAGGACTAACAAATAGCAACTGGCTCACTGTAGTCATGGCTGCTACTGCCACAGTGGTGTCCTACAAAGAAGAAGATATAATAATGTAAAGAAAATGTTTTTTTTCTGATTACTGATAATTACTGATATAGTTTCTGATCATTTCTTTGAAGATTACACTGGTTTTCATGGAGAAGATCTGGTTAAGTATGTTAGCTGCAGAGGTGATATTTGAAGATGTCAGGTGCTCAGGTCTGGATGTCAGAATTTGTGTGCTATATGCCAGCACTTGTATTGAAATTTCATCAGAGTGGTCACTAAGCTAATGCAAGGAAAGAAAGAAATAATTTGTTTTAAGTGAAAATAAAACAATTATATACATTTGCATATGGATGTATATACAATACTGTTCCAAAGTTCAGGGTCACTTGGAAATTTTCTTGTTTTTCCATGAAGAAAAAAAATCATCGACAAAGTTTGAAATAATGATAGTCAAACCTTTACCTGCTGATGTACTAGATACTGTACTAGAAAACCAGTTTTTGCATCTTTAATCAGTATTTAACTGTACTATGATCAATAAAAAATGTCCTCAGCCTGTCTGCCTCATTCAGAGTCATCTGTCAAATATTCAATCATGCCAACACTCTGCCAATCATAACACCCTACTCCACCTCTGAATATATCTATCTATTTCTGACACTCCATTCTGAATCCAAGACTGAATCTGGTTTTGTTATGGGGTGTCGACCCTGGTTGGTTTTGTTTATTTAATAAACTCTGTTTCTTGTTTAAACACTTGTGTTGAGGTCCCCAGTTTTGACAGAAAAGGGTTTTCTAATAAAGCTTTAAAAGGTTAACAAACTCTGCATTCCATTGTTAATTAAGACAAAATTTTGCTGATAATGGGGGTCCAGATATTCCATTATTAACAGCCCTTTCCAGCTACCAGAGTCATTTACAACATGAATCATTTCTAGACTGGCGGTTTGACTCATTTGATGTCTTTTAATTCACCAAAAAACAAGGACATTTTTAATGACCATAAACATTTGAATGGTAATATATGTTCGTAATATTCCTGCAAGATGGAATACTCACGTATTTATCAATAGCACTAAGCATTAAGCTGCAGTTCATCTCATTGGGTGGGCCAAACTCTATTGTTCCAGATGCATTCATGCACACTGCTGTTGCCTTAGAAAAGCCAGCTGAAAAATAGGGAATTAATACAATAACATGGAATTAAATTAAGACTGAGAGTTCACACAAAAGTATTAGCAACACAATCTGTTGATTTAGAATAAGAAAGGAATAGTAAAATTTACTATACCATTGATGTCATTCTGACACGTTTCTTTAGAGTATGCAGAGTAACCAATTACAGTCTCTGGGAATGTGTATTTGTCTTTTGTTATGATTACACAGTGGTTGGCTATAAAACGTGAAACAATAATTTTATTAGACACGAAGCTGTGCTCTCTGTTTTTACTACAAATGCAATGCTATTCTTTATTATGATGATTTTATGATTGTAATGATATGATCACAATACAACTACTTCATATGTGTACAAATAACGTAATTTAATGTTAAAGTATAATCACTAGCACTATCATGGTAGCAAATTATTATGTTCAATATTGGATTAATTACATAGCTTTCATATGATCAATGAAAATGTGTCCAAATGTCAGTTAACATAGTCACCTATTGAACAGTCTGGACCACTCCACTTATCTGGGCATTTGCAGAAATTATTACACAGCTCACCTTCATTCTGGCACACCACAGATGTAGTAGTAGTAGCAGTGATTGTAGTAGGAGCAGTAGAAGTAGTAGAGACAGAGGTTGTAGTTACAGCAGCAGTAGTAGTAGAAACAGAAGTAGTAGTTGCAGCAGTAGTAGTTGTAGTTGCAGCAGTAGTAGTTGTAGTAGGAGCAGTAGTAGTAGTTGCAGCAGTAGTAGTTGTAGTAGGAGCAGTAGTAGTAGTTGCAGCAGTGGAAGTTGTAGTGGGAGCAGTAGTAGTTGTAGAGACAGAAGTAGTAGTTACAGCAGCAGTTGTAGTAGAAACAGAAGTAGTAGTTGCAGCAGTAGTAGTAGTAGGAGCAGTAGTAGTAGTAGTAGTAGTAGTAGTAGTAGTTGCAGCAGTGGTAGTTGTAGTTGGATCAGTAGTAGTAGTTGTAGTAGTAGTAGTAGTAGTTGCAGTAGTAGTATCTGTACTAGAATTAGTGGCTTCAGAAGTGCTACCAGAAGAAGCATATGAGTAAGAACTGCTGTAAGAACTACTCTGTGATGAAACTTGTTCTGAAAGAAAAAAACAGCTAAATTAATCCATTGACGTAATTTGCAGTATTATGCTCAATTTCTGGGGCTTAATGAATTGATTCATTGAGGAATTCATTCTACTTTAAACTACTGTTGACTTTGTTTTCAATGAAAAAGTTCAAAGAATGATTTGTGCAAAACCTATGAACAAGCATCACCATAATTGCACCTTTAAATACATTTTAGACATGAATTGCTTTTGTATTCTATATTAAACCTATATTATTATGCATCACAGCATTATCTACACATTCATTTGAAAATATTAGCCAGTCTTAACAAACCAAAATGTCACATTAAAAAAAATATCTCTCCTGCAGGTCTACAGTGTCTTCTGAAAAATTACTTATATTGTTTAAATTATTCTTCCAGTGGGATCCTATAGAGATAAACAATAGAGAATTGCTGATGTCAAATTACTTGGAATATGTGAATAGTTACGTATGACAGATTTGTAACCAGAAATGTATTTGGAAGACAAATCTGCATTTTCCAGTCATCTACGCAATGAGACGATGAGAATTTGCATGAATGCAGAGTGCAATGTATCACCCATGTCATTGTTTACAAACAATAATCAGATAAAGCATATCATAATAACAAAAAAAGAGGTGCAGTGTAAACATGATCGGTACATTTTTTAAATGATTCTAGAAATTATCATTTTTGAGAAGGTGCGACTCATTTAAACTGAGTCATCTGATCTGAAGAGCAAAGAATACATTTTTTTTTTCTGATGAGCAATTAACGAGGCTATATCTTTGTACAATGCGCAAAGACAATACAATTTAATCAGATGAATTCTTTACCTGAGATGAGAGCAAAAATCAAACACCATGCCTTCATCTTAGAAACTGTCTTTTCAGTTGATTCCAATATTGTAAAAATAAGTAACATTAAGACTGGTATGGGTACTGCTTTTCTGGAAAACGGCTGTCAAGCACTCTACCTTTATCCACACACTGGCCTGATATAAATACTTTTAGATGCAAATTCAACACAGGTTCATAGTCAAAATGTCTGCGAGTGGCAGGGGCAAGTCGACAGGTTCAGAAAATTAGATTTGTTCAGCTTTATTGTAGTGCATGTAGTACAGCTTCAACATCAGCAACAACAAAAGAACAGAATTAAAGTGCAGGGGGTATATGTACAGAATTGTAATTCATACAAAATGTAAACATATAATGGCTATATGGTACTGTAAGCCATTACATTTGGACAGATATAAAAGATTGCAGAAAAGATATGTAGATGATGAGGTGTCATGTTACCTGATATATATGGAGTGACCTGCGAAAGCATATCCAAGAATTCTCAATATTATTTATTTAACGGAAAGGAAAAAACGCACAAGGGCCAAAAAACAAACACAAAAGAACTGGTAACCTGTGACAAAAGACCTTGCTGGCTTGATCACTTGAGAGGAACGTGAACCATGCCAGCTCTGTCCCGGCATGTCCTCTCTGGTGGTCTGTAGACCTCACCAGCCCTGTCCTGGTTCGATTTTTCCAGAGGCACGTGGACCATGCCAGCCCTGTCCCGGTAGGCCCCCTCTGGTGTTACAGGGGACACACAAGCCTCTGATGATGATGAAAGGGCAGTGGTGGCCTAGTGGGTAAGAAAGCAGCCCCGTAATCAGAAGATTGGCAGTTTGGGATTTGAAGGTCCCACTGAGTTGCTACAGAGGAAAGCATCGTCCCCACCCACTGCTCCCCGGCGCATGTCATGGCTGCCCACTGCTCACCAAGGGTGAAGGTTAAAAGCAGAGGACGATGTGTGTTGTGTGCATTTGTGCTGTGCTGTGACAATCACTTCACTTTCACTTTTACTTTCACCTGTAGAGCTAGATGGCTAAATTCTGCACTCAACTTTGATATTAGTGAATCAGGAATATTTTTCTGGACGTGTTCATTCTGTCGCAAGTGTTAACTCATGAATGTGAACTTATCATCATGATAACTCATTGAAACATTGTCTCAAATCCAATATTGTGTAAAAATGAAATACAGTTTGTGTCTAAGACTGTACCATTAAACAAGAAAAACAAGAGGGCAGTATTGTGGTTTTGTTGGTCAGGAAGGAGACCAAGAATCTGATCAGAGCTCCAGATATTATCTATGGAAGGTGGAAACAAAAAAAAATCAGGTCTTTGGTTTGGATGCCAGGCATCATATTTGGATTAAACCAGGCGCTGCTCATCACCAGGCCAATACCATTCCTACAGTGAAGCATGGTGCTGGCAGCATCATGCTGTAGGGATGTTTTTCAGCTGCAGGAACTTGGAGACTAGTCAAGATTGATGCTCTTGAACTTGAAATTTTTCAGCAGGACAATGACCCTAAACACACAGCCACAATATCAAAGGATTGGCTTTAGGACAACTCTGTGAATGTCCTTGAATGTACTCTGTGAGTGGCCCAGACTTTAATCCGATTGAACATCTCTGGAGAGATCTTTAAATCTGTGCACCGATGCTTCCCATCCAGCCTGATAGAGCTTGAGAGGAGCTGCAAAGAAGAATGGGCCAAACTGGCCAAGGATAGGTGAGCCAAGCTTGTGGCATCAAATTCAAAAAGATTTGAGGTTGTACTTGCTGCCAAAGCTGCCAAATTGCTTACAAAGCTGTAAGTATTGAGCATTATACAGACACACAGCATTGAAAAACTGATGCCAAGTGTCTGTGTGATCTTCTCTAACAGCAGTCAAGTTGTAATTGTTTGTGTCAAATAAATTGGAATATGTTATAACATTAAAACAAAAAATGTTCAGAGCATCATTATCAGAAGATTTCAAGTAACAGAATAACCGAATTTCAGGACACTTTTAATTGATTGGTGTTACCCAGATACAATACTGCTATGTTCTGATTGGCTGTTGTGCGGGGCTGTCTTTTTTTTTGATTGGCTAGTAATTGACCGGCTCTAGGACCCAGTGCTTGTTTCATAGTGAGGCGCTGCTCTCTGCGGTCTAAAAAATATGATTTGCGCAAATGCCTGTGCAATGTATTATGAATGCTTTGAATTACTTAATATATTGTCATGCTTTTTACAACTACATGCTTTTACAACTACTACTATAATGTAGCAATCACAGATAATAAAAAAGCCCTGGTTTTCCTTAACCATTTCCTTAACCAAGCTGAAAAGTGGAAGAGTATTAGACAAACATAAAATATGCCATTGAAAAGTATTTACTGTTAAGGTCACCAACATATTCCATCACTTAGTTAAAATAAAAAGTAGCCTTGCATAAGGAAAAACCCTCTTCCTGATTAGGACAAAAAAGGTCATATATAAAACAATTCTCAAAAATTAAAAATTTACTGTCAATATCATTCTTCCACAAATAATTTCAAAATACTAAAGATACAATCAGATATTTTAAACTTCATTGCACTCATAACTTGGTGAGTTATGGTGTGGTGATCTGCTTCCATACATGCAATTTATTACCTTTTTATTTCACTTATTAAACATCACCATTTTATTCCTCTCCACCTGATTAAAATAACAACTTTATATCATTGAAATAGTAATGCTCTACCTCTGTGGTGATGGCGTTGCTTTTCACTTTGGAGCCTCTTTGCCACCTTCCATTCCTTCATGTCGCAAAGGTTTGGGGTGCAGTCATGTAAATTACATATTGGTATTCTTAAACATTAACACAAAATGTATAAACTAAAGTGCTTCACATGATTTGTGTTATTTTTCAACACATTCTTTCTAAGAGTTTACAAAAATGAAAGGGATCGGGAAACCACTCATGCAGACACTCAGTATCAGAATAAAATAGAGAAAATGACAGACAATTACATTATTAATTTAGTAGTTGTAGTGGGAGCAGTAGCAGTAGTAGTTGCAGCAGTAGTAGTTGTAGTTATAGTGTAGTATTTTCTCACCACAGTTTCCACTAAAGCACATAACTGTTACTGGAAAAGTCTGAATTGAAAGTTTGGTATAACTCAGGCAAGTTGTTATCCTTGAAAATCCACAGTCTGTACTTCATTGTGTGAAGAGGAATTTCTGGGACTGACACCGAGCGCAGAGCGTCAGCAATGGTCTTCTTAAAAACAGGATCCGTTGCTGTGAAGAAAATGAAGATCTGCAGTCCCTGTCGTAAGATCAAGGTTGAGAGAATCTCATTGATTTTATCGGTTCAGTACAGGTTTAAGATTTAGCATAAAGTTTCACAGACCTGGGTTGTGGTTGACAGACAGAATGCTATGCTCAGAGTGGTATACAGTTCATCATTTCCTGAGGTGGTGAGTACCAGATATCCTAGTACCCAGGACAGGCCAAGAACTACGCTGAGAGAGAAGGTACTTAAGTACTTCTTCATTAAAGAGGGTTTATTTGTGCTGTAAAACATAAATGCAGATTTGTGATCATTGCAGAATTCAATAGAAAACATGTACTGACACACTGACACACCACAGTCTTCAGTCTCTACACCCTACATTTACAATCTCTTTTAAGCAAGTAGTAAAATTTCTCATAGCAATGCAACATTTATATTCATAATTTTACCAATAATTATAAGAATGTACAAAAATATCTGATAATTTAAAATAAATTTACAAACATAATTTACCTACTAATAAATTCTAAACTTATAATAACTAATACCACTAAACCCTTTTAAAAAATTCAAGGATGTCTTTTTGTCACGGCTGCAGCTCCACCACAGGCCTGACTCAGGCCCTCAGGTAACCCCAAACTGCTTAATCCCAGTGTGCAATTTTCCCACCTCCACCGTGAAACGAACTGTATCCTGTATCCTCACTTCACGGCCTGTGTGGCCACCCAGCTAATCCCCAAGAAGTGCTGTTCCAACTCCAAGCATACAGAGTCCTGCTCCTGCGCCCTTTCTCCTGTTCCAAAACTGCCTTCCTTGAACGAATCCAGGTGGTCTTCCAGGGGAACTCTGGCGGAAGAACCTGTTCTCTGGATTGCCCTTTGTCTCTCCTGTTCTGAAACTGATGCCAAACGATTGCCTGTCCCTGGATTACTATTCTGCCTTGTTTTTTGTTTTTCGTCCGCCATTGCTGCTACCAAGCCATGCTTCTGTGTTAAAGAAGCATGTCAATATAGAAGCATGTCGATTATCCAGTCAACATAGTGTCTGTGCTATTGTCTTTTGCTGCTCTTATCTTCCTGCAGAGACAATTTCCCGCTTGTGGGACTAATAAAGGATCATCTTATCTCATCTTATCCAAAAAGGATGTGTACCACTTTTATATACAGTGGTGTGAACAACTATTTGCCCCCTTCCTGATTTCTTATTCTTTTGCATGTTTGTCACACAAAATGTTTCTGATCATCAAACACATTTAACTATTAGTCAAAGATAACACAAGTAAACACAAAATGCAGTTTTTAAATGATGGTTTTTATTATTTAGGGAGAAAATAAAATCCAAACCTACAGGGAGTGCAGAATTATTAGGCAAATGAGTATTTTGTCCACATCATCCTCTTCATGCATGTTGTCTTACTCCAAGCTGTATAGGCTCGAAAGCCTTCTACCAATTAAGCATATTAGGTGATGTGCATCTCTGTAATGAGAAGGGGTGTGGTCTAATGACATCAACACTCTATATCAGGTGTGCATAATTATTAGGCAACTTCCTTTCCTTTGGCAAAATGGGTCAAAAGAAGGACTTGACAAGCTCAGAAAAGTAAAAAATAGTGAGATATCTTGCAGAGGGATGCAACACTCTTAAAATTGCAAAGCTTCTGAAGCGTGATCATCAAACAATCAAGCGTTTCATTCAAAATAGTCAACAGGGTCACAAGAAGCGTGTGGAAAAACCAAGGTGCAAAATAACTGCCCATGAAATTAGAAAAGTCAAGCGTGCAGCTGCCAAGATGCCACTTGCCACCAGTTTGGCCATATTTCAGAGCTGCAACATCACTGGAGTGCCCAAAAGCACAAGGTGTGCAATACTCAGAGACATGGCCAAGGTAAGAAAGGCTGAAAGATGACCACCACTGAACAAGACACACAAGCTGAAACGTCAAGAAATGAAACTGGGCCAAGAAATATCTCAAGACTGATTTTTCTAAGGTTTTATGGACTGATGAAATGAGAGTGAGTCTTGATGGGCCAGATGGATGGGCCCGTGGCTGGATTGGTAAAGGGCAGAGAGCTCCTGTCCGACTCAGACGCCAGCAAGGTGAAGGTGGAGTACTGGTTTGGGCTGGTATCATCAAAGATGAGCTTGTGGGGCCTTTTCGGGTTGAGGATGGAGTCAAGATCAACTCTCAGTCCTACTGCCAGTTTCTGGAAGACACCTTCTTCAAGCAGTGGTACAGGAAGAAGTCTGCATCCTTCAAGAAAAACATGATTTTCATGCAGGACAATGCTCCATCACACGTGTCCAAGTACTCCACAGCGTGGCTGGCAAGAAAGGGTATAAAAGAAGAAAAACTAATGACATGGCCTCCTTGTTCACCTGATGAGAACCTCATTGAGAACCTGTGGTCCATCAAATGTGAGATTTACAAGGAGGGAAAACAGTAAACCTCTCTGAACAGTGTCTGGGAGGCTGTGGTTGCTGCTGCATGCAATGTTGATGTTGAACAGATCAAAACACTGACAGAATCCATGGATGGCAGGCTTTTGAGTGTCCTTGCAAAGAAAGGTGGCTATATTGGTCGCTGATTTGTTTTTGTTTTGTTTTTGAAATGTATATTTGTGAATGTGGAGATGTTATATTGGTTTCACTGGTAAAAATAAATAATTGAAATGGGTATATATTTTTTTTATTGTTAAGTTGCACCATAATAGTCACCTGCACACACAGATATCCCCCTAAAATAGCTAAAAATAAAAACAAACTAAAAACTACTTCCAAAAACATTCAACTTTGATATTAATGAGTTTTTTGGGTTCATTGAGAACATGGTTGTTGTTCAATAATAAAATTATTCTTCAAAAATACAACTTGCCTAATAATTCTGCACTCCCTGTACATGGCCCTGTGTGACAAAGTAATTGCCCCCTGAACATAATAACTGGTTGGGTCACCCTTAGCAGCAATAACTGCAATCAAGCGTTTGCAATAACTTGCAATGAGTCTTTTACAGCGCTCTGGAAGAATTTTGGCCCACTCATTTGACTAGGCCACTCCAAAGTCTTCATTTTGTTTTTCTTCAGCCATTCAGAGGTGGATTTGCTGGTGTGTTTCGGGTCATTGTCCTGCTGCGGCACCCAAGATCGCTTCAGCTTGAGTTGATTAACAGATGGCCGGACATTCTCCTTCAGGATTTTTTGGTAGACAGTAGAATTCATGGTTCCATCTATCACAGCAAGCCTTACAGGTCCTGAAGCAGCAAAACAACCCCAGACCATCACACTACCACCACCATATTTTACTCTTGGTATGATGTTCTTTTTCTGAAATGCTGTGTTACTTTAACGCCAGATGTAATGGGACATGCATCTTCCAAAATGTTCAACTTTTGTCTCGTCGGTCCTCAAGTTATTTTCCTAAAAGTCTTGGCAATCATTGAGATGTTTTTTTAGCAAAATTGATATGAGCCTTAATGTTCTTTTTGCTTAAAAGTGGTTTGTGCCTTGGAAATCTGCCATGCAGGCCATTTTTTCCCAGTCTCTTTCTTATGGTGGACCTTAATTGAGGCAAGTGAGGCCTACAGATCTTTAGATGTTGTCCTGGTGTCTTTTGTGGCCTCTCGGATGAGTTGTCTCTGCGCTCTTGGGGTAATTTTGGTCGGCCGGCCACTCCTGGGAAGGTTCACCACTGTTCCATGTTTTTGCCATTTGTGGATAATGGCTCTCACTGTGGTTCGCTGGAGTCCCAAAGCTTTAGAAATGGCTTTATAACCTTTACCAGACTGATAGATCTCAATTACTTTTGTTCTCATTTGTTCCCGAATCTCTTTGGATCTAGCTTTTGAGGTGCTTTTGGTCTACTTCTCTGTGTCAGGTAACTCCTATTTAAGTGATTTCTTGATTGAAACCGGTGTGGCAGTAATCAGGCCTGGGGGTGACTACAGAAATTGAACTCAGGTGTGATAAACCACAGTTAAGTTATTTTTTCAGAAGGGAGGCAATCACTTTTTCACACAGGGCCATGTAGATTTGGAGTTTTTTTCTCCCTTAATAACGTAAACCATCATTTAAAAACTGCATTTTGTGTTCAATTATGTTATCTTTGACTAATAGTTAACAGTTTTTGATGAGCAGAAACATTTAAGTGTGACAAACATGCAAAAGAATAAGAAATCAGGAAGGGGGCAAATAGTTTTTCACACCACTGTAATAGTCCAATGTAGATACTGCTTTTTACAAGCAGTTAACAAGGTTTATAGCTGACAGTTACCTTGTTAACAATGGATTCCTTTTGCACCTTGAAAGTGCAAAGTATATCAGTACACCAGTGTTGAAAAGTAGCATTAGGGCTACAGGTAGCAGAAACCCCCACAGCATTGGTTTGTTGAAATCAAAATTCCCTTGCATGTCCTGAGCAGCTAACCAGCAGCTGAAATATTAATCATAAAGTAATTAGATTAAAAGTAATCAAACTGTGTCAAAGATCAATATTTCAAAAGCAAAATGGTGAAAACTAGGAGACTGTTACCCAAACATTGGTACATTGGCTGAAATTGGCCTTGTTGATCTTGCTGATTTAATTTAATCTCAGAATGTCATGTAGTTCTTCAATTGATACTCACAACTCTTCTCGTCTGTAATCCAAGGGATTATCCACACGATAAGTCACTGCCAGTGAGATGGCAACCATAACTGCAGGAAATCCTAATAAATAAACACTATAATGACTGACACATGTTGGTATTAGAAATTGTCATTGTCACCAAAAGTAGAGGGGGCACAGATGCCCCCGGAGGAACATTCACTGAGGCAGACCAAAATAATGACATGGTGAGAACATAAGTCATCACTTTGTTCACTTTTTATTTTTCTCACAGTTGTTCTCCCTGCTCTGTGATTCTGCTCTGACTGGCTTCCTCGTTCAACCCTGTATGTTCAATTCTTCTACATGAGCAGCTTTCGCTTCAGCCACACCGGCACCACAAGACAGGTCGTGTTCGCTTGGCACACTGCGGACACACCCACGGAAGCGCGAAGCTTGGCTTCTCTCACTGAGACCTCAGCACATTTACCCGTCACAAGCAATATCAGACGAATCCGCCCTTATCTGTCAACCCAGGCCACCCAACTACTGGTTCAGTCCTTAGTAATCTCACGACTGGACTGCTGTAACTCCCCTCTAGCTGGTCTACCACTATGCACCATCCGACCTCTACAACTCATACAAAATGCAGCAGCACGACTGATCTTCAATCTTCCCAAAAAGGTAAAAGGAAAACATTCATCTAGACTCTTCTCCGTCTTGGCCCTTCGGTGGTGGAATGAACTTCCCCTCGAGGTCCGAACAGCTCACTCACTGAGCACCTTCAAATGACAGCTCAAGACCTTCCTCTTTAAAGAATATTTAGATTAAATTGTAACTTTCTTATTGTCAAACTTGTGTACAGAATCTACAACAGAGTGAATAAAAAGATTGTATTCATAGTTGGGGTCCTAGTGAACTAGAATTGATCACTTCATCGATTGAAAGCACGTTGTAAGTCGCTCTGGATAAGGGCGTCTGCCAAATGCCTTAAATGTAAATGTAAGCACAATCCTCCCCCTCTCACACTTGTCTGCGACTGTGCACTCCCCCTTGACAGAAACCAATCAAAATGTTCAAGATGTTCTGTGAGAGGAAACCTACCCCAACCTATCAAGACTGAGAAGAGAAAGAAGCCTGCTGGAGGCCCTGACAGGGTGCGCTTGATTAGCAGGAATATGTTTACGCCGTAGAGTGTGTTCCAGGTGAAGGTAGCCAACAGAAAGTACTGCAGCAGAGCCGTGACTGCTGTGCACAGGCCTCTGTCTGGATCTTGGTGGAGGTCTGAAGAAAGGAGTTTGTTGGCCTGTGATACCTCAGGCAGAATGGAGTTCTCAATTCCAAAGAGGAAGAGAAAGTAAAAGATGAGCATGCACATGCAGATGCTGACCAAGAGCATTGTGGGGCTGCTTTTTCGTTCTTTCCTGTTAACACAAAAGGAGAATTTCAAGCAAAGCTAAACAATTACAGTCAGTTTACAGTCAGTAAAATTTTTTGTGTAGAATTTACCTTGAGATAATCTGGTATATTACAGTAATCAGTAAGGCCAAAATAGACACAGAACATCCCACAATGCTGATCCAGTTCAAAGCTTCTGCATGAATAAACGTTGGCCTGAAAGACTAAAAGGAATAAATGTCTAACATGTAATAACAAAACAGCATGGCATAATTAAATGCACACAAATATAAAAGACACAAAATTAATAATTTATGTTAAATTCACCAAATATTATGGGCAAAGTGGAGATACATATATTTGAGGGCAAGATTGTTAGCCCCCAAGAATTATGCAACATATTCCTAAACTTCTTCTAAATGTTTCAAGCATTGATGAAACATAAAATAATCAAACATTCACCAAACATTTAATTGCTTTTGGTACATTTTATAATATGAAATACATTTTCAGTTTGGAGCTGTCTAGAACTGCTGTATATTGTGTTTAAAGGAACACAGTTGTGACGGCTCTTCATTGTGGTGGGTTTCAGGACCATCGTCACAGAAGAACCCCTTTACTCAAAGAGCAGCGAGCCTGACTGAGGTTTGTTTTGAAAGGTAAAGATGAGTTGCTTATGTTTGACAAAGAAGGGGAGAGGCCTTCAGCCCTAGGAACACAGTTTCCGCATTTAAACATGGTGGTGGGAACATCATGCTGAGGGCTCTTTTGCAGTCTATGCACAGGGAGCATTTGTTCGGGTGCATGGCATCATGAAAAAATAAAATCATGCTGACATATCTAGGGAGAAAATGCAACAATATGTTTGTACTCTAGGCATTGGTCGTTGCTGGGTCTTCCAACAAGACAATGATCAAAGCATACATTGAAATTAGTCCAACAGTTCCTCAAGGATACCAAAACCAAGATCATGGAGTGGCCCACTGAGAACCCTATTGAGAATCTAAGGTGAATGCTCAAAATAAATGTCCATGCTCAGAAACCATACAATTTGGACCAGCTAGAACAATCTGCAATGGAAGCATGGGCTAGTATCCTTAAGGGAACATGTGGCAACTTGGTAAAGGACTACTCTAAGAGACTGGTGTCGGTTTTGGCTCAAACAGGGTACACTATTGACTATTAAAGGCCAGGGGGCAAATAATTTGCATCTCTAATTTTTGTTGTTTTCTTGTTTCAACTCAGTGTATCAATAAAATATCCAAAATCAAACTTAGTTGACATTATTATTCATAGATTATTTGTTTCCAAAATAACAAATACTTGTTTGTGTAACAAACACAATTGTATCAAGTGAAAGTTGCAATAGGATATGAATAAATTCTTAATCATTTTTGATCATTTTATGATCATGCTTAATCATTTTAATGAAATCAACAGATCAAAATATGGTCATTTGTTTAGCCCTCCTGTAAGGTTGGCTAAACGTTGCTTACGCCAATATGATACTCACTCCTCAAAATACAGTGCATCTAGAAAGTATTCACAGCACATCACATTTTCCGCATTTTTTTTGTTGCAGCCTTATTCCAAAATTGGCTTAAGGTTTTGGCAAAACCTTAAGTTAAAAAACAAAACAAAACTGAGAAATCACATATACATAAGTATTCACAGTCTTTGCTCAATACATTTGTTGATGCACCTTTGGCAGCAATTACATGTTCAAGTCTTTTGGAATATGATGGCACAAGCTTGGCACACCTATCCTTGCTCCATCAGGTTGGTGCCTAGCTTCCTCCAAATGGGATGGCTGGCATTCACATCAAGGAGTTCAATCTTTGTTTAATCAGACCAGAGTTTTTGTTTATGGTCACTCCACCGTACGACCAACGTACCACCTCCAGCCCACGAGAGAGAGCAAGATCGGCCGGGGAGGGAGACAGCGACCTGGAAGTGGTAGTGATAGCTGGCAACACCCATTATAAAAGTCAGGTGGCCAGGGGGGATGCTGCCCTCTCTTTGTTGAATTAAATTCCAAGAGATGCTAGCCTTCTTTAATTTCGCCTGATTGATTCTGCCTTTTGACCATGACCTTTGCCTGCCATCGACCTTGAGTTTGCCTGCCCCCTTTTGCTACGACGATATGTATATGCTTCCCCACCTTCCTGCCACCCATAGCCAAGCAACAGTGTCTACCTGTGCCACCCAAGACGCCATCCCATCCTGGTTTGTCCTCAAGCCAGCCGTTTTCCTGTTCTCCTCGGCCCCGGTCCACCCCAGCCTCATCCCCTCGCCTCCCCACGGAGCCAGAGTTCCCCTCCTGCCGTGCTGCGGCATTTTCTCTGCTCCACTCCCATTCCCACTCACCTTCTGCCTCCCTCTCACAGACCAAGTGCCTCCGGTCATCCTCCTCAGCTCCTCCAGTGTCCACTCCCCGTATGACGACTTGTCCCCCCGATCCAAGCATGCCTGCAAGTGCAGCCCTGAATTCGCACGTTGACAAGGTCTGATTGGTGGATTGCTGCAGAGATGGTTGTCATTCTAGAAGGATCTCTGTCCACAGAGGACCTCTAGAGCTCTGACAGAGTGACCATTGGGTTCTAGGTCACCTCCCTGACTAAGGCCCTTCTCCCCTGATCTCTCAGTTTAGGTGGTCGGTCAGCTCTAGAAAGAGTCCTGGTGGTTTTAAACTTCTTCCAATGATGGATGATGGAGGCCATTGTGCTGATTAGGACCTTCAAAGCAGCAAACGTTTTGTAATCTTCTCCAGAGTTGAGGTCTACAGACAATTCCTTTGACTTAATGCTTGGTTTGTGCTCTGACATGAACTGTCACCTGTGGGACCTTATATAGAAGGTGTGTGTCTTCCAGATCATGTCCAATCAACTGTTTTTCCCACAAGTGGACTCTAACTGAGCTGCAGAAACATCTCAAGGATGATCAGGGGAAACAGGATGCACCTAAGCTTGTGAATACTTAAAGATGCGCTTTAAAGTTAGGGATTTGATAACAAAATGTGGAAAAAGTGATGCGCTGTGAATACTTTAAGGATGCACTTTATACATATTTTAGCATTCAGCATTAGCATTAGATACTTGTTTGTTCATTGCACTTACCATTAAAACAGCAAAGTTTGTGGTGTGGTTACAGCGACACTGGAGACCTCTGGATTCGACGTCGGTTTTGAAGCAACCCCTATTGTTCCAATCATTTGTGTCGTTGTCCCAGTAAACGCAGACAAAATCATACAGAGACATGCCGGAAACGTTCTGGGGCAGTAAAAAAATGTGAGTGACAATGAGCTCATACACACACATAAAAATAATGAACGGGTGCCCACACACTAACACAAGATGGAGTGTTACCAAGTGTCTGAAATGGAATTCTACAAACTCCATCATGTTATCTCCACCCACGCTGCCTGAGATCACTCTCCTGCTGGTGCCCAGCGGAGTCTTGAATGATCTTGATCGGAACAGGAGGTCATTATCGTAGAGTACAAAACCAATACTAATGTTTGTACTTTCACGAGCTTGACCTAGATGGACAGAGTTATCAATGGATAGACATATGTCAAATTAAATGACAAAAAGATTAAGAGAAACCTTTTTGAACATACCAGGGGTAAGCTTAATAAAAATCTGGACTTCAGCAGGAACACTGCTTTCAGTCGGTTCTGAGATGTCATTGTCTAGTTGTATTCTGTTGGCTGTGAAGTTGTTAGATGTTCCTGAGGAGAGGGGATAAGCTTTGCACTCAGTATGCACTGTTACATTTGCCTGGACAATGTCCAATCCCTTGTGAAGACCACATCTGAGTAGTAGGAGGGAAACTGCAGATGCTGTTTTGATGCGTACCTGTTAGAGCAGTGAACTGGATGCCTGCTGTCTGGCCAGTCAGCACCTGTGCAGCTTGCACCACCAGCCTCGGTTGCACCACCACTGACACATTGTTCTGATTCAGTGAGAAGTGTTCTAAGGTCTGTGTGAGGCTATGTAGATGGACAAACAGATCATATACATAAGCCAGTAGGTCTGAAAGAATGAGGTTCAACAGAGAGCTGAACTAGGTCACACAAATCCCCAAAGTTAACTCAGACATTGCTCATTCTAAACTAGTTTTGAGGAAGTATCACTGTTGTTTGACATTCATATAAGGCTATATTGTTTCATATTTTCTTGAACTAATTTATTCCATTTTGAAAGTGTTATTAATGTGGTAATAAGGTTCTCTAAAAGATTAGACAAATGATCAACCTTTGAGCAATAAAAATCTAGTGTGGGTGTGGCGATTCCTGTAAGTCCTACATTATATGACACTTTCATTGTTCTATTTACATAACAACACCAGTAATAAAAAAATTACGTGTTTGTGACACCATTGCTGGCCAGTTCAGAGAACACCTCAGGATCAGCACTAATGAGCTGGCTGACAGTTGTCACAGCTGCCACAGCAACTTCCTATGAAGAGAAAATGCATGCACAAGACTCAATAAATACTTTTCTCTGTGTGTGTGTGTGTGTGTGTGTGTGTGTGTGTGTGTGTGTGTGTGTGTGTGTGTGTGAGAAACACTTTTTAAAAATGTTTCAGTAGAGCATAAAACATTACAGCACCCCCTTATTTTCCTGCAGTACCTCATTTACGCTGACGTTCTTGTTCAAAATTTGAACAATTATGCTTGCAACAGAAGAGATGTTTGAAGCAGTCAGCTGCTCTGGCCTGGATGTCAGGATCTGTGTGTTACTTGCCAGTTCTGTTATCTGTTCATCACTTGCAGAGTCAATCTGATTGAGGAATGAGACATTTATAATTGTAATTAGGATAAACACGTACACTGAAAAAGGTCTGCCAGATTACTCACACTCATTTCGATATCACTGAAGGTTAATCCACAGTTCACCTTGCGAATTCCTATAAACATTATACTTCCTGTGACATTCCAGCAAATGGCAGAGGCCTTGGAAATTCCCTCTAGAGGAAAAAAAAAAGTTCAACTTTGATTGACCCTTGCCAAGTAACCTTGATAAAACTGTACTGATTAGCTTTTCTCACCGTTGGTGGTGCCAGCATCACACTTTTCCTCGGAGTATGTAGACCAACCAAGGACAGTTCTTGGGAAGGTTAAACCATGCTGGTCAAAATGTTTCTTCTCACAGAAATTAGCTATGACATGAAAATAATAAAAAAAAATATTTATATCTTTACTGAAGCTCGACCGAAAATATATTGGACTATGATTGCAATATATTAGCAGTGTGCTCTTAAAGTGCCATCATTTTAGTTCAAACCATAAATTATAATAGAATGTAATAACAGCCTCGACAGCCAGCTAGCAGCAGCTCCCTTTTAACACCACGTTGCAGCTCATGAGGTTTCTGTAGCATCTGTCTAGCGATTGGTGATTGTAGGTGAGATCTTCATTAGAAGTCCTCATGAATGATTCAGCACCACCTACTTGTTTTTTTTTTATTCTTGTGTGCTTCTGCTTAAATGCTACAGTGTTTGCTTTGCATCTTTCTAACATAGTTCTGAAGATGTGTTAAAATATACCTTGATTTTCTCTACACTTGAATGTAAATGAATGGAAGCACATTGTTCTCCACCAGCCTCACTGACAACAAATATTTGACAATCCCTTGTTCATGCTGGCAGTGTAATGTTGCAGAAGAAACGTGTGTGTGTGTGTGTGTGTGTGTGTGTGTGTGTGTGTATATATATATATATATATATATATATATATATATATCTGCTATTTGATTTTGTTTGTTGATATTAATAGATGAGCATCTGGTTTTAGCTTGTCATGGTGACTACCTTAAAGGAAGGCTTTGCATTTCGGTGTTGGTGGACAGCCCTGCTTTTAGGTGCAACGCTGCCCTTTTGGATGTAGTAAATAACTATTTCATGTTTTCAAGCATAGCCGAAAACTAATATGATAAATATATCCAGGCTAGTTAGTTTCCATTCTTAGTGGCAAGAACTAAATCAGGCTGCCAGAACAACTGTAATGAATGCCCACAATATAGTTTTCAGGAAAAAGCCGATACTCACGTATGGAGCAGTTCACACCAATCCACTCATCTGGACAGATGCAGACGCCGTTCTCCAGCTTGCCCTCATTCACACACACTAGTGGGGCTTTGGTTGTGGTGGGAGGAAAGTTGGTAGAAGGACGCAAAGTAGCATGTACAGTAGAAGCAGGAATTGTAGATGTGCTCAATCCATACGTAGGAATGAAATGGGTGGTGTTCTCAGTCGTAGGAAGCGGAGTAGTAGAATAGGAAAATGGTGTACCAGTGGCATCTGGACTGACAGTGTCTGTTATAGTGATAGAAGGGAGGTTGATTGTAAACGTAGTGGGGCTGAAGGTGGTGTCATTGGCTGGTGTTGTTGTATTGTCAGGGTGTGGAGTAAGGCTGGTAGAAGTAGAAATTGTAGAAGTGGTCATTTCATGCGTAAGAACTGGAGTAGTAGTATAGGTAGTGGGAGAAATCTGTGTAGCAGTGCTCTCTGGACTGACATTGTCTGTTATGGTGGTGGAGGTGAAAAGTGTCATAATTTCTGCCGTAGTAGGGACTGAAGTAGTACCAGAATCAATAGGAGTTGGACCATTATGGGTAGAGGAAGAAAATGTAGTCTCTACTGGCTTGGCACTAGAAACTATGTGAGATATAATGGAAGTATGATCAGTCTCAGTGGAGGAAACTTCACTCGTAGCAGTTTCTGTTGAAGTAATGATGGCCTGAGTGACAGTAGTAGTAGCTTCAGGGGTCATAAGTGAACTTGTTGCTGGAGCACTAATAAAAGGAGTAGCAGTGCTGTAAGTGGGAAATGTAGTAACCCCTGTCACAGTGGTTGTCTCTGTAAATTGTGAGTTTGTAATGTGAGATGTAGCACTAGGACTGGGATTCACGTAAGTGGTATAAATGGGAGTAGCTGTAGTGGTAAGTAAAGCAGCAGGAGAAGAGTCAGTTGGAGTAGTAACACTTTCAGGGGAAATTCCTGAAGAAGTCATACGATGATGGGTATCAGTTGTACCTTCTAAGGCAGCTGTGACAGTAGAGCCACTTTCCGCCTTGGGAATGTGGACAGCAGAGGTTTCAGGGGGTGGAACATTAACTGAAGGAGTTGGGGTGAAAACACGGAGTGAAGGAAAGCCAGGAGGAGCAAAAGAAGGAATTTTGAGGGCAGTAATAGGACTTTGGGAAGGAAGAGATATGGGGATAAAAAATATCAGTCCCTGAAGTCTTGGGATTGGAACTCGAGCTTGCACTGGAACAGATAAAAAAAAACACACATATAGACTGAATAAATAAGTAAAGGGTGGGAACACATTTGACTATGAGCCAGAAGACCACAGTCACTGTTTAAAACCCCACTTACTACCATTGTGTTCCTGAGCAAGACACTTAACAACCTGACTCTCAATGTCAGTGAGACCAAAGAGTGGTTGTCAACTTCAGGAGGAAACTAACTGTCCCCAGTTCACCCCACATCGATGGATCCGCTGTTGAGATAGTCAGCAGTGGGAGTGCACAACCTGAGAGTGCACAAGACACATGACCTCTCCTGGAGCCTCAAAACCTCAGAGAGAATCATAGGGGTCCCACTTCCACCTATCTCTCAGCTCTACAAGAAACACCTCAAGCTCGCACCATTGTGAAGGACACTCACCACCCCTCACATGCCCAGTTCTCCCTCCTGCAAGTGTAACCAGACAATGCAAGAGCTTCTTCCCACAAGCAGACAGAACACTCAACTTGCTGCCAGCACCAACAACAATACACTTTCAGTATTATGCCCCTTTTGACATTTCACACTAAATCTGCCTACTTTGCACATTGACATTTTGTTGACTTATGTTTGTCTTGTCTTGTGTGGCTCGTTTGAAATATCCTACATACTTGTACCAGTCCACTGCACAATGCACAGCCACTTTGAGTATCTTATATTATGTTGTCCTTGTTTAGTGTACAGACATTTTTTATAATTTAAGTTTAGTATGTGTGTGTGTGTGTGTGTGTGTGTGTATATATATGTTCATGTTGAACATTATCTTCTTGTTTGTTTTTTTTAACTTGCACATCACTTAATTTTTATGTGATTTAAACAATCCAATTGCACATAGTTCAGGATACATTTCACTGCATCTTGTACCTTGTATAACTATGTATGAGACACATAAACTGACCTTGACGTCTTGAAATGATATTATCAATCATCAAAAACAGTAACATAGTTTGGTACAGTATTTCCAGTTCCAGTATTAAGTAAACGTTATAAATTTTTTTGTCTTTGTATGTATAGTTTGCTCAAAAATCAATATATTTTGCCTCCACTTCAATCGCATTCCTTTGAATAATATGTTTGAAGGCAGGGCAATTTAAATAATAACAACTTTTGTCTAAAGGTGTTTTAACCAGCTGCACCTAAATATGATCAATTGTGTGGTAGAACAGGAAATAGCAGTCATGTTCACTCCTAAAAAATCAAATTAAAAATAAGTAATGGAGTCTAATTAAATGATTGAAAGCAACATAATATGCAATGTTTACTACAGTATGCACCTACAAATGTGTGGAGTAGGTTACTCATTATTTGTGAGCTTTAGAATGTGCACATTAGTGATATTATTAAAAATGATCTAGATATTGTTACAAACCATGAAGCAAATAAGCTTTAAGTGGACAACCAAAGGGTGCAATCAGTATCAGCAGACACTCACACATCAATACTCATCATGACCACCTTAAATAGGCATCCTACCTGTGACCAGCACCCCTATCAGCCACCAGGGTCTCATCCTCACAGATTCATGTGGGGCCTGAAGCAGAGTAATGGCCCGCGTTGGTAAAGTCTTTATGGTGGCTCATGCAAGGGTTTATTAACACCGGTGGTTTAATGGATTACATATTACAGTTGCAGGAACACAGCAGCCTGCCTCTGTTCAGGTGAATTGCTCAGGATGGAGTCTATAGTCAAAAAAAACAACACTATTGGCAACCCATCGAAAAACATTATTCCTGTCAAACTAAATATACACCATCCCTGCTTTAATCCGTAGTGCTAAACACTGCCTGTCCGCCCAATTTTCCTAATTCACCTTGAGCAGAGTTTCTGTTCTAAGTTTCATTCTTTATCCACAAAGTTATCTCACCACTTTCATGTTTGTATGTATGTATGTCTCCAAGGAATTAGTGAACAAAAAAAAGTGAACAAGGGGACCTAAAGTGCTCAAGCGGATCTCAGTATCACCTTGACAGTTCATGATTTGAACCCACAACCCTTGGATTACTAGTCCGCTTACCTGCTAGCCCCCACAGACCCTTTAGGGTTAGTTCTTGGGGTGGGACTTGAACCCACAAGGTTTACAAGGCCATAAATGGCCAAATGTTCATGCTCACACATGCACAGTGAGGACACAAAAAAAAGAAAAACACACAAATTTCATATCTGTGTAAGGTGCTTTATGCTTATTCACTCTTCATGAGTAACAAGGCATGTTTTGCATTGGCTTATTACCATTGCATTAATCACAAGTCATTTGAATGAAAACCTGTGACCAATAATCTGCTGCTGCTGTTTGAAGTGTCATTATTTTGCATGAAGCCTCAAATATGCCAGGTTTGCTGGGAGTCAAATGAAGGCCAGGTGGCTTTTATATGGTCTTATGGTTTATGATTCAAATTCATTAACCCAACATTTTGTCAGCAGTTGAAAAATGTGAAGAAAATCCGCAAGAAAATATTTGCAAAAATGCTATAAGTTTGTAAATATTCAAACTGTATGTTGTGTGTGTGAGATGTATATGTTTAATATATTTTAGCAAAGTTTCAAAGGGTCAATCTAGGTAGCATAATAATAATCTTAACCCCAACACAAATATAAAAGAAAAAAAATACTCTTCCCAACATCTATTACGTTCATTAAAAAAAAAAAAAAAAAAAAAAAAAAAAAAAAAAAAAAAAGAGGAAGAAACAAAGCTGTTAATTCAGTCCAGTGTTTATTTAAACGTCTATGAATAATGAGGCCACTTAATAACATTTCTACCTTGATAAATAAAACCATAAATGGAATCCATTTAGTCATTCGAGTTGCTTCCTGTTTCCCGCCCCAACAAACTAGTCACCTCATGTGCAGCACTTTACCAACCAATCTGTCAGCCAAGTGTCCTCTTCACAGAGCTGCAGATCTGCCGTCAGAAATAGACAGAACAAGATTGAAGAGTCGACAGGTCAAGCTTAAGCCACACAGACAATCTGCCTTCAGTCGGTGATGCGCAACTCAAGTCTTATAACGCAAATCCTGATTCAAGGTGGAGATGGTGGAATTACAGTAACAATTAGACAGTGGCCTACAGGACCGAACAGACCGCCTCACAGTCAAGGCATACACCGCGACTAAAACGATTCGTCCACTATTACACGCGTCTTTTTTGTATTATTTCTTCTTCTTCTCTTGTGTGGTAGTGAACCAGGAATCCAGGAGCTTTTTGCTGTAGTAGATCTGCCAGGCGTGAACTTGCACGGCGATCACCATGACAAGGTACATGACGGACACAGCAGAGAAGCCAAAAATGAAGCGGTAGGCCTTGCCATGGCGATAGAGCTGCTGGGCCACCGGAAACATCTCCATGCCACCGTAGATGATTGGGGCGATGCAGAAGAGCCCGGCGCTGATCATGGAGATCACCAGGTAGCTGATGTTGTTGCGAGGCAGCGCCAGGAAGCTGAAGCCCATTGGGATGGCACTTAGTAGGTAAGGGTATTCCCAGTGGTACGGCACAGCCACCATGTCGTGAGAAACCAGGTGGAGCTGGCTCACTATCGCCTGGGCCAGTATCAGGGTCCATATGATCATGTGGACGATGTTCAGCTTGCGGATCTCAGACTTCAGTGCCACGCTGATGTCAGAAACAAACAAAGAAAATTATAACCTGTACAGCAGATCACATGATATATGGCTGAGAAAGGTTGTGCTGGAGAGCATTTTATAACAACCATTCAGCATAAAAAAAAATGTAAAACAATTATATGGACGTGATAAAAATAACAATCATGTGCAGAATCCATCATCCTAAATCTCTCCAAAATGACCTACGTAAACTCCTAAAAAATTATGAAGCACTTTGTGGAAAAGTAACCACCTCCTCTTTTTGAACATGGATGGATGCTTTGTGGATCGAGGGGACAATTTAAGCAGCAAGAGCATCAAGACCATTATGAGCAGGGAGTGTTTCCATGGAAACTTTGCAGGGTCATTACAGTGATTCTAAGAAAGTGTAGTGAACAACCGCACCTCATCTGATAGTGCGAGGCCACCCTCTCTCGGTGCTGAAAATCACTCCCATCCGTTCCTGAGGCTCGGGGACCTGCTCGAGAAGCCATGTCACCCTGGCACAGCAGAGGGGCCAAGGATCTAGAAAGGTGAGCGAGAGGAAATCCTGAAGGTTAAAGGGTGGCCAGCAGGGTTGAAGGCCTTTCCATTTCATTAAAAGTATTAAAAATTAGTTATTTTTTCCCCACGGGCAACACCACTGAAAAAATAAATATATATTACAAAAAAAAAAAAAAAAGTAATATTTTCATATATCCAATTGAACATGTGAAAAATCACATTTGCAGATATAATACTTTTCATACCTTAGTTTCAAAGTTAGTTACCATCAGACCTCCACAACTCATACAAAATGCAGCAGCACGACTGATCTTCAACCTTCCCAAATTCTCCCACACCACCCCTCTGCTACGTTCCCTCCACTGGCTCCCAGTAGCTGCACGCATCAGGTTCAAAATACTGATGCTGGCCTACAAACCCAAACATGGAGTAGCACCATCCTACCTCACAGCCCTTATTACACCTCACACTGCACCTCGTATACTCCGAGCCTCCAGTACTGCTCACCTGGTCCCTCCATCGCTAAAGGTAAAAGGAAGACATTCATCTAGACTCTTCTCCGTCTTGGCCCCTCAGTGGTGGAATGAACTTCCCCTTGAGGTCAGAACAGCTCAGTCACTGAGTATTTTCAAACGGCAGCTCAAGACCTTCATCTTTAGAGAATATTTAGATTAACTTGTAACTTTCTTATTGTTGAACTTGTGTACAGAATCTACAACAGAGTGAATAAAAAGATTGTATTCATAGTTGGGGGTCCTAGTGAACCGGAATTGATCTCTTCATCGATGGTAACATGAAAGCACGTTGTAAGTCGCTCTGGATAAGGGCGTCAGCCAAATGCCTTAAATGTAAATGTAAAACGTAAAACTAATAACGCATTTTCACACCAAATACACGCCTAATGTGTTGTCATCATAAATCACTGAAGATGATTGAAAATGTGTTATTACAGTTTTTCCTTGAGCGCATTAGTCGCACTGAGCAGTAAATATGAACATACCCACGCTACAAGCTGCCGCGTGTAAACCTGGTGTACAGTCAACTTCGCTACGTCTGTAAGTAAATATGAACATACCCGCTACAAGCTGCCGCGTGTAAACCTGGTGTACAGTCAACTTCGCTACGTCTGTAAGTAAATATGAACATACCCGCTACAAGCTGCCGCGTGTAAACCTGGTGTACAGTCAACTTCGCTACGTCTGTAAGTAAATATGAACATACCCGCTACAAGCTGCCGCGTGTAAACCTGGTGTACAGTCTGTGCGCTACTGAAGCGAGTACTTACTCGCACTCTACGCCGCGGCGGGATAACGTTACACTCCGTCGCTGCGATCTTCTGACTCGTCGGATCCCGGGCGCTGGTGAAATAAGGCAGAAACAGCACTCCTGCCGCGGGAGCAGAGCGCCGGCCGGGTCCGGAGCAGAAGGAGGAAGAAACGTGTAGGTTGAGTCTTCCTCGTGGGAACACGAAGGCGCGGCGACTTGCTGCCACCTGCAGGCCCGGAGGCCAACTGCAAGCCCTGCACCAGGTGTTTCTTTAAAACACTAACATTATTTTGAATCTCGGTGCTTTTGAATCTTAGTGTTTGTCATTTGCTTGATCATGCTGTGTGCGCACTACACGTTCATCTTATTTACACATACTGCTACAAAAAACATCCATAAAAGTCATGCAAGTGCTCTTATCCGTACACCTTGTTGCAGAATGTAGGCTAAATCATGCAATACAGTTGTATTGTTGCCACATGTGGCCAAACACTGCTAATTCAGTGACACAATCAGTGTCTAATAAAACTATTGGTTCATTTATTTTTTGTGCTTTTAACTACTAATATACAGTGCAGGCCAAACATTTGGACACACCTTCTCATTCAATGTGTTTTCTTTAGTTTAATGACCATTTACATTGGTAGATTCTCACTGAAAAGTATGAATTAACACATGTGGAGTTAAGTACTTATCAAAAAGTGGAGACCTGACCTCCACAGTCACCGGACCTGAACCCAATCCAGATGGTTTGGGGTGAGCTGGACCGCAGAGTGAAGGCAAAGGGGCCAACAAGTGCTAAACACCTCTGGGAACTCCTTCAAGACTGTTGGAAAAGCATTTCAGGTGACGACCTCTTGAAGCTCATCGAGAGAATGCCAAGAGTGTGCAAAGCAGTAATCAGAGCAAAGGGCGGATATGTTGATGTAACTAGAATATAAAACATGTTTTCAGTTATTTCACCTTCTTTTGTTAAGTACATAATGTGTTCCACATGTGTTCATTCATAGTTTTGATGCCTTCAGTGAAAATCTACCAATGCAAATGGTCATGAAAATAAAGAAAACACATTGAATGAGAAGGTGTGTCCAAACCTTTGGCCTGTACTGTATATTACCAATAAATAACTCTGAGATTTTCAAATCATTCATTTTATTAAAAACAAATAAAAACATTGCCTATCAATTTAACAGAACTGTTTATATGTTTAGCACCATTGTCAGAATTTTACAATTTAGCACCAGCATCTCATACAAGCACATATAAAAAAATTAAGCACTCAGTAGTAAAACAAATAAATTACAGATAAAGAATTCAATCATCAACTAACTCAGTTCTAAACAGTGTTTGCATGAGAATATAGAAATATAGTGCTGCATTTAACAGCTCCATGTGATTATTTTGAATGGTTCAATAAAATATATGAAATGTAGTACTGTAACCTTTCATACACAATATTCTTGTTGGTCAGGTAATTGAACTGGTATTGTATTATCCAACTTGTGCAATCCAACACTCCTAAGATTTATTCAGCTTTATTAATCCAAAACAATGTATTACTGCTGGACAAGTGAAGTATATAGTAGACAACATGATATAAAAATACAAAACAGACCTGTATTTTTGCACATGAATTACATTTCTGGACATGATTGAAATTAATGTTCTTTGTGTCCCCTATAAATCATCCTGTCTAGATGTGAAAACATGTATAAAACAGACTTTTATTTCAGTTACTTGTTCAAATCCTACTGTTAAAGCACACTACTCTACACTGGTTGAATAGAAAAAAATCTGTTGCTCTTACATGATTTTGTTAGACTCCATCACATTATCGTATCAAGGTTTCAAATAAATTTTACAGTTGGTACAATAAATATCCAGAAAAAGAAGAGTGAACATATTGGCCAGCATAAAGTCCTGCAGCCTGGTCAGAAGGCAGCTGAATATATACAGTATCTCGTGTTTGAAGAGGAAGCACTGCACTTCCCGAAGCTTGATCTAGGAAGCCCTTTTTATACTCATCATATGTGTACATCACTGGTTCATTATTCCTGTACAGTGCCACCCACACATTGGCTCCTTTGCAATGAACATGATAGACAAAATAATAAATTCCAGGTATGCTGCAGGTGAAGACACCAGTTTGAGGGTTGTAGTCCTGATGACCATTGTATAAAATCTTGTTGAAGATGACTGGGCTGGCAACTGGTGGGAAGGGTGTTGTAAGCTTGGCTGTAAAAGCTGGCATTTCAAGACCATTCCTGCGAACAAACTCTCCATGAGGTTTCTTAGCACCATCCAGACCGGGACCTACTTCAGGAGATATATGTCCGAAATCCAGGGGCTGGGCAGGGGGCCCTGGTGGTCCTGGTGGCCCAGGTTCTCCAGGGTGTCCATGTTGTCCAGGTGGACCAATGACTCCAGGTTGTCCAGGAGGGCCAACATGACCTGGAATCCCTGGTTTGCCTTCTCCAGGAAGTCCAGGCTTGCCTGGCTGTCCATGTTCACCTCTGTGTCCTGGAAGTCCTGGGGGGCCAATTGGACCACCTTTCCCCATAAGTCCAGGAATTCCAATAGGACCTTGGGGGCCTTTTTCACCAGGCTGACCAATTTCTCCCTTTCCTCCTGGTTTTCCCGGAATACCAGGAAGACCTGGTAGGCCCTTATGTCCATTTTCTCCTTGTGGCCCTAATGGGCCAGGTAGACCTCTTGGTCCTGGTTGTCCTCCTTCTCCTAGTATTCCTGGCTTCCCAGGAAGGCCAGGGGGCCCTGGTTCACCCTTTGGTCCTCCTGGCCCTTGGGGACCTCCCGCACCACCTTCCCCTTTTGGACCAGGAAATCCAAGGCCTCCAGGTGGCCCTATATGACCTGGCAGACCAGGAGGGCCACTGGGTCCTGGTGGACCAATCATTCCTGGAAGACCACCATGGCCTTTTTCACCCTTTGGGCCTGGTAAACCAGGAAATCCACCATGACCTTTTTCACCCTTGGGGCCTGGAAAACCTGGTTTGCCAAATCCAGGTATTCCAGGACCTCCTGGTAGGCCAGCTGGACCAATTTCTCCTTTTCGACCTGGAAATCCAGGTTTTCCTGGAAGTCCATCCAGTCCATGCTTTCCAATACCTGGTAGACCTGGTGGCCCCTGTTCACCAGCTTCACCTGGTGGTCCTGCCAACCCTGGTTCTCCAGGAGCTCCAGGTTTTCCAGGCCCCCCTGGGGCCCCTGGTAAACCATTTAATCCAGGTTTTCCTACACCTGGAAAACCTCCTGGACCTATTGGTCCAGGCTGCCCAGCTGGTCCTTTTACTCCAGGCAATCCAGGTAAACCAATTCCTTTTTCACCCTTCGGTCCAGCAAGACCAGGAAGTCCTGGCAAACCTTTGTGCCCAGGTTCTCCTCGAGGTCCAGGTTGACCTGGTAGTCCCTGTCCACCAACTTTTCCCAGACCTGGTAGTCCTGGTGGGCCTGGAAAACCAGGTGGACCAGGTAATCCAATTGGGCCTTCACCACCACCTGGACCCAGTTCCCCTTTTGGTCCAGGCAAACCAATACCTCCTGGTTTACCTGGAAATCCAGGCAATCCAGGTTTCCCCACACCTGGATATCCTTGTGGACCTGGAGGACCTGGATTTCCAGGGGGCCCTGGTAAACCATGACCTGGCAGTCCAGGGGGTCCAGGAAGCCCTGGTGGTCCTACAGAACCTGGCGGGCCTTGCTCTCCTCTAGGAACATCTAAAAAAAAAAAAATAGTGGTTAATTAAACTTAAAAAAAAAAGTTCAATGATTGCAGGCAATGGCATAACTCATTTTCCACTTTGTTTTTCTTTGATTGAGCTCTATGTAACATTTGTTCATACTGACTACATTCATCATTCAAATTTATATCCCTTATATATATATTATGTGACACGAGGCTCAATTAGTTTTGTCCTTTTTCATTATAATTATGTACGCTTTTCCTTCAGATTAGATTAAGACTATGAGTTGTTGACACCAGAAATAGTAGCATAGAGGAAGTAGCAAACAACGTGGACTCATTTAAGAAATAACATATGCTTTCTAGGTAAACATGACATCATAATAACAGTAAAATGGAACCATGGCAGATATAGGGCCCTGATGTAATTAATGTACTTTAGGGAACCAGTTCTGAACTTTTAAACTGTTCATTTTAAATGAATCTTTTCATCTTTTTTTTAAAATGATCCAGAGGCCAGCAGCACTGACTTTAGACATGCTTTTTGTTGCTTAAGAGCACAATACTATCAAAATCTTTATATTGTATTACATTAAAGAGGAAAGAAAAGGAGCAATGTTTGTTGAGTGTGTTTTGAGTGTTTTTGAAGCGTTTTAAAAAAGTTGTTTAGATATGTGAAATATTGCCCATACATGTTTTACAGACCCTAATCCAAATGCATGCTGTACACTTTCTTCACAATTGAGAAAACCAGTAACCAACCTGTCAGTGCTCTTTGTAAATTGGACTTGACCATGAAGCCAAGATTAATTTATTCAGACCAGGGGTGCTTCTGAGGGCTCTAAGCACACAGGATCTGGGGTCCAGACCTTTCTAACACCATTTTGAATGTTAAGGCATGACAGAATCTTATACATAAATGAAAATGCAAAGATGTACTAAAGTGCTGCTACCTGTAATTTAATCACAGTCTTTAACATTTTGATTCATACCATGGATGATTTTTGTATTTTTGTATTGTATTTTTTGTATTGTATTTTTTTTTCAAAAGTATTTGATTTTATTTTGTGGTGAGGTGAAAAACATAATATTTTACTGTAAGGTCAAAAAAGTCCTCAGGAAATGATTAAACACAGGATTTTATGATGTTTGCACATATTGATGATGCAGAATGAGGAGATAGCATGTGTGAGAACTTACACTGCATTTACCTTTAAGGCATTTATCAGACGTCCTTATCCAGAGCAACTTACAATCATTAGTTACTGGGACAGTCCCCCCTGAGACACTCAGGGTTAAGTGTCTTGCTCAGGGACACCATGGTAGTAGGTGGGATTTGAACCTGGGTCTTTAGGTGTGTGTTACCCACTAGGCTACTACCACCCATGCTAGTGAACAAGCTGCATGCTTGTAGCACTGTAAAAATTGCCCACATTTTCTGGTAGAATAAAAACTAAACAAATCTATCCATCTCAGTGTGTCATGCTTTTCTTCAACTTGCACATCATTTGTCATGCATGTGCAATGTTGTTTTAAGATACTGGATTTGGACGAACATTTCGCTAAGATAACACTGAAGTTTGCTTTGGCAAGTGGGGGCTCTGTTGTGCTTTCAGTGGCATTAACATGTCAGCAAGACAGAGTTAACTGTCATGTATCAGACGCTCCAGCGGCACAGCCTGACCCTGCTCAGTGTTGTTATTGGCCATTCTTTCAAAGACAACCCCTTAGGTTTGGCCTTCGTCATGACACTCAGTGCAAGGTTCAGAGCGGAAAATAAGTCAGATGAGAAATGCTGGAGACTGATTTAAATAAAGATTCTCCAAGGGTTACAAAAATGCTGTAACACCCACCTTTTCCTTCTCCTTTGCCCAGCGGAACAGGAAACTGTGGGAGCTCCTTTCTGTAGTGGGGCAGTATAGGCATTTCATTTTCATACGGTGCATGTGGAATCTCCTTGCCCAAGTATTGCTGTTGGGGTAGCCCTTCTTTACCCAGAGGTATGTGAGGTAACTGTGGTAAGGACTGGTGATGCTGCGGTATCTGCTTATGGTTGTAATATGCCCCTGCCTGGGCATGCTGCAGGAGATAAAGCTGGAAAACCGGAACCAACAGGCGAAGAGGGTGGAGAGATACAGTCATGTCCTGAAATAAAAAAAGAGGGGTGTGGCAACATACATATACAAATGTACAGTCAAAGCCAAAGGTTTTGAGAATGGCTCGAATACTGTTTTTCACTAAGTTCTGTTTTTTTTATAATGGCAATTTGTGTAAACTTCATAAAGTTATGAAGAGTGATCAGATGTATTGCAAAATCCCTTTTTGTCATGAAAATGAACTTAATTCCAAATAAAACATTTCCACTGCATTTCAGCCCTGCCACAAAAGGACCTGCTGAGATCATTTCAGAGATCCTCTCATTAACACAAGTGAGAGTGTTGACCAGCACAAGGCTAGAGATCATTCTTTCATGCTGATTGGATTAGAATATCAGACATAACTTGCCCAGGAATGGCAGCAGGCGAGAGTGCATCTGCACACACCACGAGGATGGCCTGGTATCAAGGAGGGCAGCAAAGAAGCCACTTCTCTCCAAGAAAGTCATCAAGGACAGACTGATATTCCACAAAAAGTACAGTTATTGGACTGCTGAGGACAGGGGGAAAGTCATTTTCTCTGATGAAGCCCAGAGATGATTGTCCAGAGAAGATAAGATGAGCACTACCATCAGTCCTGTCTCGTGCCAACAGTAAAGCATCCTGAGACCATTCATGTATGGGGCTGCTTCTCATCCAAAGGACTGGGCTCACTGACAATTTTGCCTAAGAACACAGCCATGAATACAGAATGGTACCAAAACATCCTCTGACAGCAACTTCTCCAACCATCCAAGAACAGTGTGGTGACGAACGATGCCTTTTCTAGCTTGATGGAGCACCGTGCCATAAGTGAGAAAGTGAGAAGTGGCTTGGGGAACAAAACATTGAAATTTTGGGTCCACGTCCAGGCAACTCTCGGACCTTAATCCAGTTGAGAATTTGTGGTCAATCCTCAAGAGGCGGGTGGACAAACAAGCACTGATTATGAATGAATGGGTCACCATCAGTCAGGAATAGGACCAGAAGTTGATTGACAGCATGCCAGGACGAATTGAAAAAAGGGCCAACACTGCAAATATTGACTCTTTCCAGTAGCTTGATTTTTTAGTGTCAATAAAAGCCTTTGAAATTTTGAAAATGCTCGTAATTACAAGCTGCAAACTTTGTGAAAACCAGTATTTTTGTCATTGTTAAAACTTTTGGCCACGGCTGTGTCTATTTGTCCATGCGCTTGTGTGTGTGTCTGAGGAGCAGTGACAAGCAGCCTGACCTTTAAATATTAATTGGTGCTAAAGATGCAGAATACAGCTTTTCATAACACAACATATAAGAACATATATTTTTAAAACTGTATGACTGTTTGTAAAATAATATAATAGTAATCCAGTTCCATATGCCAGCTCAGAATACAACCACTAGGTGGTAATATAACATCAAAATAACACTAGGGAAGCTTTGGCTGTTCTGTAAAGTGAAAGTGATTGTTGTTTTATCAGTGTGATACACAGCGGTGGGTCCATGGCCTGAAATACAGCGGTTCACACCCAGGGAGCAGTGTGTGGGGATGGTACCTTGCAACTACACAAACCAAGCATGTCTGTTCCTCGTAACACATTAAAAATGTCAATCAATAAATGTCACCATAGTGCTGTACCTATTCCATATGTGTTCATGCTTTCCACCATTTAAATAGGTGACATTATGATGCTAAGTTTCAGTATAATAATTAGTCTAAACGGCATTGGCTGGAATGATTTCAAATATGCTTCAAATATATTTCTTCCAGGTGGGAGACATTCTTCAAACTACTGACACACAAGTTCCAGTTAATGCTTGCAATGGAGATTTTATTTAGACTCAAACATCTTTAATGTTCTATCTGCAGGATCAAAGAGCCCCAGCAATCAGCATGAGAACAAAGTAATATTTGTCATGTTCTCTCTGTTAACACCAAATACCAGACAGTGTTTGGCAGGAAGCAATCTTCCCAAGCAAAACACTGTTACTAAGCCAAATGGCATCCATTTTTTGGATGTTAACAGTCCGTAAACAGTGATTATTTATTTCTGAACATACATGGAGCCTTGTGAGTTACTCCAAAACAGAAACTTTATTTTACTTTACTTTACTTGGCAGACGCTTTTATCCAAAGCAACTTACAGGGAGAAAACACCAGCAATTCTCATTCGGTTTCCATAGATTGTGAGTAAAAAAACGAAGAGCCCTGATAAGGCCTAACTTGTCAAGAATAGAACATGCTAGGGAATTGTTAAGTGCTAGATGATTTTTTTTTGAGTGAGTGTGTGTGTGTGGGTTGGTTTTAGACTCCTTTGAAATACTTTTAAACAATACTTCAGAAACAATCAAGAGCAGTAAATTTACACAAATTAAAATGTCTTTTCTAGTGTTTAGGGCTCTCACTGACATGTTTTAGATTGATACAAATGGCATACACAGCGAAACAGAGGGTCGTGGGTTCGAGTAGTTTTTCATGGGAAAAAGCCTGCTGTTTCTCAGCCATTGTTTGGGCTTGTGCCAATGTGCTCAATAATTTCAATTTCTTTATAAATAAAAATAGAACTTGCAAAGACCTCACGGTGTAAGCTACGAGACAGTGTGTACTTTGTGTATGTTTTTCTTCAGTCTTATACCATAACAATATATAATTCATGTCACCCAAATCTATTGAAGTCAAAAGAAAAAATGGTTGCAAAGTGATATCTCTTGCTGAATTCTAACATCATGAAAGCAAATATTATAAAAACAATGAGTATACAGTGCAGGCATGTGTTTTCTTAATTTTCATGACCATTTACTTTGGTAGATTCTCACTGAAGACATCAAAACTATGAATGAACACATGTGGAGTTAGGTACTTAACAATAAAAAGGTAACTGAAAACATGTTTTATATTCTAGTTTCTTCAAAATACCCACCCTTTGTTCTGATTACTGCTTTGCACACTCTTGGCATTCTCTCAATGAGCTTCAAGAGGTCGTCACCTGAAATGGTTTTCCAACAGTCTTGAAGGAGTTCCCAGAGGTGTTTAGCACTTGTTGGCCCCTTTGCGTTCACTCTGCAGTCCAGCTCACCCCAAACCATCTGGATTGGGTTCAGGTCCGGTGACTGTGGAGGCCAGGTCTCCACTTTTTGTTAAGTACATAACTCCACATGTGTTTATTCATAGTTTTGATGCCTTCAGTGAGAATCTACCACCGTAAATGGTCATGAAAATAAAGAAAACACATCTAATGAGAAGGTGTGTCCAAACTTTTGGCCTGTACTGTATGTGTCTTATGTCCATCCTTTATAGGATATAAGGATATAAATTTCTTTTGTTACTTCATGTGACCACTAGTGGGTGTGCTGCAGGATGGAGGAGGCCACTTCGTGCTCTCAGTGAATGCTGGCGAGACGCGGGACATAGACAGTTTTCAGTGTGAATGCAAGCTTTAAGTGACCAAGAACCTTTCTAAACTCCCACACAATGCCTGCACTTTCTACACAGACCCATTCCACCATTCACAGTCACTCACTGAGCAACAGCAAGTTATTGCTCTGAGAATTTGTCAAATGTTTTGCAGGTCAATAACTAAAATCTATTGTTGTCCAGGATTACTGGTATGTTTAGGTTACCATTAAAAATGGGAAAATACAACATTGAAATCCAAAATGCATCTTAAGCCTTTGAAGGAGCTCCTAGGCACCCAAACACATGCTCATTCCTTCTCCATGAGAAAATTTTAACTTCATGAGTATATGCTGCACATTCCTCTCCTGCTTCTCACAGAACCAATAATCACATTTCTTCTCTTGCCTTAATGAACTTCTAGCTGCTTGCCGAGTCATGATCTGGGTCAGTAAAAGTATGTCTTCAGCTTAGGGTGTTTTTCCCTCCACCAAGAGCTCTCTATAGATTCTCTACTTCGTTCCTCACTCTTGTTTAGAGAAAATGAATGGTTAAGATTGGCAGCCTTATTGTACTGTGATTTGATATAATAAGGGTTGCTGTTAGGATAATATACACATATTTGATCAGTTTCAGAGCATGATTGGTAAAGTCATAGCTGCGCAATGATATTTATGTAAAGCATCGGCGTAGAACAGAAGATGATCTCAGGAATATCTGCTTACCTTCAGCATCTCCAGCCCTCCTCAAGTTCGTCCAACCTGGAGGCCCACGGCAGAGCGTGGGCGTACTGTGTCTGATGGGGCGTGACTTTGCTCGTATGGTTGTCCTTGGGCTTCTACCGGCATGGGTCAGACAATGGCAGCAGGTCGTGTTGGATTCAGGACTCTAAGATGATGAGAGACCAGCAGACTAAATGAACTTTGACATTTCTCAGTTTAACACCAGACCAACTTCCACATTTTCTCCCCTGCTCATCCAGCCTTTGACTTCCTCCCCATTAATAAAAATATTCAAATCTCAAGGTGAACACTAAGTTGTATTTCCAAGGGGATCAGCTGTTGACTGTAACCTGCGGCTTTGTGTGTCCCTCTAGTATCCGTACCACCACTGCTTCACGCTCTGGTCATTCATCAAACCACTCAGTGCACTGAAATACATTCAAGGTTTTTGGGAAAGCAGCTGTTTGGATCAATTTCTGGAATAGGGTGTAATTTCATGATCATTCAAATGCAGGGATACGATACATGTTAAAGTTCTTGTTCGTTTCTTCTTCTAATAATAATCATTTATTTGTATTTTCTTTTCACACCGGGTGGAAATTAAGTTGACCTTTTGCAATATGTTGATGTAAATATTTAGTCTTGCAGTCAATTAGTTGTCCTTGTCTCCTGTTAGTCTATGTGAAGCAAGCTGATGTTATGCAAACCCAGGGACAAAAGGTGTTTTCTGAAGTTCACAATGTGGGAGCTTAATATTTAATAATAAAAAAACATGATGCAATATATAAACACCTACATCAAAAATCAAGTGACAGTGAACACTAATTATGAGCAAGATATGGCACGTCATGTTGCTGTCACTTCTAAAGCATATAGCCAGCACCATGGATAGAGCCAGGCTAGAAGAATACAGTGTTCAAAGGGCCACATTCCGAAAACATACAGTCATCGTTTCTGCCACAGCAACCCCACACTCAATTTTTTGTATATGTGACTTTTATAGGACTTTGATATACATGGTTACTCCTACATTTGCTAACATATGCCATTGATCTAGAGTAAGAAATGCTTTTCTGCACTCTTGAATTCCAAGCGTCATAAAGTTTTCATAGAATCCAAATAAAAAATGCAATAAAAACATATGGCTTGAAGAATGTTTTATGTTATGGGAGTACTTATGTCTTTGACATCCCTCTCATTTTATTCCAGGGTTTCATCCAAATGTTTTTTAAACACATGGAAGTTCACTCAGTCATGGCATGACAGTAGCGTCTATGATCAGCGAGCTTGCATTGTAGGTCCTTTAGAGAGACTACTTGGATCCTACTCTTGAAGTCACAGTCGTAAAAGAAAAAGATAAACATTTACAAAATGTCAGCTTAGGTTGATAGCAAAATTTTCTACAATGATTACTGAAAAATGTGTTTGTGAACATACAAATAAATTGTCAAGTGAACAAGTATAAAGAAAAAATAGATTTGATATCACTCCATGGAAGGTATTTTTCTGTGCCTCTAATTCAACAGCTGCTAATGTCAATATAGAAATATGTAAAATCCAATATGGGAAGATCTTCCCATTTCATCAGTGAGAATGAACAGGAACCAAACACAACAGTGAGAAGAATCTCCACCCATTCATCCAGCCCAACTCAAATTTATATCTCATTTCTAGTATTTGTTTTCAGAGATTCCAGAGTGCTTCCTCTAGGCCAAGACCTTTCCAAAACTCACAGTGATTTCAGCCACCCATGGCGGCATCCTTGCCCTCTGCAATCAGGCAGATGAGGACATGCTTGAGAATGCCTCAATCAGTTTTCTTCAGAGATAAAAAACTAACAATCAGACAAAAAGAAAATCAGTAAAAGAGAAAATGCTCTTTACAGTTCATTTTAAATGTGAGTAAGATTAGACATGATGACAAAGTTTCGGGCTATTCCATAATTCCTAAATGTACTTGATTTATACTAAATTTTGATTTTATTCTGAAAGCCATAATTAGAAAACAAATCTGTCAGTAGCATTCAATGTATAGAGATTCAATGCAGTTTCTCACAATACAGAGAAACAGTTCATGACAGAGGAGGAGAGAACAGGGTCTTAACCAAAATGTATAGTCACAGCAGCTATCTGCTCAGTTCAAGTCACAGTACCTTCGTCGCCCTGTGCCTTATTCTAAAAGAATCAAAATTCCAACTCTTCTGCTGGTCTACAGTAATACACACACACACACACACACACACACCAACAAAAGAGTACAATTTAAGAAAGGTATGTTATGCCATGTTGGTAAAATGAAGTACTTTTAAGTTGTTTCCAAGACAAAAATAAAAAAAAAAATAATTGAAAATGAAGCACTTTATTCAGTAAGTGATTCCAGACTCTAGTGCACAGACACATAGGGTACTGAAGTTCTTCTGCGCAAGGTTGAATGCCAGGTGGTTAGTGGTTTTGTTTGATTCAGCGGAATGAGTTGACAGAATACGGCAAAAAACGGGAGACAAAGGAATGTCTGTCTCTTCTACCACATGTCTGGCAGGTAGGCGCTCATTTAACGTCACTCTGGTTTTGTTTGATCCAGAAATCAAGTTAGCATGATTTAAATGAATTGCAGGTCATGTTCAAGCAGGGTCTAAAGTAATCCAGATGACCAAGGATCATCTGTTCAGAGATTTAAGATTTCTCTCTCTCTCTCTCTCTCTCTCTCTCTCTCTCTTTACTGTTTGTCTGCGTTTGAACATTAAACATTGCCCGTTGCAAGAGAGACAGAAATATGATTGTTGCATCATAACAAGCCTGGGAGAATTTGATCGAATAATCAGACCACCTACTCAAACGACTGAGAAAAATTCCGCCGATTCCGGCTCCCTGCCGAAGAGCTGAACCACGAACCAGAGAAGAACCACGATTCATTGTCACGTCTGCAGTGATGACGGCCCAATGACAGTAAACAGGAGACAGAAAAGAAGACAGTGCGACCAGGGCTCTTATATTTCATGCCTTGGGAAGGTGAAGTGTACCTTGGCCTGCTCTCCACCCTTCCACCCCCCTCTTCACCCAGACCGTAACAGCCCCTCTGGGAACAAGTCACCTGGCCCGGCCTCTCTGCGAGTGCATGGTGGGCCATGGAACAGATAGGCGTGTGAGCGCGACGTTGGCGGATCTGCGGATCAAGTCATCGCCTGGCACGAGATGCCTCCGCTGACCATGGGAAAATCAAGAGCCGTGCACGGTGCTTCGGCACATGCTTCTTGAGGGGTTTGAATGTGCTGCAGTGTCACAGAGGAGGAGGGTACGGCGGTTCAACTGGACGGAGGAATGTGAGATCAGCTGACATCACTGACAGTAGGCCAGGAGCACAGCCCAGGACTGCAAAACACATTCCCCCTCCCTCTCTCCATTTTCCTCCTCTGCTCTCAGTTGCACTCTTCCTTCACCTCACCTGCACTCCGGGAGCATCGCTCAGCCCTGGTGCAGCCATGAGTCTCCATGGATGAGGGCTTCTGGGCTACCTTGCTCCATGCTTTTTCTTAGATACTCGCTCTTTCTCTCGCTAGCCAATGTGTTCACGGGATCAGAGTGATTTGTTCCTCTAACTCGTCCCATTCCTCTGACCGAGAACGTACCAAACAGAGTTCACCGTGCAACATGACGTTCTCATGGCCCCCGCACATGTTCAGAAGAGGAGCACTTCCTACACTTCGGTCCAGGCACGTCCCATTCCCTGCATTCCCAAAGAACAGCAAAGCTGGTCTCGGCAGAGCTCTGACTGGCTGACAACGGTGGTAAAGTAGTGGGAGAGAGCACCACGTTTTTCAGATGATCACAATAAATCACAAGAAAAAAGGACCTCTGGCAGAGGAGGCGAGTGAACCAGCAAACCCAGCTGGCCAAAACCAAATACAGGAGAAAACTTTTATTTTCTGAACCTGAACTTTCCACCCCATGAAAATCAGACACAAAAGAACAGAGCAGGGTGGGTCAGGTCGCACAGTGCTACAAACAGGAGGCTTAGCAAGGCACTGTGGTCTGAAATGCTCTCCCCCAGGGTTCCGAGAACTGGGGAACTTGGTACATATCCATAAACTGCTGATGATGGAGCTGTTTCCACTGTGAGAGAAAAGTTACAGTTATTTTACTGAGCAGTACGGAGTAGTGAGCAGAAATATCACCTGGTTCTTCACACTGCTGAAATGTTGCCATATTTGTTAATTGTTGATTTACCAAGACGATTTAGCTGCATTGGCACAGAAATTAGCTACACTGAGGATTGTTCTATTCATAACCCATCTGAAGATGGTGACATAACATTCTGTCAGATCGTGATATGAGGAGAGATTCTCTTCCTGATAACGTCAGGAGCAGGGATTTTATTACTTGCCCACAAGCTAAGGGCCAAAACTGTCTTAAAGATTTACAACCCAACAATGGGAATATATCACCGCATTTAACGTAACAAAAAAAATATATATATATAAAAATCTCAGTCCCAAGTGGTACTGGACCGCTTTCGTTGCTCTCATTACTCTTGGAGGAAAAAATCTCACAAATTTATTGGGTTGGAAATAGGCACTCATCTTTGAGTAAGCGCTTGGAAGCATGCACGTGCATTCTGGACCCAGGCTGCAGATCTGGCATCGGCAAGCTGCCTCTGCAAGTAATGGATGAGAGGTGGAGACTGCTGATCGTGGATAAGTGGTCAAGGAATGGTCCAGAGCAGGTGCAGCTGTATGGACTGTATTCCATGTATTTAGTGGCACGCCTCATACCCATGGCCTGCTGAGTAAAATCTGCTTTAATCCGCTAATGCATCGAGGAAACTCCTGAGTCCATGTGGGAGAGCAAACTGGACTTTGAGCTAGAATAATCTTTCCTGAAACCTGAAGAATTGTTCAGTCTAGGAAATAAAATTTCCATGAAGATAGTGGGACAGGGACCCCAATGAAATAATTCAAATACAAACGGATCTTTACAAAATCACTCATTTGCCTTACATTTACACTACCATTCAAAAGTTTGGATGCACCTACTCACTACAGAAAAAAATGATGACACAGGACTATGAAATTACACATGTGAGGTTATGTAATTAGGTTTTTGTATTAATGTAAAAAATAAATAAATAAAACATTTCACACTCTTGGCTTCTCTCCACCACCTTAAATTAGATGTCGGGAATGTTTTCCAACAGTCCTCAAGCATGTTAATGAGCATGAAGCGTTTTTGATGATGACAATAGAGAACAAAGCATAAAGGAAAAAAGAGGGGTCTCTGAAAAAACAGGCCAAGTCTCCACTTTTTTTTAAGTACATAACTCCACATGTGTTTATTCATAGTTTTGATGCCTTCAGTAAGAATCTACCAATGTAAATGGTCATGAAAATAAAGAAAACACTTTGAATGAGAAGGTGTGTCCAAACTTTTGGCCTGAACTGTACTTCACTTTTCTTTACAGTGGTTTCCATCTTAGTCTCCACAACCTCTCAGACTAGGTACGTCCAAAATTCTGGCTGCTAGTTTACACGGTTGCCAGCCAAAAAACATTTTTTTATTTGTTGTGATAGAAAATTGGCTGCCTTACGCACGCCAGCTTGAGCTGGGTCACAAAATGACTTATGAGGGAATGAATGCCCACAGGAGGTACCTTTAACATGGAAGAATTTTTCCACATTCACATCTTAAAGAGAAGGGTCGGTAAATCTGGAGCCAACACTGTGCCATCCTGAAAGAGATGCTGAGATGTTGAGAAGCAGCCAGACTGCAACCTACTAAAAAACATCCTTATGGGATTCCCAGCATCCAGCATAATAAAATCTAGATACCTCATGGTACATCAGTTGCATCTAGCAAGCACAGTCGCAGTAGAGGCAACCATTTCAGCCTAATGCTTCAGAGCCTATATGTTTTAATGAAGTCGCAGTTGCTGTCACACTGTAAGCAGAACAAACTGGTCAGAATTGGACAAATTGGATTACATGTGATTACATGAGTTTGTGGTCCAGGTTCAGATCCTATTCATTTTACATTAATGCCATTTAGCAGACATCCTTATCCAGAGTGACTCACAATCAGTACAGACAGGGACAGCTCCCCTGTAGCAATGCAGTGTCTTGCTCAGGGACACAAGGTAGTAACTAAGTTGTCAATCTGGCATAAAATAGATAAACCACTACTATAATAAAGCAATTAAGCAATTTCCTTTGGGATTAATAAAGATTTCTGATTCTGATTCTAACATGCTACCTACATGTATATGGCATATCTCATGTACACTTGATACATAAAAAAATACACGATATTCGTGTTAAACATAATATGCAATTATATATTTAAAATAAAGCAAGAAGTAGACAGTAATAAAAGGTAGACAAATGTAGTCAAGTGGTATTTTGCAGAATAGCAGAAGATATTCTAGATAAGTTGCTAGTCAGCTTGTGAGGGTGAGGAAAGCATGCTTACCTCTCTCAGTGGGACAGGAGACTCCCAGACAGAAACTGAGCAGCAACAAGCAGCATGGAGTACACTTTTATGCACAGGTGGGTGGGGCCACTTCATTCTTCTGAGGAGGTGGGTAAAGAGGGACAGTGAGAGAGAGGGAGAGGGAGAGAAATGGAAAGGCAGAAGGATCCATGGCATTTACTGAATCAGCGCACGGTCGCCCAACATCTTAAACCGATGCCCACAAATGAAGCACCACATCCAGAAAAACGTTCCCGCGTTTGACTTGTGTTCTAAGTATTCCTGACATTTATGTGAATCTCAGCTCCTCTATAGTACAAAAGGTGTCCATGGAGATCTGAAACCAATTTGTATGTGTCAGTTCGGAGCCAGGATCTGCAGCAGACAGAGGGTGAGAACTTCTAACATTTAGAGGAAAAGTCAAAAGTACAGGCAGAACACATGGTTCAGATTTGGCACAGTATTGAAAATATGTTCTTGTTTGTGTTGTAAGGTCGCCTGTTTGCCCACGTCATCACTGCAAAGTTCCTGTTTATGGAGAAAACATTAACACCACCACTGGTACATTTGGCTGACCGCACAGCCCACTGTGGTCCAGAATGGCACGGGCCATTTTACACTTTCATTTAAAATGATCTCAAATGAAAATATTGTGTCCTGCTGCATCACTCAACACAATTTTTTTTTACCACAGATACTCCGCTGCTTGCCAAATACAATTTGTAACAGTCCATTACATCAGAAGACCATGCACACACACTGACTTCTTGTGCCAAGAAAAATGTATGATGTATGGAGGAGGATTAGCTGAAATGCATCCATTCATAGTTCATCCGCTCATTCAGTCATTCGTTCGGCTCAGGTGAGCAGGTTTCAATGGATTTGTGTTGCCAGGTTGGGATTGTGAAGGCAGGATAACAAGAACTGGCATTTTACCATATTCACATATGGGCTTTAAATGAAACCAATGTGTTTTTAATGTTTTAAACATGTTTCAGAAAAGGTCATAAAAAGGCTTCTGCTCTAACCAGGGATAAAAAATACATGTAAGATGTATATGTCTGCATAATGACTTCTTTATTGATTATAGGTAGTTTTTCAGTACATTGAAATACTAGATGAAGTTCAAACAATGTATAACATTTTGTGTAATGAATGTAGCATATATGAAGGTTCACTTATTATATTGTGAAAACACAGATATACTGAATCATGTTGAACTGGCTGCTGGAAACACTGACCTCATAATACCTGCACAGTTTCCCCACTGCTGATGTGCTGCTTTTATAAATTAATATAAATAAATGAATGCGTTATTAATGCGTGTTTCCTGTGGTTTTGATCAACAAGATTTAATCTGGAAGATTGGCCGTTAAGGGTGGTGACTAATGCTAGCAGGTGGACGCTGCATCAAAAACACTTCCAGACTGGGAGTCTCATTTTCCAAAAGGAGGAAACCCAGACGGTACAAGACTTATGGGAACATTCTGCAGCAGTAATTACCATACGCTTTTCCAAATTTTGCTTAGCTGTGACAAAATCCATTTTCATGAGGTTCCATGACCTGGGCCGCCAGAGGTCTTAACATGCTCATTTTCAGTGGAAAAGAAGAATCCGTTTACGACAAAGAACACTGCCAGAGATCTGACAAAGCATTGCAGATGGTGAGAGTTTCATCCAGTTTAATCTCACTGTGCTTAATAGATTTTAAAAGACAAGGAAGGGCTGGTCGACCAACTAACAGTTACAAAGTTGTGTTGTAGTATTGTTTATATGTGTTATTATGTAAATTCTGCTTTGTGTTGTTCTTATGTTGGTCATGTCCTGTTGACTCGTCTCAGCTCGTTGTTGATCTGTAACGGCACTCTGGATCATGATGACAGTGTTGTTTCCAGATGTCAATGGATTAAAAAACAACGAAAAACGTGTGGTCTGTAAAATGAATGCAGCTCCCTTGGTACAACACCGTCATTATTTACCGACATGCTCTTCTGGTTGAATCGCAAAAAAAAAAAAAACACTAATTAACCAGTTTTAATTAACCAGTAAATACCAGGATTTCAAATGTCAAAAAAATTCTGACTGCTGCTTTGCCTTTAAATTTGTGGTGTTTGTCTCTATGGTAACACACTTTCACTGTCCAGTGTACTGTAAGTACTGGCAGACACATGCTAACATTAGCCCAACTTGGTAAAACAGTAAGTGCATGCTATGAAGGTAGTCATTGAAGGTAATTGCCCTCATTTATGTCAAGTTGTGTAGTCATTAGTCTTTGCAAATAGCCAGACTGTGGGTGCCTAAGAAAATAATTAAATAAAAACTCTCTCTCTCTCTCTCTCTCTCTCTCTCTCTCTATATATATATATATATATATGTATGTATGTGTGTGTGTGTGTGTGTGTGTGTACACACACACACACACACACAGACACACACACTCTCTACAGTACAATCAAACACATTTGCTTTGGAAGCATTGGAGTACACAGGAACAGTTCCAATTCATAAGTTACCTTGCACTGTCAGTTTTGGATCCCAAATCCTTCAGCTGTATCCAGTCCTGCATATATGTGCCTGGATCCATGCAACAGACCTGGTGCCAGTAGTCTAGTTGACATTCATGACAAAAAAAGTGAAATTCTTCCCCCGTGACAGACGTCATGTGACTACAACGCAGAGGCATGCGACTACAGCGCAGGCCAGGCACCTGGGGCGTTCTTTAATTTCCCAGTGTTCCATGCAAACTCCCCGGTTTCCAGGACAGGGCAGCGAGCCAGGACTTCCACACTGTGCCATTCACAATCAACACATAAAAAACGTCCATCCCAGACATTACAAACAGTGAACAAAAATCCACTTCACTCGCCCACTCAGGGACTCGCGTAAATAAACATCAATAATGTGAGCACGGCAGTGACAGCCAAGGGCAGGTCTGGGAAAAGAAGAGAATCCGAAGCTTTGTGGGCTTCTTTATACCTCGAGTAGAAGAGGAGAGCAGAAGTCACTTTTAGAGATTTTGTTCCAAGAAAGCCGAAAGCCGTTTGAACAGAGAGCATTCCATAATACTTGCCATCATCATGCATCAGGATAAAGTTCAAGCTCAATATTCATTAATCAAATAAAAAATATAAATAGTAGAACACAGTTTGCAATTATGGAATATGATTTGGAATTATGTAACATCAATTATGGAATATTATGATATGTTTTCAGTTCCCTGCCTTCGGGTTATTTTCACTTTGTTTCTGCTGTTTTTGGCCCTTGTGCCGTGTTGTTTCATGTTCAATAAATCTCTTTTTTGCCACAATGACCTTCGCCTGAGCTTCCTTCCCTGTTCAGCTCGTGGTTGTGACAGACAGCTTATATTTTTTTCGGAATTCTGAAATTATTTGCTTTTCCGGGTGGTCTTCATCACTCCTTGATCTCTAATGATCTTCAAAATAAAATTCTGTCCCTCTTGAAACAGAAATGACTGTATAAAATACTTTATAAAAATGACACTTTTTATAAAGAAAAAGCTTGCCCAGTTCTTAAACAGAACATTAAAAATGCCACGGAACCTCCTTGAACAAAATCCAGTCACAGGCTAGAGAACATTTAGAACTTTAGTTTTGTAATGGTCCTGATCTATAAAGCAGACTATTGAGAAGACTGCCATGATGCTCTCCAACACAGGGGCAAATTACAGGGTGTCTCAGACTCGTGTAATGTTTTTTGCACTATCCAGAACTCCTGGTGAGCACTTTTTTTCTTCTTCTTTTACGTTTGGCAATGTGACTGAATTCAGATTTAATAACAAAAAAAGGCTAGACAAAAACAGCTTCGTAGCTCATGGGGCTTGTGGGAACCAAGAGTATGTTTGGCTGAGAGACTGCAACTACAATAAGAGAACACCGAGCCTAACCTCACACTGTTTAATATTTATCATAAAACGGTCTGGTTGACGTTGTGAAAACCTCATTCTCACATACAATAAAGTGGCAATACTGCAACCTAACAGGACACAGTCTTTGCACTATAAATGACCAAATGAAAACATGCCAGGTCATACTGTTTACTCTTGCTGATTTGAACCCGTGGCTTTCAACTTTTGAAACAGTTAAGTAATTGTGTCAATGTTTCCTCTAAAATGGCACATTAGCGGTTGAGAATGGTCATCTCCTCCTCATATTTACATAATTACAGAACAACTTAGCATTCAGGTGGCTGGGCTGAAAGGCCTTAAACTGTTTCTCATTCAGCACTTATGAGTGCTGATGCATATCCTACTCGACAGTTCATTCTAAGTAAGTCCTAGAAAGTGAAAGCTGATTGGATAAAGCTTAATGAAAAACAGTTAGAACTGTGTCGTGCATTTTCCAACGCTGATGTAGCATCAGCATGCAGGTAAATACAAATACACACACGTTTAATACACACACTTAATCCTGAGTGTGTCCAGGGCAACTGTCCCTATAACTGTAAATTGCTCTGTATAATGGTGTTTGCTAAATGCCATTAATGAATATTTAAATATAACAGGAAGTAATTTGGTAAATTTCAAGGGCATTTTCCATTTCCCAGGGGTAGAGTAAGATTTGTATTTTTATGGCGACTATAGCGGCAAAATGTAATTCCCACAAATGTGTGGGCATTACACGTTAGAATAATTAAGGAAGTAATAACACAATCAGATAATACACACACGCTGTGGCTTTGTCTATTAAATTTTTTTTTCACTTTATATTTTGCTCCTGGGTGAGCAGATTCGGTGTGAAAGCTAAATAAGAAAATCTTAAACTTAATATTGTACATACCAATGTATTTGGAAAGAGGAAATAAAGAAATAGCAAGAAAAAAAAAGAAAATAAGAAAATGTAATACATAGATAACAGAAAAACATGTTTACATATGTTTGTTGATAATCACTGCATAATTCATGATGGACTCTGAACCCATAATGGGCAATTTATGGTCAACAGAGAATGTAATCAAAGTAAAGGTATTTTTTAATCTCATGCCTGTAATGCTTTCAATGATGCAGCAAATAGGTAAAATAAATGTCTTTTCAGACTGAGCACACATTATTACCAGGGTAATAAAAACTCTGATTACTGTACACCATTGAAATTTGGAAGCAAATAAGATTTAAGATATTATACATTTCATACAGTCATAGTGTTGTTTTGGGGTTCCTGTATCCAATTTCCCCACCCCCTTCGTATTCAGTCTTTTTTCAGCTGCAATTTCCTTTTGGCCACAAGATGCCACTAATTACCTAACATTGCATACATACATTTAAAGGGTCCAGAAAGCAAGCTTTGAAGTTTGATGTGCAAATATATTTACTGAATATTCCTGGCTACTTTCCTGGTAGACCAATGCTCAAGTGAGGCACAAATTAATTAGACCTATGTAACTCCGGACTTGTGAAGGTACAGGACAGTTACACAACGGCCAGGATCTGATAGCTTCCTTTCAGAGGCACATGTTTTTGTGGAAGCACTGCCATTAATGAGGAATTTAAGGCTTTCCAGTCAAGCTTCCAAAACACTGGCTGGAGTAAAAAAAAAAAAGGGGTGTGGTGCATAAAATAAGTAGACATCATTGTGGGTTTCAAGCAATTCACTGCAGCATAGCTCAAAATTATAGCAGTAATTTTGTAGAGTTCAGCATGCTTGATATGCAGCTGTTATTTTAATAATAAAAAACACACTGCTGGTTTGATAGATAATTCAGATGTTATGTTTGCCTTTTGCAAAATCATTAAACCAACACAACACAAGACAATGTACATTCATCATAGATATAATATCTATGTGCGGGGTTTCATAAAATTGATCCCATGTGCATGCACATCAAAGAAAGGTGCATAATAAACCCACTGTAATATATGGTATCAACACACATATGCTTCCACTGCTTTTATCTTCAGAGACCGGACTTTGTCAAATTTCGCTGATTGGGCTGAAAGGCCTAAGTTGATTCAGGTGTATGAGGAGTTCATGATTTATGTTGGTGAAGTGTTCAATGGGGTTAAAAAAAACTAACATCCTTGTTTCCTAAGCGGCAGTTACCCAAGTTTTATTTGCACAGCCCTCTGCATGCGAGGCTCAGACCACAACACAACACAACACACAACATGAATCCACAGACAAGCAACAGCCAAGACTTCAGCCAGGGTCAGAATAGCAGAGGAAGCAACAAGCTGAGTCTGAGTCTCCATGCAAAATTATAATTCCCAGAGAGAAAATTCTAATTTTCAAGGCTAAACATCATTTGACTTCCATCAATGCTGGGAAAAAAGGTCAGTGAAATACAGGTGGGTGCTTTAATGGTAGTCTGGATTACGAGCAAAGGGACAAAAAGACCACAGCATATCAGGCTGAAGAGCTGCCACTCAGATAACATCCTGAGCCACAGGGGACTGTTTTATCACGTCGGATAAAACAGGTCTCAGTGGTGTCACCTGCAGAAAATCTCAGATGACTTTGCCATTTTGGCATGTATTAGACATGGACAGAAGGATGAATACAGCAGGGTCGTGGATAGCTTTGTTGAGTGGTGTGAGCTGAACCACCTCCATCTGAAAATTGCAAAGACAAAGAAACTGATTGTGGACTTTAGGATGCAGCCCCCTCCTCCCACCCCAGTCACTATCAGAGGAGTTGATGTGGAGGTAGTTGAAGATTACTGGTACCTTGGGATACACATAGACAGTAAACTGGTCTGGTACATGTCTCATTGCCTCTAAATGCAGAACACAGGAAGTCCTTTTTACCCATGGCAATAAGACAATACAACTCTTCCCCATTCTGTAGGTGATCTTCTCAGGATCAGTATTATGTCTGGTTTTTCATCCATCACAACATGCTGCTACTTTTTCCAATTCACTTATCTAATTAAAGTCCCCTTTTATGATACCTGTCAGTTATTTTATTATTTTTTACTATTTGCACTATTACTACTGTTCTGTTCTTATTTTCTCTTTTTGCTTTTTGCATGCATTAAGGACAAAAAAATTAATCATCTTGCAAGATCTTTGCACATTTCATTAAGTTAAAGATTAAAATGCATTTTAAAGAAGTCTTCAGTAAGTAAGCTCACATTTCCTCAAACATCCTCCAGCTGCTTCCAAATAACATCACCATGAACTTCTCTGTCTTGGCAAATGATGTATGTGATGACATGTTCGCAAATCCAAAGGCTTTGGAAAAAATAAATTCAGTTCAACACCTCAAAAGTGTGCTTACTTGCTGAGGTTCGGATGGACTGCAAGAAAAATAAAATATGCTGGGGAAGGGTAGGAAATGGGCGATTATCTGGCTCTGACGTTTCCTGTGGCAAATTAGTCACTGCCTCAGCAGCCAAAGACACCTTCTGGCCTGACAACAGCGGCTACATGAGCTGTTCTGTGACAGCTGTCAGATCAGCAAGTCGGTCCTGGTGAAAGGCTTTAACAACACAAGCTCAGTTGCTTTTCAATGTGTCCAGAAAAATGTTGGAATTTCAAGGCTCTCTATAAAATGAATCATTCTACACAAAGGATGATTTAGATTGATCCATATGCAAGCCATCCAAAGGAATTCTGAATCAATATGAATATGTTTGGACGTTCGCTGAAATGCCAAAGGATGATGCAGTGGCGTAACATTACACTGAACGAGAAAAACCTACGAAGACCATTATTCATAACATACTTGCACATTTTACTACTTTAACAATAAACAATTGCTGACAATTTTGTCCTCTTAAACGTCAGGTATATTCAGGTGAAATTATCTGATATTTAAGAGAAATCAACTGGCCTTGCTAAAGGACCTCTGGTTTCTTCAGGGGTCCTTTTGGCTTCAGGGTTACATTAAATGAAATATAATGAGCTGCATATCTGGAATAAAGGTCACCTTGTTGTTTCACTTTCAAAAGTTTTGAAATACATTTTGTTATCGTTTTTTTACAGGTCCCCTATTAATAACATATATATATAAATATATATATATATATATATATATATAAATATATATAAATAAATATATATATAAATATATATATAATATATATTCTATATAATATATATCTATATAATATATATATACTATATATATATCTATATCTCTATTCTATATATATATATATATCTCTCTCTATCTATCTCTATCTTCTCTCTCTATATCTATCTATATATCATCTCTACCTCTCTCTCTTCTCCTCCTCAGTCATTATTTAAAGCTACAGACACCGAAATGCCGCATACTGGGGATATCGCATTGTGGGACTGATCAAAGAACGATATATATATATATATATATATATATAATCTATATATATATTATATTATATATATATAATATAATATATAGTATATATATATATATATATATATATATATATATCTATATATATATATATATATATATATATATATATATATATATATATATATATCGTTCTTTGATCCAGTCCCACAATGCGATATCCCCAGTATGCGGCATTTCGGTGTCTGTAGCTTTAAATAATACTGAGGAGGAGAGAGGTGGTACGAGGAGGAGAGTTGCCTATAGAAGTGAGCAGGCATTCACGGAAATTATGACATCAACACCATTCACCAACCACAATGTTGGTGAAAAATACATTTGTGCTCATACATCCAATCACAGACCAACTGCAATGCTTCACACGTTTAGAACATGACGGTTAGTTTCAGCTACTTTTTTAGAGGAAGGGTGCGGACAAAGCATGAGAAAGGGGAGGTAACCTTTCCCCTTATGACGACATAAGGAAAGACATTCCAGATCCGACCATATGAGCTGCCGCTCTCTGAATGACAAAGCAAAATGGCCAAAGCACTCTTTCGACCTATCGCCATTTCTAGCCACTGCAGGACCATAGACAGGCTAGGGTAACTTGTACTAATGTTAGTTAAGGGAAATGAATTGTAGCTTAAATTAAAGATATAGTTAGATTTATTTATAACAGACCCATTTTTGACCCACATACTCAATAACTAAGACAATAAAATAAGCGTAGGTAAGTGTCCAGCAAGCAATCACTGATGGTCTGATGCAATAGATTATATGCTGCTCCTCATAAAAACAGAGAAAAATGCCAGAATTGCATTATAGATACCAATCATTCGCAGCAAGTATTTCCTGCCAACACCCTGTCATTTTCCCTTATGAAGATTTATGGTCTTGTAAAGGAATAAAGTGCAGGGGCTAGCTCCCCATGCACACATAATGTCAGCACTGTTCTTTTAAAAGGGTGAGTTAGTTTTGTTGATCTCCCGTCTGGATTAAGACAGACTTTCTTTTTCTTGCGATCTGGGGTAGTTCGTGTAAAAAAACAGGACGCCCGTGAATGGAAATTACACATGCAGAAATGAAACCACAAATGGTTACGTGAGCATAATTAAAAAAGAATTGCATAGAGGAACAGGTGTCACTCTGTGAGTGTCATTTTGTGGTTAAACTAATAACCCTGGGATTTTTGTCAAAGGACATTAAAATGGCCTTAAGAGGCTTATAATAAAACCATTACATCTAAAGTCATATATTATGTTATATAATTCATCCATATAATATACGTTTCCCCTGTAAAGGAATGGCGCCCTGTCCAGGGGGTTGTTCCTGCTTAGCTGCCCATTACCCCTTTACACCCATCACTAGGACGTCTGTTATCTCACCTTGAGTTTCATGCTGTTGGCCAAAGTAGATTTCAAATGTCAGAGCTCTATGCCATGCGCTGACATTAGTCCTTGAAATAAAATGAATAATTTTCAAGCATTATAATGTCAAATGATGTATATAATAACACACCTGGATTCCCACTTAATTTTACAGCATTTTACTATGGAAAACATTAGAATCCAACAAATCTATAAGAAATATGCTTAATAATTGATAAAGCATAATAACTGGTGTTTTCAGATATTTTCATAACTCAAACACCATTCCCACAATGAATCATTACAAATGCCACTGCATATTAAACCTGAAACAGACCATGGCTACCCTCCTGGGAGTCCTTTTCCACTGGATAATAGTTTGATTTATGAGTGACTACCACAACACTCTGTTAGACTTTCCCCTCAATTCAGCCATTTATTTATTTGCCTATAAGAATAATCCAGCCAAGCTGGTGGATATCTTATTGCAGGACTCCTTCGATGTGGCAGTCATTTATATTTTGCCTGGAAGGTCTCGTTCAAGTCGAAAGTAATTAAAAAAGTTGATGCAGAGCCAGTAGCTGGTAAAGTCAAAGGGAACTGAGTCACTGTCTGATCATCCGGTTCTCATCTGGCCAGTCTGGACACATTTTGAGCTAAATGTCTGGCCTTTTATGGAATGTACCAAAAGTCCCAAAGCAGATGCAAACCCCCCTTTAGTCTAGAGCCAGTGGCTATGATGAAGTCTTTGAGGGATCGGGAGCTGGTCTGGGTGTTTGACATATGGACTTAAGGTCTATTTGCCCACTGGATTCCTGACTGAGAACCATTTTGTCCAATATTTGAAGGTAGGTTGTAGATGCAGACAGTAGACTTGGCAACTCCAAAACGTACAATCTAAATATAAAAGTATATATACAGAAGCACAGCGTCAGAATGCAAAAAAGTCATAAATAAAGCAAACGTTTAAAAAAAGGTCCACACAGCCTTTGTGGAGATTGGAGCTGTCTGGCCCTGTGGAAGGGCATGGGCTGAGATGAAACAGGCTCATGGAGCAGGGTGGATTGCTCACATGGCTACAGTTTGAACAAGCCCAGACGTTTCAGTAGAGGCTTCCACAGAATAACCTGTCTGGAATGATCCTGTCCCACCATGTCACTGGGTCATTTGTCACTGCCTGGAAAGTGCCAAAGAGTCAAACAGAGGACAATTTCATGTGTCACTGGTACATGTTCTTGAAACAAATTTAGAATTCTTCAGCATAACAACCCTTTTTCTGGACTGCTACTGGTCACATACCTTTATTAATGGATATTGGACTATAGTTATTCGAGGGACGAGTTATTTTGATTCTTGCCTCCAGCCTTTTTGTTTTAATAAAAAAAGATGTGGGATGATCCAAGCAAGATGATCCAAGTGTTTGGAGAAGTTCAAAATACCTAAAGAAATTATACTTGGCATTGACATGTTAATGTAGAGTGCTAATGAAAATAAACAGTATGGAGCGAACAAATGTTACGTGAAGGCGCGTGGAGCGATGCATGATTCCTGGCATCAGTGTGTTGGCTAAAAGGCATAGTAATAGAATGGCTGGAAGAAGACACCATAAGAAGACTTTCTATATCAGTGGCACCTTGGCGGTTTGGGATTTGAACAGGCAAACTTCAGATTACAGGTCTACTTCCTTACCTGCTAGGCCACCATTGCCCTACTATTGCCCGAGTAATACGAATACCACTTAAAAAGGTAAGCAAGAATTCGACAATGGTTTAACAGCTTAATTTAGCTAAATTGCTAAAAGTAAGATGTTGAAAAAGTATTAATGCTGATTTGATTTTATTTATGAAAGGTTTAGGCTTTGCCTTTTTCAAATATACAAAACTGCAAATGTGGTTAGTAATAATAAACACAACACTGGACGTGTTTTTTTTTTAATTGTTACAGTTTTATTTTGGCATGTTTAGCTTTTTTTGTGCCAGAAAGCTAAAGGTTTCATAGACTTTTAGGATATTATGGTCAGCAAAAATAAAAACCAGCATTTAACTACGTTATCCGAAGGGATGTCTCTTTTGCACGCTGCACCATTTTGTGGTTGAACTCAAGTGCAATTTGCAGCAAAATCAGAATCTCTGCTTTTCTTTTAAAAACACACACAACCACAAAAATCCCCCAGAAAATGTGCTGGACTTCATTCTGTGTGTATCCCTGCTTTTTAAATGTATTTCCAATTAATACGATGACAAACAGAGACATGTCTGCATCAGGAACCAGTTACAGCATTTGTTAATCTTCATGCAGCCCTGTTTTATTTCTAACCTTCTATGAAAATGCTCATTATTATCATTCTCATTTCCCCCCCAAAAAACAAACTGGAACGTTAACAATGAATTCGCTTTTGCTGTTGAAGACGCTCACAGATGCTGTTTGAATTGTGGAGAGACCGAGAGAGAACTTTTAACCATCATACAAGACAAATTCATGTTATCATAGCCTTGTGGTTTATTACTGTAATATAGAGCCCTCAGTCAGATAAAATACATCAATTCATCAATTTCATGATAGACAATGAGGGAAGCACCACTCTGGGCCTTGCCAGAAGCAGCACAGAGGCAGACAGAGCAAACAATTCCACACATTCCGCCTGGACCCAGAGTGCACTAACATGCACTCACCGACACTTGGCTGAGGACACTGCCTTTCATCCAGACATCAAGCTTTAGGTGGCAGCATTCAAAAACTCAGCCAAAGGTCAGATATTGTTTCCTGAGGTCATGTTGTCCTTTAGTGTTCTTGTGAATTCCATTGATACTTTTTAGTTCTATTGATAATCTTTATTCAGAGGGACTTCTGAAATACATTCAATTGAAGTGCATTTAGCTGAGATTAGCTACATTTGTATTGTCAGAATAAAACAAGGAAGCAATGTTTTTAAGAATTTTTTTTTAAAGAATTTATAATTTATCAAGAGTATGAACCATAAGATATGCTGAAAGAGCATGAGGCACAAGAAGAAGATTTAAAGGGAATAGTGCAGATGGTTCATCATAGTCCTTGATGTGATGTGGAATCGGAAAGTTGCTGAGCAACGAGTGCCAATGAGCAAAGTAACGTCCCTACACACTGCTTCCAGGGGCCTTTCATGGCTGCCCACTGCTCACAAATTCAAATTTTATTTGTCACATACATAGTCATACACGATATGATATGCAGTGAAATGCTTTTAGCAACTGCTACAGACCACAGTATTGCAAATGTTGCAATTATACAATGAAAACCAATATGCAAGTATTGCGAGCATAACCAAATAATACACTTTTATGTCTAACATAAAATATGTGTAACAGGTTTCACCTAGGGTGATGGTTAAATGCAGAGGAAACATTTTGTTGTGTCCATCGTGTGCTGTGCTGTAGTGTTTCACAATGACAATCACTTCACTTTAAAGTGAAATGAGGAGCTGAACAATCTTTAAAAAAAAAAAATTCTGGCTACTCAAACTAAAAAATGAGGTGCACCTACAATTGTTACTTGGCCAATTGAAATTGTTTGAAGAAATTAGTTTTTTTTTGTGTGTTTATCAAGTCTAAATGTAGACCCATTTAAAATGTAACACTATGTCAATTAAATGGTGACAGTGGTGGCCTGGCAGGCAAGGAAACAGATTCGTAATCGGACGTTTGCCAGTTCAAATCCCGAACTGCCATTGTGTTCACCATGTGCTGTGCTTCACTCTCAGTTCCACTTACAATTATGTTGTGTCAATTAAAAGTTCCAAGTTGACTGAATGGTAAATTTTAAATTGCACTGTAAAACATACTGGCTACTCCTTCTAAAACCTGTCTAGTGACCCATTGCGCCTTAAAATTTTTAGTTGGTTTAAATGAAGTTATTTTTGTTTTTGTTGTTCTTCTCATGTCAAAATGTAGACCGAAGTTAAAATGTAATATTATATTAATTAAATGTTCTTTGGTGACTAAACATGCCTAGCTAGGCCAAATAGTAAACTCAAATTGAAATACTATTTGTGGAGATCCTTCATTGTGTTACGTCCTTTAGGCCGTAGAATGGCTTGGGGTGCTCTGTTTTGTGCGTGTTCTCTTTTAGGCTGTCTGCTGGGGGAGGAGATTTGGCTCACGGCTCCACCCACCAATTCCCTCGTCAACTGGCAGCCAATCAACGCACAGGACAGAGAGGACCATAAGGACCATTCCAGCCACCATTCGGGGCTCATTGTTGTGGAGCCGGAGGAGGAGGAAGTGAGAGGAGAGTTTTGGAGTTGAAGTTGGAGTTTTGGATTGTGTTGGTTGGATAAGCCTTTGTTGTTAGTGATAAGTGTGGTTAGTTGTGGCTTTGTTGTGTAGTTTTGATTTTTTGTTGTTCACCGCTCACTGTAAATAAAAGCACAATATTTCACTTGGGCTTGGTATCTGTGTCTTCCCACTGCACACATTCCCCTCATTTGTTGTCATGTTTCCTGACCCCTAGACAGGGACGTGACAATTGCACTGGGAGAAAGAAAGATGCTTCTTTCTTTTTTTTGAAAAACAGCATTGCTTTATTTTGAAACAACGGCGACTTTTATTTTTCAGTCCTGCACACTTCATAATGGTGTCTAAATCCACCACCTTCCCTAAATGTGTAACCCCTAAATAACATGCATGTACTCAGGAGCAGTCCTAGTCTGTTTGGTGCCATGTGCTCATAGCACTTGCAAAGCATGCTGGTCCCAATGAATTTGTCTGGCCTCCACCAACACATGTTTTATAAATTAAATGTTCCAAGTTGACGAAATGGCACATTCTGACATTCTGACAAACAGTGTTAAAGTAGTCACATTTCAGATAAAATAGACACATTCAAGTAATTTTTAATCATTTTTAAACACAAACCTTAAACAACTGTTAAAGCCTATTAATGTTGATGAAGTGCAATCCAGCAAAACTGTATAAAAAAAAAAAAAAAGCAACAAAATATGCAAATAGTATTTAAAAATGAAAAACAAAACATAGTTTGCTTAAACTTGCCAGTGATGAGCAGAATATCTTGCTGCTGTGTAGAATATTTACAGTAGTGGCACTGCACTTAGTTTCATACTTGGAATAACCTGAAATACAAAAAGGAAAATATATTAAACTGATTAAGTTCGTGTTTGCAGTTCACATCCTTACAACAACCATAATGAGTTGTGCCAATAATTATAAAATCTGCTTGACATCAGGGCTCCAGCCATGGAATAGGTGTGGTTGATTAGGTAGACATGGCTGGAGCCGGGTTTTAAGGACTTGTTGAGCAGCCCATTGAGGCTGCCACATTTTTTTCTAGACCGTGCAACCCATGTGTAGTGTTGTTTTCAGCTATGGCAATCGCCACACGCCTGCAGGTTAGTTTAGGTTCTCCCCTTTTGTTTCCCCTGTTTTTGGCCCTTGTGACAGTTACAGTTGTGGCCAAAATTTTCACAACAAAATTTTGAACAACACAAATTCTGTTTGCTGCTTCAGTGTTTTTGTATCTTTTTGTCAGTTGTTTCTGCATTTACAAGCATTTTATACATTTCAAAGGCTTTTCTTGACAATTACATCAAATTTATGCATAGAGTCATTATTTGCCGTGTTGGCCCATTTTTTTCAAGACCTCTGCAATTTGCCCTGGCATGCTGTCAAGCAACTTCTGGGTAAAATCCTGACCGGTGGCATTCCATTCCTGCATAATCAGTGTTTGGAGCGTGTCAGAAATTGTGGGTTTTTGTTTGTCCACCCACCTCTTGAGGATTGACCACAAGTTCTCAATTAAAGAGTTTTCTGGCCACGGACCCAACATTTAAATTGATGTTTTTCTTTGCTGCCCTTCTTCTTCGCCTCACTGTGCATGCAGATGCACTCACACCTGCCTGCTGCCATTCCTGATCAAGCTCTGCACTGGTGTGACCCCGATCCCACAGCTGATTCATCTTTAGGAGACAATCCTGGCAACCTGAAGCCTTCTTCACAACACTTGAAGCGCTCTCCTTGAAGGTTTTGATGGTCTGATAAATGGTTGATTTAGGTTACTTAGTAGCAACAATATCCCGGCCTGTGAAAAACCTTTTGATGCAATGCAAGGATGCCTGCACGTGTTTCCTTGTAGGCAACCATTGTTAACAGAGGACTAACAATAATGTCAAGCATCACCCTCCATTTTGAGCATCCAGTCTGCTGTTGTAACTCAATCAGCAGGACATCTCCAGCCATGTGCTTGTCAACATGCTCACCTGTTTTAACGAGAGGATCACTGAAAAAAATATTTTTTGGCAGGGCTGAAATGCAGTGAAATAGATTTTTGGGGGGATTAAGTTAATTTTCATGGCAGAGAGGGACTTTGCTATTTATCTGATTGCTCTTCATAACATTCTGGAGTATATGCAAATTGCCATAATACAAAAAACTGAATTACCAAACTGAATTGAAAACCAGTATTTCTGTCAATCTCAAAACTTTTGACCTCAACAGTAAATGGACTGGGAATGACTGTGCAGGCCTGAACGATATTGGGAAGGTTGTGATACCTAATCTGGATTGACCTGGATGTATGTAAGGATAGAAGTCCATAGATGGGTGAATTCTTTTCATCTAGACAGCATACAGAAACTGTGGAGATGTTTGAACAGGGAGTTATGAAGGTTAATCTTTCATCTTTCAATACATGCAATAGTGTAGAAAATGACCCATGTGAGAACATTGAGACACTGGACTTTTGAATCAGAGACTTAAATAGTCATCACTACTCACCACAGCATTGGTTTTGAAGCTGTGCTGCTCTGTACGTTTATTTTAGAATACCAGAGTCGTGAGCACCTCAAACACTGCATGTTCCTCTGAGCTCTACAAATATTTCAAGCTCATACTGGGCAAATATTCCAAGAGTGCTGGTCCAGTGTACACACCATATGGCCCCCCTCCAATCTATCAAATGATGCTGAAGTACTATAATGAAGATGAGATTTATTATGATCAAAGAAACCCTTGGCTTTGCTGGCTGGCTGCAGAATACTGAGCCGAGAAAGAATGAAAGGATGAGAGCAGAGACAAACTGACATGAAGACACTGGCGGCATTTTTTTCCTTCAGACCAATGAAATGACAGTCTCAGCAAACTACTCTGCTAACTATGCTTGGGCATCCTGGTCACGATGATGCCTTGAGATAAGTTATTGCTCCAATGAGGAGAACATAATATTAAAATAAAATTGTATAAATATAATTTAATTTATCTTAGCTGTTGAGACAATTTGAAGACAACAAAGAATTTCTGCTCTTAGAAATTGAAGAAAGAATTTATCTTACAAGATAGGTAGGTGTCGTCAGGAGCTAAAAATATAGTACTAGACTAGAAACAGTCATGAAATTCTGCCTGCAGTGGGCCTAAAACAGAACTTTGTGGAATATCATTATTGCTGTATACAATTTTTTTTAATCAAATCAGACCTTCTTCATTGCAACTGAAGACGTTAATTCATTACACCTCACAGCAATTTACATTTAGAGCATTTATCAGGTGCCCTTATCCAGAGCAACTTACAATCAGTAGTGACAGGGACAGACATCCTGGAGACACTCAGGTTTAAGTGTCTTGATTAGGGACACAGTGGTAGTAAGTGGGGTTTGAACCTGTGACTTTATAAAAGGGAAGGGGGTGGTGTGGTGCTGGTAACCCAGTTACCCCAGAAACAACATTTACTCACCCTGTTTTCCCATGTAGGAAAGGGAGCTTGCATGCAGACAGTGTGTAAATGTTTAGTCTGATGCGCTGTACTTTAAAGCTTCTCTTCGGCACTTAGCCGAGTTGGGCGACTGCTTGTTTTACTGCTTCGCTTTTTCCCCTCGCTTCGCTTTTTTGAAACCGCACTCTTCCTGCAGGCATTCCGCACAAAGTAGCAAAGCAAATGACTTCAGCACTTTTCTACACTCTCCTCTGAGAGACATGTTTGTTCCCTGTGCAAACTGATCCCTGTGTTTAAAACAATCCAGTATTCACTAGCTTCATTAATATGCAGGTTCAATTATTACTTTAATTTAAATTTATGGTATTTATCAAACGACCATATCCAGAGCGACTAACAATCAGTAGTTACACGGAGAGCCTTCTTGTTCAGGAACACAACTATAGTACGTGCAATTTGGACTTCTTTTCAGAGGCAAGAGTGTTACACACTAGGCTACTAATATTTATTTCTTGTTGCTGCAATTAAATACAGACAAATATGTATGTTCTGAAATGAGCACGTTTAATAAATAAAAGGTGAATAATATGTGTATAACCAGAATTTTTTATGTAGGTGTCATGTCCACGGGCTGAAGCAAGCACAGAGATGGGACATACTTGCAAATAGGATTTATTACAAACAAAGGAAAATGGTATGATGGCCAATATAAAGGAAACAAACAAAAACAAACCTGCAGGCATGTGTCATAAGGCCAGAACCGCGCGCATACACATTAATGCAGCAGCCCTCTCTGCATGCTGCATTCCGGTTTTATGGAGTCCCAATCCATTAAGTCCAATTGATGCCAGCTGGGACGGATCAGGACTCAATTATCAGGTGCATGGGCACCTTCTGTGACAAACCCAGGGCCTGGGACGTCACAGTAGGACACTATTGCACCAGCTTTGTTGTAGTTTTGTGTATATTAATACGTTTATCATTTTATCTTTTATCTGCATTTATCATTATTTCTGTTTGCTGCTTCAGTGTTTTTGTATCTTTTTGTCAGTTGTTTCTGCGTTTACAAGCATTTTGGAAGCCAAGTCGAACAGATCCAGTCCTGTGGCGCAGAGAGAGCGGCGATACACTGTGAGATGCAGTATACCTTCAGGAAACATATCAAACAGAGTTGTCAGGCGTGCTGGCGTCTGTCATGCGGTTTTTGGTTTTGGAAGTGCCTGGGTTTCACACTTCTTCCCCACAGCGTGTCCTGCTGCTCACATCTCGACTGGGCTTGGAAAGGCTACTGTCGCACGTGTTTGACCTTAGCTATTTTCTCTAGGTTGTACAATTTTACGAGGTTTTACTTGGCCCTCCATGACCTTCTTTTGACACTCTGTCCAGTTCAAACAGTCTTGCATTTCTATACTGGAAAGGTGGTCCTTGGCGAAGAGATTGTTTCAATAAAGAGTCCTCTTTATTCCTCAACTGATCACATGTGAACACCTATACCTCAACTGATCACATGTGAAGTGCTGAGAGGACTCAACCCTGCCATCTGGCGTTTAAGGAGAAAAATTCCAAGAACATGGTGAAGTTTTTGGCCTCTGGACATCATACAACAATAATAACTTTTCATTCCTGCCAGGCAGCACAGTTATTATGACTAGGGATGGGAACCAGATACAGAGATGACATGGCTAGAATGCAGGGTGACCTTCAGTGGAAGTCTGCTCAAACACAAGACATATAAACACTGGATTCAATGTTTTCTGGGCTGGATATCAACGCAGGGTTCACAAAATCCACTGGTTTGGCAGAAAGTATTGGCTTCCTGGCGGGTTACGGGCCCAAACAGAACTGTTGCAATACCACAGCCTGAAGATTGACCGCTAATGCTACATAAATACATTTTGAATATCTTTGTTTTTAAAGCCGATTCCCTATATTGTCAGCACATTTAAACTTGGACCCTATTGGATCATATAGTATGTGTTTCTGAATACATGTCGTCTAAGTGTCGTCTAAATTTTTTTTTTTTTTTTTTTTAAGTGTGAAATGTGTCAGTCAGACCTGCTCTCAAATAATTGTAATAATAAAGATATAGCAAAAGGGGATATACTGTATATATGCTAATAAGCAAGGCCACTCCTTCTACCTGGTAGATCATGGCTTAGAAATAATGTGCCCTCAGATAGAAGATGTCAGCATTTCATTTTAAATGTCTGCCCTGAAATAAAGATCCATATTTATGGATCTTTGGTGTGATTATCAGATTTAGCGAAAGCCCTCAAATATTAGCTCTCAACCATTACTGGTTACACTTATAAGTAAAATGTAGATTTTAATCTAGTTTGTCACATCGCATGTGGATTAAGTTCTTACTCTTGTGCATTTATTTTGTCCAACTGCGGCTGTCAAAGTGAAAAACAAACTTCAATCAAACATTTATGGTTGACATGCCAATTCCACAGACCATAGATAAACGTATCCGCAGCACATCCACTTGTGTCAGAAGAAGGAAGCATGGCAGGCACTTTATTCTCCAGCTCTCCATGGTTTGCAATCTAGACACCTGGGGTCCATCCAGCCATATTAAGGATATGAACTCATCCCTCCTCAATCCTAGTGAGTCTAAGAGCGCCTTTTTTATTGCTTTTCTCTTTGTTGCAACCGTCTGCCTCTCCCTGAGATGACTGGGCCAGGGACTCTTTATCTGGGTATTTTCTCTGTGGGTAATCGAGGCTTGCAGATCGCCCCTATAAACCCCCGTTGGTTATCTGCTACCCTTCGGAAGGGGTAGGGGGCAAACCAGGCTCAGGGGGGCTTAGGGGGGCAGATGCCACGCCCATACCGAGATAATCCAGTAAAGCTGTCAAATAGCGAGCATTACTGAAGACTTTGGATTGGTGACGGACATTCACCAAACTGAGCAGCACAGATGGTCTGCGTTGGATGTTTATATTCCGAGAACCCTCGAGATTTCGCCATTACTTTGTATTTTCGCCCTTTGGGAAGATACTATACACAAAGCAGCTCATTTCCACATTTAGGGCTTAATCTGCTGTCTGTTTTAATGTGTTCTGCAGCACGTGAGATTAAACAAGAGAGAAGTGAAAACAGACAGGACGGAGGACTACAAAGAATAGGCCTTCTTAAGAATGATACCAGTTGATTTGGACAGCAGAAAAATTGCAAGAAAAAAAGCCACAGTGGTTCTTCTCCTGCCAGCTGCTCAAAACCAGATGTGCTTTGATTCATGTGCAGAATGAATCCAGCATAGTCAGGGTGTTCCATGTTTCTAATAATGAAGTCGGACTAGAAAGCTGGGTACATCAATCTTCCTCAAAAAAAAAGCTGAAATCTCACGACAATGAGGCAGTCGCTGTGTTCGGTCGTGCTGTGTTCATAACGGTTGCCTGTCCTCAACGCTTTCTTCAAGGCCTGGCCAAGGCCGTGTCCGAAAGCAGCTCTGTAGGTTCTTGTCTAGACTGAGCCTTGCGTGTCTGGCTCAGCTGCTGAGTGACAGGGGCAGAGAGGGTACAGTATAATACAACCAGATTTTCTCTTTCTCTCTAACTTGGAACCGGGAGGAGGTGTAGCAGGAAACGCCAGCTTATACCCATAACACTTAACTTTGACTTACTCTGGAGGCCCGAAACTGTAATTAGTGAATGTTGGTCACTATAAAGTGGAACTGGAACCTGGTGCTACATGTAACATTTAAGCAAAGATACACACTGTGCACGTGTGCGACATTGACAAACCGGGCTACATAAAGTGCAAAAACATGGGACAGAAGTCAAGCCGTGCAAGAGTAACAAGGGTAACATAAAACAGAACATGTGGACAACAAAGAAGACAGGCAGCACTAAAAAAAAAAACTGTGAAATTAGTAATTACAGTGCAGAGTTACAAATGTGCAAATGCATGCATATGCATATGAGTAAATGAACAAAAAAATTGTTTGTATTTGAAATTAGAGGTCAGAGCAATCTCGGCGTAAGTGACATTTTTGGTGGGGCAGGTCTGATATTCAGATTAAATAAAAGCTCTACTGCCAAAAGGATATGAATTCACAAGAATTGTATTAAACGAGCACACAGAGGAACACACACACACACGGAAGAACACAGAAGAAGGTGTACTTGTACTCGAAGAAATGGGTTTTAAAAACGCCTGTTGAACCAAGAATGGTACATTTTAGATTATGCTGAGAACTGCCGTGAACAAGTCAGCATAAATGCAATATTTTACCATATCTAAAATGCGGAGAACACAGAAATTGCATTCATTGTGCTGAACAGAGAATATGTAGCATAAAAGAAATATGCCAACTTGTTCTATCAGCACAACTTTGCTCTGAGGAGCACAGTACCGTTTGGTCAGGACCACTCAAAGTCTGGAAAGCATTACTGCTCATATAATCGTAACTGAATACTCCAGTCCACTGGTACTGAAAATGTTACCAACTTCAACACCAGGATCTTCCCATTTAACTGGAACGAGGAAAATCAAATCTGGACCAGGTTGTTCACCAGTTTTTTTGTTTTTTTAATGGTGGTGGGCTTGATTATGATAGGCTAAGATCACGCTGGCATCCTCCCTTCCTTGTCTCACCTCTCGAGGCAGACATAGCTGGGAGGCTTTTGGTTGATTCTTTGTGTTCACCCTTCATTTCCGCCCACTTTCCCCAAGGCTACTACATGCCAGATGTGTGTTTGTGCGAGTGCACAGAACCTGTGCTGGAGAAATGGTGCGATAGGGATGTTCCTGCATGATTACATGAGAAGTAAACGTTCTTTCAGGAAAAAAAAAAACAATATAAGTTGAAATTCCCCTGTTGTGAATTTTTTGTGAAAAAAAAAAAAAAAGACTGACTTGGAAAGGCCTGGTGGTTTGGGATTTGAACCCGCAACCTTCCGGGCACGGTTTGCTTCCACAAGTTCCACATCATCAACCTTTTCATAAAATCACTACATAGTGCAATGACGAGCAAAAAAAACCTTCGCCAGGGCAATAAGTTACACACAGTTACCTGAACTACCAGGCCAGAGTTTTTACCCCAGTGCTATCATGTAATAAAAACAAATTAGATAATTTCTTGATTTTATTTTAGGAAAAACAAAAAACAGTATAAACACGAACATGAGGTGTGCTGGACAGTTAAAAAAAAAAAAAGATTTTTCTCAAAATATCAATGGCATATTATACAGATCTGTGTCCACACGAGGGCGCCAACTAAAATTACTGCCTCATCCTGTAGAAATTTCAATGGAAATTGAGAAAATCACTTTACAGCCTCCTTCCCTCGTTTATTTGCTTGTTTCTGAGCAATTCTGCTTGAGCGTCTCACCACCACTGTCTCTTCCTCTGGAACCTTCGGGGCTTTGCGAGCGCTTGGTTTCTTGACAGCAGAAGCCTCCTGGAAATTTGAAGCCAGATTTATAATAAACAAATTTGTACATATATAGAGAGGAAGAGGGAAAAAATAACTAAACACAAACCTTTTTGCTTGCCACAGATTTTGAATCTGCTAAACTGTTCTTTAAGGATTCCACAGTTGTCTGTGGAAAAGAACTGAGGATGAACTCCAGTGTCTGGTGTTTTATGACAGAATTTGCAGGATAAACCATTTATTGATTTGCTCCGAAGTCCCATGAAACCATGCAGAGCTGAATAGTATTACCTTTACAACAAGGACACGCTTCTCAAGCTCCTTGAGACTCAGCTCCTCCTGGTCCCTGCGATAAGAATTTGCGAGAATATAATCAATTTAACATTGTTACACTTCACATTGACTTTACTCAGAAAGTGCTGGCTGTCCTATGCAAGCAATGGTCTCATCTTTAATATTTTATTAAACTGCGTTTAATGGCATTTTTTGGCAGCGTACCTCATTAATGAGGCTTGAACCCACATGAAAAAAACTGTAGTTCAAATCACATGTGTGTGCAGGTTACATATAAAAAGAACCCGACTTGGTTCTGGTATTCTGTGGTTCCATGCAGTTCTACAACTGGAAGACCTTTATGGGATTGTTCACAGTTTTTTGAACGATTCTTTGGCAGTAAGCATAAGCCTGCACATGTTGCTGGAGTTAGTCACTGATCTGCAAGCTGATCAGCAAAGTCCACTCCCTTAAGGAAGAATATTCATAGGATTTGAACATTAAGACTTCAGTATGAAGCACGGCGGCCAAAAGAGTTGGAAGCATCTGGTTTTCAAAAGTGGCCAATCAGGGGAGAGGCTGTGCAAACGGGGCCAGATGTGGACGGACAGGTGCTCGTTTGAAAAGGGATACTCGGGCACATGGAATACATTCGCTAGATTTTGTACTGATTTGTATCCAAATGGATATTAAGCAGAAATTGGAAATCCCAGAGTGAAACTAAACGCTCCGTCTGATGAATAATTCGAAAAAAGAAAAAAAAAACCTCTAGCACGGAAATGTTCAAAACATGGTGCCAATCAATATATACCGTCGATTCCCTTTGGATTCTAAAGTGCATAGAAGGAGGCCAGTCTTCCATTTGGAATTACTGTTCCAATCAGTAGCTGGAAATTTAGCTGCATTTTACACTTCGAAATGCTATGGTTGCCATATCAGCCTTCCATGATTCCAATGTGGCAAAAGCATTATTAGGTCCACCACCCAAAAGAATGCAATGAAGATAGGAGCCTCCAGGAACATGGTTTGGAACCTCAGACATACAGCATGTTTGTAGATCTCACATCACTTGCTTTTTTTAAAGCGATTTTACCCTTACATTTACAGCAATTACCAGATGGCCGTATCCAGAGGGACTTACAATCAGTAGTTACAGGGACAGACCCCCTGGAGACTCTCAGTAAGTGGGGATAGAACCTGGTCTTCTGGTTCATAGGAGAGTGTGCTACCCACTAGGCAACTACCAATTTAATAAAACTAAATCAAAACACGTATTACCAGTCAGCGGAGAAAGTCAGAAAGCAGATGCATTTACCGGAGTTTCTGAGCATTGGCAACTTTGCCATCTAGCTCAGCGACATGCGCTGCCTCTTCTGTGATGGCACGGCGCACATCTTCAAGCTTGGTTCGGCCCAGCAGCGACTTGGGATCAAGATTCTCCAATTCAGAGGAATTGTGGTGCCTGGAGAGGACATCTCTGCTAAGCTGCAGCAGCTGATCGGACGATGGCATCTACGGAAACACCGGGAGATCATCCTGAGCGAGCCACATGCAAGGTCGCCACGCTTAGCGTGGTCTTGGCGGAACAGCGGCTCACCTTCAGGAGTTCGCCTCGTGTGCTCTCTCGAGTGGCCACACTTTTGTCCCGCTTAAGCCCCTCGGCCTTTAGAGTCTGCTCCAACTCTGCCAGCTGCTTCTGTAAAAGTTGCAAGGCTTCACATAGATGAACAGTTCCATGATCACCAGCTTCATAGTTAATTCAGCTCCTTGTCCTATTTACATGCTAAACATAGGAAAAGGCGTCATCGCTTGGTGGTTAGAGCCCAACTTGTTCACGTGGAGAGCTTCGGCGGAGAACGTTACCTGGATCTGCTGCAGCTGGGTCTTCTTCCTGACCAGGTTAACAAACTCCAAGTCGGCCGCAGTCCACTCGTAGCCCTCCATTCCTTGCACAAACGTGTCATTGTCTGCTTCCCACATCTTCGCTGTGGAGCAAGGCCAGAGCGGTTGACCGGTAACCTTGTACCAACCCCCACCCGACATGACCTGGCATGAGGCCGACCTACGGCAGGAAACTGGTCAGGCGGTCTACTGAACTCGGCCTTGCATTGTAGAGCACAGGGGTTCCAAAGGCATACGCCCCAACACACACATCATTAACGGTTGTAAACAAAACCTTCGTACCACGTACAAGCATCCTACATTATGTTGTCCAGTTATGTCCTGTTTGACCTGTTCGTTGTACAGAAAAGTTAAACTTTTCTCTTATAGACATCATTTATACGGTATTTAAGATTTAGTTTTAGTTAGTATAGTTTAGTGTGTATATAGATATTTATTTTTCTTTTATGATGGGGGGGGGGGGTCTGTGTGAAACATTATTTCAATACACGGTATACTGTGTATACTGTTGTACTGACAATAAACCCTATCATGAATCTTAAATTTGACTGCCTATTGTGAAAAGGATTTTTTGGTCATGGTGAAACACTGCAGCACAGCATACGGTGACATGTGTCATACGGTGACATGAAATGTGTCCTCTGCTTTTAACTATCACCCTTGATGAGCAGTGCGCTGCCATGACCGGTGCCCGGGGAGCAGTGTGTGGGGATGGTACCTGATCAAATGGACCTCAGTGAAACCTTGGTGGTTTGGGACTTGAACCCACAACCTATCGATTGCAAGTTTCAGTTAGGACCAATCAAACATTTTTACCTTAAATGATGCATCGTCCTGTTGCTGTTTCTGTGTTTTGGATCACCTGATTACTACTCTGATGGGAGTATTACGTAATAGTGTTTGTGCTTAGTATTTTTAATTGTATAATTTACATTTACGGCATTTGGCAGACGCCCTTATCCAGAGCGACTTACAGCGTGCTTTCAAGTTACCATCGATGAAGTGATCAGTTCTGGTTCATTAGGACCCTTAACTATGAATACAACCTTTTTATTCAGTCTTGTTGTAGATTCTGTACACAAGTTAGACAATAAGAACGTTACAAGTTAATCTAAATATGTAATAATAAATAATAATAATGATATTCTCTAATTTCCTGCATACATGCAATTTGGCCGTCCACGATCGATCGTCCCGCTGTAAGACTGAACGACACCGTCGCAGGAGTTCGTTTTCCGTCTGGTGACGTCAGCAGCCCGTCCACCCACCTGTCGCCGACGTGGCGCTGGACCTGCGGACGCTTCTCCTCTCCGCACAATCCAAATACGGAGACAGGAGTGACAGGCGTTCACTTTTAATCTGTAGTGCATAAAAACAGATATGCGCCACCCTGTAATTATTATTATTGTTGTTTTTCATCCGCGACAACATGAAGCGTGACTTTTTGTCGCATGCTACCTTATCCTTCAGCGGGAACTCGCATTCTTGGCTTGTCCGGGCAGCTTTAGCACTCGTGTGCCGCGGCGGCGGCGTCCGATCGAGCTGCCTGCCTGCCGGAATGGCGCTCGGCGGCTCCGCTTCGCGACCCGCCACCCCTTCGTCCCGCGCCGTGGCCTTGCTTTTATTTCTTGGCATAGTTCTTGGCGCCGCTATTTTGCCATGACGGACGAGTTCCTGAGAGCGTGCCAACTTTACGCAGGATGCCAGGCCGCTCCCTGATTGGGTCGGTTTGATTGCGCAGATGCGCGACGCCAGTTTACGGCAACGCGATCATGTTATGACCGCTGCCCTTGCAAACGCACTCATCTCCTGGTCAATTAATATGATGGTTTTCTTAAAGGACGTTTCGTGTGCAATCTCGACGCAACAGAAACCCAGATTTTAGGGCCTGATGGGAAAATCCGGGTGGAATTTGCGATTCTCATCAGCGGCCACCAGGTGGCGGCATATGCACGTTGCGCTGGACCAGACGCACGAAACGCCCGATTTATTCTGCCAAAGACAAAGTGAATAGTCTAACTCTTTTTGATCAATCAGAAAATTGTCCAGGGATCAAAGAAACTTGCAGCATGGTAGAAATGGTTAAACCATTTTTTCTACTTTTTTTTTAATCTAATAGAATGTAGATTCTCTCTCTCTCTCTCTCTCTCTCTCTCTCTCTCTCTCTCTCTCTATATATATATATATATATATATATATTGCATTTTTACGCCTCTGTTGTGCATTCTTCCATTTGACACAATGTGCTCCAGTGCTGCAAGTTTTTTATGACACTGTCCAAAGAGGCAGAGATGAATACAAAATAAAAATGCTAATAAATAAAACATTTATTTACACCCACATTTAAGCAGGTGCTAATTTGTAATAATGTATTTTAGATAATTGTTTGAATGCACAGCTGTAGGACGTTTTGGGCACAACAGATGGATTTTACTCTGCGAGGCAAACTACATGACATGAAAGTTGATCTTACTTCTGAAGCAGTGATGCCTAAACAGCATGCTGACTGTAAATGCCATGGCTGTTAGCACATCTAAAAATGGTGAAGACTGATGTGCTGAATTAACCCTAAAAGTGCTAACTGCTTCCAGATTTCACCAGAAACTGTTGAAGATTTAATCAGGAATCAGTTTGTCAAGGGGTAACAGCTTCATTAATGTTTGGGGGTCACAAATAGAAGATACATTAAGTTGATCTTTAAGTGATTGTCTATATTAATGGCCCAACACATTTAAAATAATAACAGCTGCAGGAGGGAAAGGGGATTTTATATCTTACGTTTTAATATCTGTGATGAACTCGTTTTTCATCTGTGATTGATATATGGCATAGCTGAGTGGATATTAATATGTCTGTCATTCCAAGACCAGGCACTTATATAAAGCATCAGAAAGCTTTCTTAACAACACATCTGCACATAGGAATATTCTCCAAAAGGGAAGAATATGACTTACTGACATCCAGTTTTAAAGAGGAAATATTAAGGTGTTTAATAATTGTATTTTATTCATCATTTTAGTTAAATAACTTAGCTACAAGCAGGGAAAGACAAACCCAACTGTCTTTCTCTCTTCAGAAGGATCAAATGGTCAATGGAAGTCATTGTTTTCATAATTAATTTATTTTTAATTTGGCCATCAGCTCATCTGTTACAAAGGTTCCAAATGTTGTTACGTTTTTTTATTCTTTTCTTTTCACAATCCACCATTTGCTCTTTGATTTTCTTTCTCGACCTCTACCAAAGCATCCATTAAAACATGCCAGACAGTCTCAGATTGTCCATCTCCTCAAGGTGACCCGACAGCTTCATATGAGTCAGCTTTCTCTCTCTCTCTCTCTCTCTCTCTCTCTCTCTCTCTCTCTCTCTCTCTCTCTCTCCCCCTGTCCCTCCCTCTCCTAAGTTCCTGCCTCTTTTTATGAATAGCAATGGTTGATTTTATTAGCTGTGTACCTGCACATGTTCTGTGGTTTTGCTAAACCCATGAGACAAACCGCCACAACCGCAGCGCGTCTGCTCTCCACTCACATTAGCCGAGCGGTCAATGCCAGGGCCGGGTCTCAAAATACACCCCCCTCTTAGTCCAGTTGGTCTTGCTGCCTCAGCTCCTCCTCTCAGCTCACACACACATTTATATATTTATACACACACTCCTCTCTTATACAGAACAGATAGCCAAGCAAAACTGACGGCTATCTTTAAACCCCGCACTTCATACTGAGTGGCTGGGTTCAGGGAGCTCCAGGAACGGAAGAACGGAGCGAACGCTGCGTCATAAATACCTCTGCCTTTCAACCGTCCGACGATCACCGTCCGGCAGAGTAAAGAGGACAGTAAAGCAGAGATTTATGGGTGGGAGCGTGGGGAGACAGGAGGGACAGCAGGAGGAGAGTCACATGACTGCTTTCTCCACCCACCCCAGATCGCGACTAATCCCATGCACCCACTGACTGGTCACCTGCGACGTGTCCTTGCAGACATAATGACATTTACAGCCACTGCAGTGGTGTCCATTTTATTAGGAAATACAAAAATAAGAGAGCCAGGAAGAGACACACACTATAGCAACCAGTGTTTCCCATAAGCCTTTAGTCCAGTCGGGCATCCCGGGGCTTTGCTGTCAGATGACAGACTGGCCATTAAACTGGACCCCTGCTGATGAGCTCTTTCAGCAGACCCCTGCTGTGAGCCATGACAAGCCTCTGAGTGCAGCAGCACTCCAGCAAGCTATTGGGCTCCATTTGTCACTGTGAATATGCCCACAGATGCCACCGTAATAACATCTTTCACTACCGCAGCATATGTGTGGTCGTAGCCACTTGTGGCATTTGTGACCCACATAGTACCGCAAAACCGCAGTTGCAACTCAGAAGTAAAAATATAGAAATAAAAAATAGCGGTAGTATCAAAATTCTTTAGATAACATCAGGCCATAGGCAATCATGGAGTTAATTACAGTAATGGCTTGTGCATGCAGCTCTGAGAATAATTAAAGAAAGAAGAGCACAACAGCACACAAGTCCATGTTCACAAAATCATACATGCTGTCTCCTTTTACATATGAACTAATATATATATACACACACACACACACACACACACACACACACACACACACACACACACACACACACTGTATATATATTTATATACTAATCTCCTAATTCTGGATCCACATTCCTGTTCCATCCAGGTGGCTTCCTGAATTAGGATGAAGCTTGGTATAGCAGAGACACGGGCAGGTGGAAACTTGGACATTGAAGCACCGCATATCTGCTTAGTCAGTCTGGGTTAATTTAGTTTTGAATGCATGTAGTCTACAGTTTGCACATGCTGGAGTTTGGAGGCACATGCTCAGCCACAACAGTGATATTACTGAGTTAGACCTTCAGAACTGGTCATGGCTTATTAATTGCCTAGGTGGCCTGCGGTGGCCTTGCATAGATGGCCCTATCAGCAGAATAATGTGGCCTTGTTCAAGAGTCCAAGGTGTTGTCTTATCCTCCAGATTCCTCAGGACAAATCTGATCCCACTTTGCAAATAGCACTAGTTGCTGCTGACATCTTGGTACCATAAACCAATAGATATCTTTCAGACATCTTTTAGTGACTCCAGGGCATCCTTAATAATGTTTTGGTGGTCAGTCTACTGGTCTATTAAACTGAATATCCAAATGATTGTTTCGGGTTTTAAAAGGGGGAGGATGTTGGTACCTAGAACACATTGTGTAACATCAATCAGTGTCGAGCTTATTAAAATCAAACATTTTAGCTGATTTCAGCTGTAGCCTTGGGGAACAAGGAAAGAAAATCTCTGGACATGGTTGCAGGGTCAACACCCACAAAAGGGACAAATTTAGCGTCACTCATGGTCTTGAAAAACAAGTTTACGCATTTTAAATAATGTTGATGATGTAAGTGCTTTTCTTCAATTACGGATTGATTATTGTTCAGAGATCCTTTTTGAGCTCATGAGACCTGTATGACATGAATTTGGTCCAACATACGTCAAAGACAGCATGGAACAGATGGCACCTGGGAGTACAGGAAAAGCTTGGCAAGCCAATCCCTGATTGTCACTGATTGTCAACAACTAACCAAGCTTGTTTCCAATAAAAAATTTTAGTGTGAAAGATAGCATGTTTGTTGCTGTTTTTGGACATTCAGCGATTGTGCCTTTTCAGTGGAAACCCCAATGGAGGTGCAGGCCATCTCCTCTGAGAAGGACAACAGGTGTCTCTGTTGTTCTCCAGGCACCACGCAACCAGCCACACAGAGAGCCTTGACTCGCTGCGTGAGAGTCAAGGGTTGTCATTGCAAACATGTCCCCTCACATGTGAATGCACACACAAGCACTGGCAACACAAAATGCTCTTTCACCTTGCTCAGCCGGTCTATTTCCCTCTCTCACATCCACATGCACATGCTCCACCAGTCCTGGAGAGCCTGGCTAAAGCTCTGCAGCACTTAAATGCAAAACACACACACACACACACACACACGGGGGAAATCCCAACAGCCTGTATTGCAGATATTCTGAAAGTGGACACAAGAGCCTTACAAAATCATACTGACTAAGCATCTGCAGAAGATGAGTGTTCTCGAGCCCATACTGAATGTTTATATGCCCTACATCCACCCCAAGTGATTTTTATTTCTGCTTTACTACTTACTTTTAAAGGGCCTAAAAATAACACAGAAAATCCTAAAAAAAAATGTGCAAAAAATGTGCAAAAATCTATATATCTTGCATTATTCTCTATTCTTGATCTATTCTTGATCTATATATCTTGCAAAGATATATAGATCAAGAATAGATCAAGAATAGAGAATAAATGCACAGATTCACAGAGAAACTCACAGAGAAACATTTTGTCAGATGTAGCATTAGGGCAGTGTACATATCTCATGACTGTATTAAATTGGTATTATGTACCAATTGCAAGGTGCTTGACCGAGTGCTTACTGAGTAATTGGACAAACCATATGTTTCTATTAACAATTAACAAACATTAAGTCTACAAAAAAGCATTCAATTGAACGATGAATTTCTTTTGAATGTGTATTTTACTGGACCAATTCAAAATCATATTCATGGGCAGTTGTGTCCTCTGCCTGTCTATCCATGCCTTTATTTTTTTGTCAGTGTCCATTCTGAAGTCCTGAGAGTGCAGTCTCGCCATGGCCATCTGGCTGGACCATTGGAGGTGGGTGGTGAAGGGCTAGGTTTATATATAGCACTGGGGCTGATAGCTGTGACTCTACAAAGCTTAAACACATGGGGGTTAAAAACATATGCGCCATAATTTCCATCTATGTCTTAAGTGTTCTCGATTAAAATATGATATTTTGTTTTGTTTGAAGTCAGGTCAATGAATATACATCTTGTTCTGGCTTTCAGCTCAACAGTAAATAGAAGAAAAGTGATGCTAGAAAAACATGGATTTACATGAGTAAAATATAAAAGGTAACAATTGAATAACTACAGTACCATTTTGCATTCTTCTACTCCCTTTATCTCTCTCTGACTCTGTCAGTAAGACCACCCACTTGACTTAACTCCTCCTTCTACTCCTCCTTCTGTCCTCTCCTCCTCGCTCTCAGTGCACCTGAATTGACCAAAGGCAAAGTGAGGACACCGTGCACCAAGCAGAAGGGAAGAGACGAGGAACAAAAAAAGAAGGAAGAAGGGCAAAAAGGAAGAAGGAGAAGTTGGGGGGTTATCAGGGAAACCCCTTGGGTGGATAACGTTCCCTCCCAGAGTGGCCTGGAGCCTGACAGCCACGCGTCTGCACCGGGAGGGGACACGCGGTCACTCTGAGAGGTAAGCACCAAAGCCCGCGCCTTGTGCTCCACAACTCTCTCCGCAGTGAGGCATGTTCATTTCACCCTCCAGCACTCTCTGTTTCTGTTTGCAAGGCTCTCGTTTTTTTTCTGTTTGGCTCATGAGAACCGTTACTAAGGTCATTTTACGTAGCATGCTTTATCCTTGTCTGTATATCTGTCCATTGTCTGGAATGCTGGTGGTCAGTGGTGAATTTGGATGCCAGAGTGGATTAGAAGCCTTGTGACATGTGCTTTCAAGCTTGCTGCAGATTACAGAATCTACCACTACTACCTGTGCAAATCAAGTTTCATACAAATAAAGTAGACGGCAGCTAGCAAGTGATCCTATACTGTATGGCTGTTGAAAGGCTGCCAGTGTGGTGGCCACATGGAACTTCTGAGCCCCAGCATGTTTGGGCGACTGGGCATCTGATATCCCTGCATGAACGTGATACACCAGTCCCCGCACATGGGTCAAGGGACGACATTTGAAGCCTACATCCTGGAGAGAGAGGCAGACGAGAGGGTGGCAGGCTGTCACTGTCACCGTTTGGCAGCAATTGGGTTATTCTGTTCATGTGGCTCAGATGCCACCACAAACAAGCCAGCCAGTTCCCACTTTCACCGTCAGAAGGTATCATAGTCGAAATGGGGGGGCTTGCTCATTCCAAGTGGAGCACCCAGGAAAAGCAATGGAGCACCCAGGAAAAGCATATATGTGTGATGGATTTAACAGTGTGTTTATGGACATCAACATAGATAAAGTTGAATGTCAAAAAGAAGTAGATTTAATTAACCAGGGCTGGCATAGACTTCCTAGGATGGATTCCAGTTACAGTTTCCTACATCTTGTTGATCATGTGCCACGACTGTGCACCAGACACCAGACAGATCCCAAATCTTGGCTGTGTAAGCATGGGGTTAATCAGCTTCTGAATCCAGACCAACCAACCATTAAGCCCACACAGCATTGGAATCCCACACCGTTTGTTAAGGATTCTGGTGGCGTCACATTGTTCTGAAAAATTCAGAACGGTAATGACTGTAGCTCCTACGTGGTTCAGTACGCTGAATAATTCAATCCATTTTGGGGAAGTGCAGGGCTTTACATTGATCCAAACCAGGCCTGGCTCCATATGAGGGATTGTGCTGGTTTGCCACCACCTAATCACATGAGAGATTCATATATTTTGTTCATGTGCAAAACAAAAATGCTCTCAGTCAATATTTCTAAAAAATAATCCTTGTATGCATTACATGTGAGACATATTAATCTGAGCATTTGAGACTTAGTTTATGTGCCATGTGTTATGATTGAAGAGACTAATAGATTAACTAGAATTACTTGTTTTGTACACCTTGCAGTTTGTAGACAGTCCCTTATGGTCGCTTGATTATCCTTTATTCAGTAATGCTAGCAAAGACACAAACTTCACTGGTGGATATGCTCATTCTGCTTTAATCTTTATTTTATTTTTTATTTATGAATATATATTATATATATAATATAATTTTGAATATATAGTGTCCAGATAACTGCAGATTAATGGTTGAGGTGTGACCCACCTGATCTTGGTGGTCCTGTGTGGGGCCCTAAACTATTATCTGTGTTTCCAGCTGAATGTTGGCATGACTTTGTGTGACTGACAGTTTGGGGGAAGTGGAACAGTGTTTAAATCCTACCGGATTTGTTGACAGACACAGGCACCACTTGCTCCAAATGGGATTAAGGAAACATTTCCTTGAGAAGCATTACAAGAATCCTGAACATCATGCGATGTGAAATTGTGAATAGACAGTTGTGGATGATGTGTAGATTCTGACCGACTGTAAGCAGGCGATATTGAGCCATGGGTTTCAGACAGTTCCTCAAAAACCAATCCTCAGGACCTGCTGTTGAATAGATTTTGTATGACAGCAGATTCCAGCCTTCATCAGCACTATGTATATCTTATTCTGAGAACACATCAAGGGTTCATCGCCTCAGGACCCTGGGCACTACACTATTTCTTCAAAACACAGATGGGTGGGAACGATGGTGTGGCCATGCATTACAAGAGTCCAAACGGGGCTATCAAGGGCATGCTGGATGCATATGGCATTCCCTGTGGAGCAGCGAAGCTCCGTTTTAGATCTGGGATCCTGTTTCGCCACAGAATGCCACTGAGTGAGCCTCTGGAAAAAGAACTCTATTTTTACCCAATCAGAAGTTCCAACGTTCATCCCAGGTCCCCCACCAGCTGGCCGACTGTGGAAGCACTTATACTTACACACTTATTATTTCTGAGTATTTTTATCTCCTCCAAGTATTAGCACATGGCTACATCCACCTAACATAAATAGGACATGCCAGTGGGAATCTATGGAACATCTGGGCCGAAGAGTTCTGTCCCCGATGGGTCGGAACAACGCGTACCCCGAAACAGACGTGCATTCCAGCAAATTTGGGCACATACCAACACCTGTGTCACGCACCTTCTCGCGATCAGGAATCAAAGAGGCCAGACACTGACACACACACACACACACACACACACACACACACACACATATACACACACACATAGAGATTGATGGGCCTCAAGTCTGTGAAACGTTAAACAGTCTGCAGCAGATGAAAGCCAAACTCTCTTTAATTTCCATGTGGGACATGCCAGCCGGGCGGAATCCAAGCTGTAGTGTGTCAGTGTGGTATGAGCGGACCTGTCAGGGGGGCTGGAACATGCTGCCTTCACACTCAGAGTGTTGCAATCCTGGAGTGCGCCTCTTATTTTACTGACCTCAACTTTGTAATGGGAGCATAACATGTTCATATGTTTATAAACATTATTTTTAAAGAAGTACCTTACTGTATCTTTAAGGATACATCTTAACATTATTTGTACCGTAAGGCCACATTTTGTCTCCTTCTGGGCCAGTAATTATCCCCAGGGCTACTTTTGTAGCTTGTTCCTTTGGGGACAGATAAATAGACCCCCTACTCTACCCCTGGTTAATGGCTCAAATGAGCAAAGGAGTGAGTAAGAAAAGAAGCTCTGCCCAGTGGGGGTGGGATGTTGAAAGCACATCGTACATTACAAATGTGGACGATTCCATTTGTCAGTATTCCAGATTGAAAAAGTACAGTACATGGGATACAGGGATAGTGGGTGAAGGCAGTAATGCTGCATTGCAATGTATCATAATTTCACATGACCTCTGCATTGGGCTAAAATAATACATCCACCCCACTGTCCTCTCTGCCATCGTTGGTCACCATGGATGTCCCTAAAAATGACAAGCGGCATTTACCCATGTTACCTTGCCCTTGTTCCCCTCTGGCATTCCCAAAATGATGGGGGCAATTATCAGGCTATTTTCTGCCCGCGGCTGCGCACGGCGAGCCCCCACTCCCTAACGCACGAGCAGTGGCGGGCTAAGTGGAGAAGCAGACTGGCGCAGCAGCGGCCTGGCGTGAGGCCCGGAGCAGGGCCATTCACAGCGGGCGCGGTGTAGTACACGGTGCTGAGCCGCCGAGGGAGGACGTAGCCCGCCGGTGTCCCACTGCTGAGGCAGCAAGGCTCTATCGATTTTTACGCTGCAGCAAAAATACACCGGAAACCTGACTAAACTGTCAACACACATCTGACTCATAGGGTGCTGGGAGCTGCTTTATTGATGTGTGTTTATATATTATTAATGCTTTTGCTGTGGTAAGAAAAGTTTATTACTGTGGTTTGCTACTGTCTATGTGTCCCTTGGTAGCCTGCAAAGTGTCAACACCATACCTGAGGATATTGAAAAAAGAATGAAACAACAACGGAAATAACAATGAAGAATGAAACAACAAGGGAAATAACAATGGTGCTTTTTTTATCAGGGATCAGATGTCCAGGGGAAATTGGAAAGCATTACACATCAATGTGCCTAAATGCTTTTAAAGATCAATGTTTCTCCACAGACAGGATTAGTCAATGTCTATTGATTTAATGCTGACCATCAAAGACCACTGACTCCATGAATTCAGGCCATTTCTCTTAAAAAAATGTTTTTAACAGAATTTAACCATTAAAAAAAGTAGGCAGGTCAAAAGCCCCATGGTCAGAAAGCACCATGGAAGGTTATGGAATATCTGGGTTCTTCTAAGGGCTGTTCCAGGCACTGGGATAGGAAGAGGGTCATATGTAGAGGCAGATGGGGCAGACCGATTATTGAATTGTGAAAACAGACAGACAAACAGAGAGAGAGAGAGAGAGAGAGAGAGACAGAACAGAACAGGATAGCCAGGTTCCTCTCTCTGGGTTCCACTTACATAGCTAATTACCTCAAGGCAAGGAGATAAATTTACTCAGTGGAGCTCTTTATTGCTTGGCAGCTAAGCAATTATTTTGATTAAAGCCCACACTAAAAGCTAATGGATGATGCCGTTCATGAATTATGCATCTGACTCTAGCTCATGTGATGCTCAGATGTGCATACGTAACACAGCTTAAATCTGGGAATTACGAAAGCCATGCACCCATGACCCTGAAGTCAAATCTCCTTTTGAACTTCAGGCTTTTTCGTCAAAAGGGGACATTTCAGGACTGGCAAGCTTTCTTAGTCTGACAAGGATGTGAGTTTCATACAAAATCTAAATCTGAATGTTCTGCATCCTTTCCTCTTTTCGGTGAAAATGTTTCAAGTGGTGCATCAGCCTCTTAAGAGCCTTACATTTCTTCCTTTATATGGTTTCTTAATACTGCATTTACCTGAATACAATACTTTTTATCCTCAAAAAAAAATAAATGAAATGAAAGGAATACCTGCAGATGGCGCCATATGCAATTTTTTTGTGAGAAGCATTTTATGCGAGCCGGTCATCAGTGCAACCTGAGTCTACCTTATTGCCATAATTTTCAAAACAAATATTTGGCATCTTGTCTTCTATTCTGGGCCAACATTGTAGCTTTTTAATGGATGTTTTTGTCAGTAGTGAGATTGTGCCGATCAGCAGCAGGTAGGTATAACATTAGCACCCACGGGCTGCAGGGTGGCAGTCTATCGCCCTTTGCTCCAGAGCTCCTGGCCAGATCGAGTGACCCTAATAATAGCACCGGGGATGCGACGGGCATGGATTACAGGGTGATCATCCGAACTGAGGACTGGCCACATAAACACAACACTGGAATGCAACGATGGGAAGAGTGGGACAGTGCAGCCAGGCTTAATAAGGGCAGACAGAGGGAGACACAGTGCACAGAGCAGAAGGGGTCTGAAGGCATGTGTGCGCTTGTGTCTGTTTGTGTGAACATCCCAGACCCATATAGCACATTGGACAGCTAGATTGATGAGAGCGGACAGGGTGACGATGCAATTTACTTTGATAAAATACTCACAACTTTTTCAGGATGTTCTGTCTAATACATGTTTATGAGCAACATGATTCATCAATGGTAATGGTCCATTCCATTCGCAGCAGGACACTCTGTTTTCATCCTTAGTGCCACATAGTGGCAGAAAATAAATAACTGATGTGATTATGTTGTAGTTAGACCATTTCAGAAAGAATTTGAGGTAAATCCTTTAGCTTGAAGAGATTTACAAAAGGTTAGGAGCCCCTGCCTTACAGAAAGGGAATATGAGGCTCCACACAATGTGCGGACATGAGAGGCTTGAATTAGCAGACGGGAGGCAGCTGCTCTTGCAAGGTGATGCGTCCAGGGAGAGAAATAGAGAGATTCGGCGGGATGGTGATGAAAACTGAAATCGCTGGGCTTCATGCATTGGAACAGCCCAGGGCCATCGCAACACACTGGGCTGCTGGCCGCTTGCCCCCCATGACCCCTTCAACCGCTCCTGCCAGGCTTCTGTCGCTGCCCCCGTATCCACACTCAGGCATAGATTACATATGCATAACGTGTGAATCGACTATTTAGCCCTTTGTGTGCACACACACAGTTCAGAGGAAATCTCACAGGCGATTTATTCCTGAAAGTCTGAAGGTTTTTGGCCTAGAAAAAGAGAGAAAAAAGAGGGCAATGAAGAAAATGAAGAAAATGATTTCAGTGATGATGTGTTGGAGAAGTAAGCGCCTCATTAGTTGCACACACATGCATACAGCCATGGGAAGGACAAAGACCGGTTTCCACCGGTGCAGCACGCTGGCCTGGACTTACTGGCCTCACTCTGGCCTGGACTGCAATGACACAGGGGTCATTCATGCTTGTGTTTGTGTGTGTGTGTGTGTGTGTGGTTATGCACATGTACTGGTGAACGCTACAGCACACTTGTTTCCATCACTTACGCAGTGCTGCCATCTGTTGTTTAAATTCTAAAACTGCTCTAGAACATGCTGTACAGGCCATGAAAACATGAATAGATTATTCTAGTATGCACTGACGGCTGAGTTCTGAGTTTTGAATGCAGGGAATTGGCTTTTGACCAGACTCCTGCAAGGACTTTATCTGGGACTCACTTAAGAAACTTCATTCGTGATAAGAAAAACTTTGCAAGCTGATATGCACAAAGTACTTTTTAAATGCTATGTTTATTTTAGCATTGACATTTTTCACCTATTTGGCTAATTACCACTAAAGCCGTGCATCAGCAGCATTTTCCTAGAAACATGCTAGATAACAAGAAAAACAAAAAAACGATTGTGCTGCATTGTTCTGTAGAAATGTACCTACACGGCCTGGTCGTGTCACGTATCTCATTAGATGTTGTGCGTCATGTGATACAGTTCAGGGATCTGCGCTCGAAGCTGTTTTGAGGATGCCATTTAGACGGATTTCCAGGAATAGCACGAGATACGCTGGATCGCCCTGAAAGTGTCCAGACACAGGAGACGTCTCTCTGGTTACAGCAAGGGAGTACTGAGTGCGCGTGGGTGTGTGTTTAAAATGCCGATTTGTCACACAAACACACACACTGTGCTCGCTGTGCAAATTGGTGTGCGATCAGATCGCACGATAAGGGACGCGGCCCGTACCTCTGGTACCTTGCCCATCTGTCTCATTCCTGCTGGTGGTGGTGACATTGCAGGTATTCACACCCAGCCCACCAGCGTCACCTGATGCCGTTGCCCTCCATCCAGTGAAAGAAAGGGGGATTTCCCCCTCATGCTTGTTCTGCTTTTCTCTAGTCAATAACGACAGCATCTCGGTGCCCTCGGCGGACTTGCTTCTGTGTTTTCTACCGCCTGATGCCATCTACTTGCTTGAGAAAAAGTGTTTTTGTGAGGCCCCGCCTCCATACGGGATACCTGCGTGTGTTACTAAAGATAACACACACACCAGTGACACACACACTCAAACAAATCGTCTCACAGGCACACAGGCAGGAGGATAAAATTACGTAACGCATTCATCGGTTTATGAAATTGAAGAGGACTTTGTCCTCTGAATCAGTTCCTCGTGTGGTTGGCTGTTGTGGTTCGTCCCCATGGGAACAGCAACCCAATTTAAGAAAGGAGATGCTGACCAGCTGCCAGGATTCTGGTCCAACCTGGGCCTGGATATCATCCCAGGACGACCTGCCCTTGGTGCAGATATCATCACGTCTTTAAAACGAGCTCAGGAAGCAGCCCATTGTCTGTTTTGTTGCCGGTTCGCTACTCGAGAGGCTCTGGGTTTCATAGCTGATTTATGAATTTGCTTTGGCTCGTTTTGTGATTTTGCTGATTCTCGCACTCACTGGGATTTTTTTACTTTTCACGATTTTTTTTTACTTTTTCCTCTCTCTTTCGTATGGACCCCTTATGCTCGCTTCCAACATCTGTGTATGTGCATTGGGTAATAATGTGAATTGTTCCTGGTGATTTCAGACAGGCTTTATAGCAAGTGACTCTTCACAATAACAGGATTTTACATTTAACTCACTGGTTTATGGACTGTTCATGTCAAACAAGAGCATTGATCAACATTTTTTATGAAATTTATCACTCTTATCATCTCCTAATTCTGCTTCTGCAGGTCCCATAAGAGCCACCACAATAAAACAGGGAAACATGTGACTGATTTACAAACTGCTGGCCACGTCTCATCTGAACTCTGAGAACAACACAGGATGACTCCATTACCATGGTGATTTCATGGTCGTTTGTCAGCATTGCTTTCTGGAAATGAGCACTAAGGGTAAAGGCCTCATAGAGTGGTTTAGGGCAGCTGCAGTATGCCCTGCAAATTACGTGGGATGAAAAAGCAGCTTAGAACCCAGTCCGAGGTCACGGCGATGACCCCAAGACTTTAGTATGGAATGCACATAGCCAAGGAATGGTGTGAGATTTTTGAAGAAAGTGATAAAAGTACAGTACAAGCAATCGGACGGTACCCCGTCTGACAGGAGGGTGTTAGCCCTGCTCTCGTATGTGAGAAACCATAATGTGTCATGGTTCGTTGCTGGTTCTTGAGCAGTAAATGTGCTGAAATGGTTGCACTTTTGCAGTTTAAGGCCATGATTGAGTTATGTTTCTGCGTTTCGGCGGTCTTTTGCGCCTTTATGGGACGTTGCCAGCTTTGCGGTGCATGTTGCTGTGTGAATCTGTGTTTGTATTGGTTCCAACGTATGCATGGTACCCCTAGTTCTGCAGAAGGTATGAACCTGTCCGTGTGATATACTGACAACAGTACGTTAAGAGCAGAGCTTTTAAATGAGAAGGAAAATCTTTCACCTCAGGCGCTGCAGACGGGGAGAAAAACTCAATATTAAAGAACTGATAGTTCCCATAAATCACAAAGCAAATGGCTCTACAGTTACGCAGTAGAATGACGGATTTGTGTGTTTATCCAGGCCTGCTATGTTATCCAGTCCCAGAGCGGAAGGTGGGAACCGGAGAGGTTATTTGATTCTGTCTATCCTTTATGTGCTGCGGCACTTACAAATTCAACTGTTCATACATACAAGAGCAAGTGATGTCCAGGATGTAAATATTAAAGGAAAAGCAATGATCAGACTTCTTTAGATACTCAGTTGCAACAATGTGAGCAAAACAAAAGGTAAGAATACTTTTATTGTCATAACACCTCATTTCTGCCCAATAATAAGGTACTTCAAATTTTATGCTCATTCATCTAAATCTCCAAATATCTCAAATATTACTAACTCAGGACGACTAGATTTACATTATTAGTTTCATTAAAGGCTGCATTGCTTTTTTTTTTATAGTTAATAGTTTATTTTCTATTTTCTATGGTTTAAAGTTATGTCTCATAGGCAGTTTTTGGAGAACCTCCCTTGAGTCTCTTGAGGTATGAATTTGAGCAATAATAATAAAAATAAAAAAGACCAGTGAGAGATGAGGAATATATTATTCCTCTACACGCTGAGGTTCATGTGAGGATTAGCAGAACAAACCAGAATTTAATGTCCTTCGTTCTCCATGCTGCTCATCTCTCTCTCTCTCTTTCTCTCTCCACCTCCACTTTTTTTTCTGGCTCCTTCTCTCCCCTCCTCTCCCTTAATCATTTCTGCAGCTCTCCGCCATACGTAATACTCCTGGAATGTGAAATTTAACTGTTGAGGGGACAGTGTGTGTGTGTAACTTGCATCAGAAGACTAAATGTTAGTACACATATGTGACTGAAAACTAGCAACAGGCATCTGTGAGTCTGTGTAAATCTGCACACACAGCAGGAAGTGGTGTGTCCCTGAAAGCACAACTGCACCCTGACCCCTGTGTTTATGAGCCCTGTCCCTCCCACTGAGAGCTGGTGACCTTGAGACTGCAAGCGCTGCAAGAGCTGCAAACCTGGATTCTAGTGTGCTCATGTGTTTTATGTAATTGTTTTATATTGTACATAAGCCTATGCCTCTTTGTACATGTGTGTGTGTGTGTGTGTGTGTGTGTGTGTGTGTGTGTGTGTGTGTGTTTTAACACCTGCTAGAATAGATTTAATAGATTTAGATTTTCCAGTTACTGGCTTGTGGTTTCTCATTTACCAGCAGATCGCCCTGGGCATTCAGTTTCAGCCTGAGTTAAGGTCCCACGGTACAAGTGGGATGTAAGAACAGGCGTACGGGTCCATGGGCTTCCAATAAGTCAAGGGCCTGAATCAACCCACCCTGAAAAATAAGCATAAAATATACATCATAAACAATAATTGTTCTAAAGATATTTATTCAGTCCACAGCAGGTCATGAAAAACTGCTAAGGGACGCTAAAGTAGTGCTGGAGATCTAGCAATTAAAAAAAAAAGGATTTTATGTTTCTGTATAAAATATCACATATGATGTTGTGGAGGTTATTCCAAATTCAGGATTCTGGTGGTCCGTGAAAGGGCTCTGCAACAGTGATGGTTGGACAGTGGATGTATGTTAAAGGAGTGTTGAAATGTGCTGAAATGTTTATTTTGAACCTTTCTGCTGAACTGTAGAAATGCTTGAGAGATGGTCTGACATCAGTAAATGGGATTTTGTCCTTCCAGACTTGGGCAAGTGATCCCTTCTAGTAAGAATGAGATAAAGTTTCAGCCTCTACTAATACCGCCATTGTACAACATGTACAGTAGTACCTCCCATAATTTTTTTTATTCATTTAATTATTTCAATAAGATATAGTTAGCCATCATTTTAAGATATAATTCTGAAAATTACGTTGTGAACTATTATAATGTGCTCATTGATCCTGCCAAGGATGTAGTCTCATGGACATTGTGTAACGTTTTTAATTGTGTTACTATCACTTTGAACTGGCTGAAGGCCGCTGGCTGCTGAGAAAGTTCCAAATCCAGCCTGAACAGAGACAGTCATCGTTTTTCGTAAGTCGTCCAGGCCGTTTGGCAGCTACTCTTGCTCGGGACGTCAAAATTAACACAGCAGCTGCGCTCACTTTGCATGTTACCCCACGGGTTCACGGCGGGCGTCACCGAGCACACAATCACATTAGCACTCATAAATCCCCCCTGCGTCAGCGCGCTGAGCCGAGAGCGGCGATGCACCACGAGCTCATTTAAATTAGCTAGGGTCACAAGTCTGACCTCATCCAGAATAGATCCCATTTCTCTGGGGATTTTCTTTTTAGATTCCAGCCTTTGTTACTCTAACAAGCAGAACCTTGTCCAAACAATCTCATCATACTTTCATGTGGGTCAAAGCACAAAGCACTTTCTTTCTTTTCATCGCATTTTTGGAAATTAACTTTTAATGAAGAGTTTCTGCTTTTGACAGATGTTCTTATTAATGTTACAATAATAGTGCTGCCAATGCACACAGTATACATTTAAAGTGAAGTGAAGTGAAGTCATTTACGGCCAGTAATAAGCATAACAGGGTTCTTCTTCAAATTGACAGTGGTGTTTCTCACATGAAAGTTTTTGAAGTTTCAAACTGTTTAGAACTAACATTCTCATCCTACACAAGGAATAAAGAAGCGTTATTATGGAAAAGAGGGGTAGACAGTGCAGAAAACTCGAAGATGGAGAAGATCTTTGAAGGTCAGGTGCGTTTGTTCCATTCAGTCAAGGCTGGAGAATGGACCTGCCAGCCCTTTGACCTCATCAAAAGCCACCAGACTGGTCTGGGGTCCGGGGTGGGGTACAGCATTGCCTCGTGAATCCAAATCATGCATGCATCCTCTGCTTCCCTGCGATCCACATATAACTCTGCAAACAGACCCATTAAGGCAATGTACACATTTACGGGTTCCACATGCCGGCAAAGCCAACCAAGAGTCGCACATCTGAGAACAATAGCCCTGGTGGCCATTACCTGTACATAAGCTCTATAAAATGTGAGATGGAGCAGCCACGGCGAGTAATCCTCTCAGGGTGCTGGGCGCTAAAGGCCCACAAAATCAGGAGAATTTTTTCTGAAGGCCACACCAGATGGGTTGCGACCTTTTGCAGTCTCAGGCCTGGTTGTGACATTATCTTCCTTTATGCTTCCAGGCTAGTGTGTCATGCTCCATGTGGCTGCCTACCACCTTCCAGCAGACATTTACTCAACACAGTCCTGCAGTCATGTCCCTCTAAAAGCTGTGGGTTGCACAAAAGCAACCTCTGTAATTATGTCATGGAACTGAAGATTACTGTTTGTGATTGTATTCACCAGCCTGTTGCTAAATTAGAGTTTACAGCCATAAATCACCGCTTCTCTTCTTATGTCAGATGTTTGTGAAGGCTAAGTACATAAAGTACAAAAATGCTGTAAACCGGTTTATGCTTTATACTTTTCGCAATGAGCTGTCAAAATAACCATAATAACCACTAGCATTAAAATCAGCAATGCCCACTGACCGTTTAACTGATTTTAATTCTGAAAATCTGAATCTCATTAATGTAGTCAGATACACAAGTGAGGATATTGGCTGTTCTGTTCTCAGTGATTTTTACACAGGTTCTGATATGTATTCAGATGAATCTGTGCTTGTCTTTATTAATGTTCAATGATCAATGTTCTTCACATCATTGTACAGTGGTGAAATTCCTCCAGGGCCACATGGTGGCACAAATACCTCTATAAACATCATTATTATTAGAACTAGCCAAGGACCGGCTAAAGCTTCTGACCTCATATGGTAACCAATTAGATGCTTGGATTTTGCTTGCCAAGCTGTCGGGTTTGAAGTGAATGTGCTAACGGTGAAACTATGAGAGTACAGCCTGCTCGACAGCCAAAAAACTATGTTTTTATTCTCCCCTGAGGGTTTCTGAACTGAAATAAATAAATAAAGCCACAACAAATATTTTCAGAAATACATCTGCCAGGCTTTTTGCCAAACCCGTCAACCGCTGTGCTTCTTTCATATCTTGAAACATCAATAAAGTGCTGTTTACAGGTCTGTAAGTGGCAAACGAACAAGGTTCAGCTAAGGTGGAACCAGATAAATGTTCCTTGCTTTGGCTGAACGTTGGAAAAAGCTGGAATAAACTGTGGCATTTTTACTCAGAAGGCCCAAAACTGGCAATGAAAAAATATATAAAAATTGAAGCAGCAGTGGCCAGTGCAGTGGCATCAACTGCTGCTGGCTCTGCAATTGAGCTCATGGAGACCGACCAGGCCTTACTGCATTACTCTGTTTCTGTCTAGCATAAACTCTTCTGCAAGCATTTGTCTTAAATCCACAGCAATAATGTCTACTAGACATCTAGTTGGGCTTTAACAGATCCTTAACAGATTACTCTAATACTGAAATTAACTGTGTTTCATAATTGCCTGAAAAAATGGAAGATGAAGAACTCATGGACAGAAAGCAACTGGAATCAAATGAAGTGAAAAAATGTGTTAAACTACTTAGTTTAAATAAGTCCTATGTGGCGATTCTTATAGTTATTAGCAGCAACAACATCATTATAATGATACAGGATTTGGAAAGCAAATTGCAATCCACACACTGCAATCTATACCAAAACTGGAAGATATAACATGTATTTTCATCAGAGTGCACCAGTGAAAATATGTGTTTGGAAAGAAATATTGGTCAAAAGTGCATGTAGAACTTTACTTATCAAAACTTTCTTTAGTTATAATAAATATTTTCCATGCATAGAAAATTCTGGTGAATCACCCCATGTAAATTCACATGCACTCATATACACAGGGACTTGGTTTCCCAGTATCCCAGTTTGAACTTTCAGGCTCTTGCTCAACCACATGTTGTCAGAGATCCCAGAGGTGGCCTTCGTCTGTTTCACTGGAAGACGAACTGTGTGCAATGACCACTTTTATCATGACATCATGGTGACTGCATTGTTCAGTGGAACAGTGCTTGTTTATGGTCTGGGAGGTGTGAGACAGTTACTGGAGGGCCGGGGTGCCGCCTAGTTCCCTTCTCTGAGCCGATAGAACAGCCATGGCCCCTGGGCCTCTGCCCCGGAGCTTCATGACCTCAGAGAAGACTTGCAGCAGGATTCCTGAGCAGTGAGATGACATCATGGCTCGATCATCTGCGGGCCTGTGCTTGTGCATATAGACGCTCACCGCCTCCCACGCATCACCTCGGAGCAGCTTGTTGATATGGTTGCGATGACATCATGCCTTTTGAGGGCTCTAAGCGTATTGACTTAATTACTGATCAAATACAGCTCAATAAGTCCAAACAGGTTTTCCGTTTTCTGCTTCCTCTGTTAGGGTGTGAGTTTGCTTTTTTCAGGCTGTCGTATAAAACTTTAACAAAGTCTGACTGGAGCAGGGCGCTGCTCAGGGCTCCTGGCTTTATCAGCCCTGTGAGTCAAAGATTAAAACGAAGCTTTGTGCTCCTTATCCGACACCTGCTGGCCCGGTTATTCCTCACACAGTTCCAGATGTCCCCCTTTCACACACTCACGGTCGTAACCTCCAACTCTGTTAACCTTTTCACAGATAAACAGTCATGCGTTCCCGTAGCAACAGCGTGGAGGATCTGGTCGATGTGAAGCCCTCGCACCATGGCCGGTCACGAAGGAGAGCCACTGAAAGAGAGGAGCAGGCGTCCAGCAGGGGTGCGGGTCGCCCACAACACTGGGAGCCTCCTGACAACATGGGCACCATCCACAGGAACCAGAAGAGCGGCGGGAGCAGAACTGGGCACAGTCGACATGGTGGGGACAACGAGCCCAGGGCCCGGTCAGCATCAGCGGCGAAAGGCAGGGACCTCTCTCGTGATGACCTCCTCTTCCTCCTCAGCATGTTGGAGGGAGAACTGCAGGTGAGTCTCAGTGGGACCAAAAGTCGTTAGAAATTTGCAATACGAATAGAAATCATGGCCTAACGGGTAAGGAAGAGGACTCGTAATCAGAAGTGGTGAAGGTGCCGCCAAGGTGCCACTGAGGTCCCCTTAAGCAAGGTACCGTCCCCACACCCTGCTCCATCACGAGGAAATGGGTTAAATGCAGAGGTCACATTTTGTTGTGTTGCCGTGTGCTGTGCTGCAGTGTTTCACAATGACAAAAACAATCACTCACACTCAAGTTGCCATGCTGCAGTGAGTGAATCGCCTCAAACATCCCCTGGTGTAAAAATAAACCGTTCGGAATCTAAACTTTACCACAGTCTGTATCCACAGTATCAGCTTTTACGCACACATCGGAGACTGTGGGCCTGATGTGCTCCCAGGGAGTGGAGGAAGTCAGTGATTGGCTGACGGAATGCGATGCATTGATGCGTTTTTTTACAGCAGAGGCGCCGGGTGACGATGAAGGGGGACCTGTAAACGGAGCCGCTGTAAAAGAGAGGGGAGAAGAAGGGAAAATGAAAATAAAGACGGCTGCATAGGCTAACCTTGTGTGAAAGTCTACGAAAGCTACAAGAGAGTAACGCTAATCCATCCCACAGACAGCCGAGGCCGGATGACCTTGGCCAAGGAAGTGGAACATCACTCTCTCCAGTGGACACCTGATGTGGCATGACTGAAGCCGATAGCCGAAGGGAGAGGAATGAGGGGTGGAAAAGAGGGCTGGACATGTGGGAGAGGAGTAGGACACACTTTAATGGCTTTGACAATATTTAAACATCTCAAGCTGCACATTTTATTCAAATGAAAGGGATTGCTTTCCCACCCCTGCATTTAACCCATCATCATTAGTGAACAGTGGACAGCCAAGAAAGGTGCCCGGGGAGCAGTTTGTGTGGGCTTTACCTTGGTGAAGGGGACCTCGAACCCACAGCCCTTTCGGCTACGAGTCTCACCATTATACTGTGACACTGAAAGCCCATGGGCAGATAAAGAAGCGTGAGCTAACCAAATGACGGTTGCAGGTTTTCATTGAAGTGTATGAACAGTTATTAGCAGCTAGTGCTGGACAGGCCTCTAACGCTTTATTTCACTTGTTGCAGGCCAGAGACGAAGTTATCACAGTGCTTAAGGCAGATAAGATTGACCTGGCTCTTCTGGAGGCCAAGTATGGCTTTGTCACACCGCAGAAGGTGCTTCAGGCCCTGCAGAGAGATGCAATTCAGGGCAAAGACAACGGCTGGCAGGAGGACATCTATGAGAAGCCCATGGCTGAGGTCAGGAGAAGTCCATGATTTAGATTTAATTACAGAATGTCTGAATAACCATTGCTGAGAATGTTCAGGATTTGCTTGCAGTAAATACTTCCATCTTAATACTATAATTTTCCAAATTTTAAAAAAAGAACAGGCCAATGTTGAATTGAAAATGCTTAGCTTGTTTTATTAACACTAGTCATAAAGAAGGACTAGGCCAAAGCAAGGACACACTTTGGGGCACAAGGAGAAGAAGCTTGCTTGTGGCAAAATGTGAAAGAAAGTAAATGTAAAAGCAATTTTGTGCACCTCAGCTTAAACTCCTGCCCTGTCCTAGCTGGACAAGCTGGTGGAGAAGCAGAGGGAGACGCACCGGCGAATGCTGGAGCAGCTGCTGCTGGTGGAGCAGTCACACAAGCAGACCATCTGCAAGCTAGACGATGAGAAGAGGAACCACAGCGACTTCATGAAGAAGAGCGACGAGTTCACCAATCTGCTGGAGCAGGAGAGGGAAAGGTCAGGTTTGCAAAGGCTTGACTGCACACACTGACCACACACTGAACAATTAAATCATGCAAGACTGTTTTTTGAACACGAGAACATGTTGACCTCAGAGCTTAGCTTGCACGTTCTTGTCCTGGTTGAACAATGCAGTTGGCTCTTGAGAAGCACGTCTGGCACTTTGCAGTAAGCCAACACTCCTGGACAAAACTAAAGGCTTAATGTTGAGCTAGATAGAGTATAGTGATGAATGCTGAATGAAAAAGTGGCTAATCTAGTGACTCATCGTGATAAGTCCATGTGGTGTGCTATGCTTCATCACAAAAATACCCTAGTAGATTCATCGGTATGTCCCTGGTTGAATTTTAATGGGGTTACTGTGTTACAGTGTGTATATGGGAACATTTCCTGTTCCCTGTGAGAGAGAGCGAGTAGCCAGACATTAAGTGGTTCGCTTGTCCATTCCTGTTGAGGATCATTTTGACACAAAGACTGCAGGCCTGGCCAGCTTCCGTCCAGAGGATTACTCGGTGCCTTGTGGGATTTCAGCCGTGAAAAATTGCACCGTCCAAAATGGCCATTACATCTGAGCAAATCCTCAGATGTCACGGAGGTTAGGAAGACGAACGCAGTGACCACTTTTCTATTCACTAAAGTATTGAGATTAGATAAAATGAATTAGTCTTGTTGTCCATTCATCTTGATATGCAGCGTAAATATGCCATCTTTTTCCTGACCCACACAAAGCCCTTTGGACTCTCCTATTTTGTCATCAGAATAGATGTCCTTGGAAATGAACATTTAACACCACTTTTGGCATTTTCAATCAAGCACAGTTAAAATTGCATGCAGGGTGTGAGTTATCCAACCGTAAGCAGCACAATAGAGGCCAAGTTATCCAGATTATTTGACACGTGTAACAAAATGTCCATTGTGGCATGTAAAAACCTAAAATACCTTAGGGTCTAAATGTGGTTCTCCCTCAGACCTTCTGTCCCCTCTGGCCTGGTGTAAAAATATCCAAGCTATATATGATGCTGCACTGTGGGCCCGGTGGAAAACATGCTGCTCATTTCTTGGCCTTCAGATTAGCCACAACATTAAAACAGGCTGCCTTATGCTGTGTAGGTCTCCATTGTACAAAAAAATCTAGCTCTGACACATTGACATTTTGAGTCCATAAGATTTTTTAATGTGTCCTGGCACCAAAACATTAGCAAGGGACCCTCTAGGTCATGTAAGATGGGAGGTTAAAGCATTCTGTCATTTCTGCATTAATTTAATCCTGGCAGGGCTCATTATCAGGCTGAAAAAGGACACTGCCATTGGGGAATGGCATTGGGAATGTAAATGATCTGCAACAACCATGTCAAAGTAGCAACCACATGAATGCAGGACCAGTTTAGGAGATGTTCTGACCCAGACCCTTCTCAGGGTCACTTAGATGCTTTCCATTTTCCCCCATAGGACCCGACTGTTCACTTTCCACCCAGTCACTTTCCACTTAACCTGACAAATGTTTTAATGTTGTGGCTGATTGTTCTGCTTTTCAATCAAACCTCTGATTTATTTAAATTTTTTTCCAGAGAGGACTGTGATGTAGTTTGAACATCCTGCTCTGTCCTGTTCTGGAAACTTTACCATATTCCCAATTTTCTTCACCTGATGTTGGTACCAATGCAGGCTTCTGATGTTTGCTTTGAATCATGACTAAGGGTGATGTACAGCACAATGCAAAAAAAGAACATGTGTCACACAGTGGCACGTATTTGTCAATGTATAAAGTTATTTGTTAAAAACATTAATTTTGCGATAACTCAAAAATGTTGGTTGCCAAAGAGAGCATTAAGGAACTTGGAGCAGCAAGACTGCTCTAAATGTTGGACTGTAATTTGATGACTTGGCTCTAATGAATCTACTTCAAACGCACATACACATAAGGCAAAATGGCACATGTTCTGTGCTTCAGTAATATCTTTATATGGTAATGCCAAACACTTCAGCTCTGTGAAATGTTTGGAGAACGAGCAAACCTGACAGGGGTTTTAAAAGTTCTGGAGTTCCTGCTGGAGCCGATATCAAAGCAAACATCTTGCAGTGAGGCAGGGCAGCGTCAAGAGAAGCAGGAGATGTTTGTCATAACTCCTCTGTCCTCGGTCAGGAGTTCTGACTTGGATCATTCCCGCCGTCTCCGCAAAACATGGCCTGGCTGCAGGCCCTTGAAAGCAGCATATCTGTGATGAGCAAATTATCAGGGTTGCATGGTGTATTTGGCTTGGCTGGTTCGCCCTCCATGCGCTGGCCTCAATCACCGACTGTGACAGGAAGGAGTGACTGCCATGAAAAACATCCCCGCCGTCCAAAGGGTCACGTTAATTACCGTGTGAGGAGAAAAAAGAAAGCGGAAGATTTACAAGGGGAATGGAGAAACACAATGGCGGAGGTCGGCATCAATCACGGCTGCGTGTTCGCCGAGACGCTAGGTCACCGTGGAAACCGGTGAAGTTTTGTTTTTGGCGTGCTAGAACACTTGCAGATTTTGACCAGCGCCACGGCCCTCAGAACAGGAGAGCTATAATTTCCGTATTGCATTTCACTGCAGTTGGAAGTAGAATGTATTTACATTGCAACATTGCTGCGTTTTCAAATTAAAAGGGAGAAAAAAGCTGTTGTTGTTTTCTTTTTTCACTCTGTGGCGCCTGGTTTGTGAAATGTCTGTATAAGATGGGAGATTCCAGGTCCATGTTAATGAAGACTATCACTTTATTCTCAAGCTGCGGCCTCACGGAACCAAAAGGCCAGCAAACGACCTGAAGTGCCAAGGCGGGAGAGTCTTGTGAAAACCACTGTATACCTGCATACCTGAAATAAGGGGTTCTTTCTGGACATAGGACAATATGATTGGTCTGTGGCAACCCTCTTGGGAGCCACATGTCCAGTATAAAGGAAGCGCTTAGACCTCATTCAGGTGGCTCTGAGCTGCTGGGGGGTTTTGGCCTCTATTTTCCTCTGCTTCTCTGAGGTTCATCTTTGGAGTTTGGCTTTTTGCTCTTTTTTTTCTCTGTCCCTCTCTCCTTCTCTAACATTGGTACCATTTACATACAAAATTTACATGTAACTGCAATAGTACTCTACCTGTGTTAATGAATTAGAAACTGTTCATTCCTGTCACTTCTGTTGTGCCATGCCTCTGTATGTCCAGGTAACATCAGATGAGTTTAAGTACACTGCTAATAATTACGGGAGCCAGATTAACAAAGTCAATGCAATATTTGATGTCCACCCTTAACTGCCAATTTGCATTTAGTTTTTTTGACTATTTTTGATGCAGGGTTGAAGGTACTACATGTTGACTTTACTATTATAGACTTCCAAACCAAAAACTGTAGATACACGTTTTTTTGGACAGATATTTTTAAAGGTTAATACTTTACAATGACATTACTGGACAATATAGTACATTTGTCACAAAATTGCTTTCTGCAAATATATGATCCTTTCTACACAAACCATGTGGTTCAAATATAAACATTTATACAGTATGTGCAGTGTAGTATAGACTCTAAATCAATAGTTTTTTTTTTTGTTGTCCAAGGTGCTTGCTGGGTTTTGGGTTTGCTCAGAGTGGACTTCATGACAAGAAATTCTCTAATTGTTGAAAGAATGTCAAATGGATTGACTAATAAAAATTTGACAAATCAAATCTCATTTGTCATAGCAGTGGGCCACAAGTCAGGCAGCATAGTTCCTGCTACCATTCCCTGCATAGTCAATTGGGAAAACTATCTCAGAAATTGGTCCACGGCAATTCAGGGAGGCACATTGCGGGTCGGCCACTTATCGCCTGTCTACGGAGAGTAGCAGCAACTGCCTGTCATATTACAGAGAGTGGGTCTGTCGAGACTTTGCGTGTTTGAAGAGGGCCGTGGCACACCGGTTTTTAATTTCACGCTCGTTATTCCATTGTTGTACGACGCATTGTAGCACAATGTAATCATTTCCTTTCAGGGCCATGGAACGCCGTGGCTGAGATTACATAGCTTCAGGACCATGGGAGCGGACACCGGATCTCACTCTCTCTCACATTTCTCCTTCTACAAACACACACACTTACAAAGAGACCGCCACACAAACACATACACACTGTTCTCTCCCGTCGACCTCGACAGTTGGGTGACCCCTCCTTGGAAGGCCCAAAAAGCATGTAAAACTGGGGGAGGTCAAGCACCCCTCTCTGATTAATTGGTCATCCAAGTAGCATCCAGGACTGATGACCTCATCGCCTGAGCGGGGTAAGAAAGCCCACCCCCGCCGCACCGCCTTTCTCTAACTCTCCCCAGATGTGGTTGAAAAAACTCCGCCACTCGCACACATGTTACATGGAGACTGTTCGGTTCTTTTTCAGGGACTAACAGTTAAGTTTTACAGCCACCTTTTTCCAACCTCCATCCCCGCCTCTCCACCTCAGTCCCGCCCTCCGTCCCCCCACATTCCTGGACGTTTCGAGTGAGCTCAACCGAACACTATGGCTGGAGAATGTCCTGTCAGGTCTTGGTGCAGATGGACATTACACATTGCACATATCTAATGGCATTAATATAGCAGAAACAAAAGGACAGTGTGTGTTTTTGATGAATGTTGCATTACATGAAAAAGCAACAGGGAATCTTCCTACAATCTAGACAGCATGAACAGTCAACTCCTCTGAATCAAAAAACTGAAGTGAGAGAAACTCGTTTGAGAGCTTTTTGTTGTTTCACAACGGCGCAGCATCTTGCATCATGACTTCATCTTGTGTGCACAGCAGGACATCCAGCAGCATGGACATAGGAGAGAGATGAATGGTTTGACCCCTGCTCTGTAGGCCAAGCACCCCCCCTCCCACACACACACACACACACTGCCTTACTTTATAAATCTGAATTCATAATCACTTAAAAATGTACCAATTTCTGCTCCACTTCTCCAATTAGGCCCTAACTCACATGAAACATTTAGGCTGATGCCTTAAAAAGATTGGACTGCTGCTAGTTATCTGTATGTTGGGGAGGAGAAAGTATCTGCCCAGCCCTTTTTGTTGGTGTGTAATTGTGTCTGATGCCCAGATTAACTTTAATGAGTTTATAGCTTAAAAATGGAAGACCATGTAGGTATGCTTAACTGCTCTCACGCACCCTACGTACTCATTCTGGATGATTTAACCCCCTCCTGTCAATACGTTACATGTCCAGGTGTAATGCAGTGTCCATCTCTTACGTTTCCCTCCTTTCTCTACCCTCCTGAAGCCCCTTGTACACAGGAGATCTCAGCGAACGTCACCCACATCCACTACCAACACCAACATGCAGACTAGCATTCCAGATAAATACATAGGAACCTTGCCTATGTCTTCATTTAGGTCTGTAACCAAATTTTATCCTCCTGTTTCAGAGACTTGTCCTCATTCCGACTGGAAATCGTATTTTTGCCTGCAAATTTGAACTATGCCTGCTGTCCAACAAATCATTTCATCGGAGCAGCTCTTTGACGTAAATCCTGGGGTGACAGGATGCAGCCTCTTGCAGTTTGGGAAGCTGTCTGTCGTAACGAGTGATGTGAGGCAAGCGGCAGCACGACCTCCATGTTGCCCGTAGCTCCTCTCTCAGCATCCCCGAGATGCTTGTTACGTAAACTCTGTCATGAGGGCAGGGATCTGTCTTCATAAATTCACTCTCTGATGACAAATGGAGTTTTTGACTCTGTGATGATGTCTGCAGCTACTGTGCTATCACACCTGGTCACTTGGGACTTGCCTCACCTTCACACCTTCACACCTTCACACATTCCTGGGATAAGAACACAGAATAGCAATGTCTGCATTGTGAAAAAGGGGGTGACATGTTATTGGGAGAACATTGGTGTTTTGCAGAGACACGTCGACTAGGTTAACTTTCAGGTCAAGGATTTGAACATTCGACACAGAATCACAGAAAGTCCAAAATTAGGGAAAGTGGCTCAAGAAATCTTTTTTTGATAATCTAGGTGGTGACATTGGTTAGGCGAACCCCGGATGAGACTTTTCAAGCTGTGACCCTGGTGATTGTTTATGGCCAATGGGTTCTATAACTGAGTAACAGATAACAGAGAGTCTTGAAAATATAATCATATCATCATAAAGTTACTGTAGCCAGTAACTTATCATAAGTAGTAAAGCATATTGATATTGTCAAGACATTACCAGATAGCTTTTACTCTATCTGCAGTCTTAGGAAATGCACTTGTGGCACAACCCTGTACTCTTGTTTACATAAATTGTGGCGTCGGTCACCCACTTGCTTTTTAACAGGGGAAGAACATTTTTGTTTCTTGAAAACGTGGGACATTGTTTCAGTATGTGGGATGACTGGCTGGCCCTGGCTCTCCCAGGCCACACACAGCTCTGCTGTTGGTGACGAGATATCTGTGTTCTTTCTATCTGCGCTACATTGGACAGCACATGGCATCGATGGCGAATGAGTCCATGGTTTAGAGGTTAGATGTACTCCAGCAGTATGACAAAAAAAAAAACGTGCCATTTACGCTGAAGCCTGACCACAGGAGTGCGTGGTGAGCTCGTGAATCACACGGGGACGGCACATTCACCGGCTCCTTCTGAGCACACAGATGACATAGAGGCAGCTGCCCTGGGCCCTCAAACAAAGTCCGCTTTGGTGCATTTTTGTAGGTCTGGTGCTGCTATTTTTCTTTTTCCTGTAAGGTCATGAAATGTGCATGAGGAAACTTCATGCTGTTGTTTTACCTTGATTATTGCAAGCAAAACTCATGCTAGTTCTTAGTATCTAAACTTCTTTCGACTTTTTTTCTTGTTGTGGCGGGTCTGTGGAAAGAAGGCAAACATCTCCTTATACGGAGTTTTCATTTTTGTGCAGAATGTGTAATCTCGATTCCCAATGCCCAGTGTGACATCATATGCTGAAAATATCGACACATATGCTTTATTTCTAAACAGTGACAGTTTGATAAACAACTTCCATTTTGGCAAAAGCGTTTCAGACAGCGTAATGACACTGTCTTTGCGGTGTTATTTTCTTGGTTCTACGCTCATCCTCGTCATCTCATTCAGAACGCTATACGACCTCTCTCCATCTGTCTCTCTCTACACTCCGCCCTTCTTTCACAGGGCTGTAGCATTAAAAGCCATAGGAAAAAGTGAGTAAGTTCCTCAACGTGACTTAACCCGACGTGGCCTGCCAGATAGTGAGGAAACTGTCCCAGTTGTCCCACCATGAGAAAGACGCCCAGCACAGAAGAATCGGAAAAAGGAACGATAACAGAGCAACTTTGATCCGAACTCCTTCTTTTATGTTGTTACTTTGTGAGTTATTTGTGGCCGGCGGCTGCAATGACTTCAACAGTGGCTTTGTTCTCGTTTTTTGGACATCAATTCATTACACATAAGAATAATCAGTCCTCTATGGATCAGTGCACAGCTTGTCATAGTAAAAATGTCACGACTATAAAACATATGCAATGTGTAAAAAATAAACGTATGGTTAGATGTTGGCAAGAAAGTAGTATATTTGGCGTGAACATACAAACAAAAGCTCAGATGGATCCATTGACAACGAAAGAAAACCAAGAACGACTGTTTATGACCGGGCCCCATCAGTGGATGGTGTAATGAGATGACGTGTCTCTGAGAGAATGCAGCAATTAGCCACTACAACCACAGCGTGCATTCTCCATCGGGCTATTTTTTACAAGCAAATGCCTTGTAAGGAATACCCTGGGATTAAACAGAGATCGGCCCTGGTTATCAGACTCTATGGCGACACCAAGAAAGCCTGCAGATGGTGTGCAGAGACAAATGCCCCAACAAAATGCAGGAAAGAAGGGATACGGAAGATAAGACAGCTGGCAGTGAGTTCATCAGTTGCTCTGTTGTGTACATGCTCTGTTGTGTACAAGTTCGACCGCAGATCCTTGGCATTCTCATGCATGCTGCACACATCGGTTTGCATCGAAGTATTTTAGACCAGCTAATAAGTATCTATCGTAAGTGCTCGGCTGGTATATGTGGAGTCCAGCATGCCCTGAATTTTTGTCAGGGTGTAATTTCCCTTCAAAAGCATAGTTTTCTATGCGCTAGAGCCCAGTGCGGTCCACCTTATGTCATTTTTCATGTGTGGTTCAACTTGAAAGTGAAAAAAGGGAGTAGAATGGATTTCTGGCCAGACCATGTCCAGCCAAAACCACACTCGTGGCTGAGGACTATGGGAAAAGTATGATTAAAACTGGTGTGGCGAGAGGAGCTGGAGGATTGAGCTCAAGCTGGGATGAACAAACATGGCCGCCCTCTGACAACCCACAATTCACAGCGACGGCCTTGCTGATCTGGGTGGAGCCTGAGAGCATGTCTAGCCGAGCATGACTGGCAATAAATACTCCCGTAGCCAGTGTCCATTACACGAATGCAAGATAATTCCTCGTTGAGGTGGATCCAACCAACATTGTGATCCTTTTATGGGGCGATGTGCTGCAAATTAATGCTCCTAATGCCTCAGCAGTCAGGAAGTCTGACAGTATGAGTCTCTGGATGTGGAAGATAAATGATTTTAGTCAATATATGCATGTTTCACTTTCCCTCTTCGCCTGGAGATATTAGAGGAGTGTAGCCAAGTCTGAAGGGAGCAGTGGAACAAATTGAATTACAGGGAAGGAGAACAACTAAAAAAAGACCTGTTTAGGAAAGGCTTATAGGCTTTGTGAGGCTTTCAGGTTGGTTCCCTCTTTCACTTTACTTGATTATTCACAATTATGATTTGGCTAAACAGGGCACGAGAAATGTGACTATTTTTTTAATACTGGAAGGAAATGACAATGTGAACTTGGACTTTAACAGAACAATGCCATGGCACATGGACCCTCTAATAAAATGTGTCAAGATTGTGGGTGAATTAGAGGGGGAAGTGGCGTGGAGCTCCTTGCCAGAGTCTCTTATCAGTCTGAATGCAACACCCTCAGCGACTCAGGGCGAACTGTGCAAACACTAAAGATGAATGTGGCTGCGCTCTCTTGACACTGTTGGCAAGCAACGTCAGCCTGATGATGGAGTAACTGAAGGACCCTGTTAGTGAAACGTAATTTAAAATGGATCTTGGCATATGGTGGCAAGTAAAGTCATCCGCCGCATATCAAATAAACCCTGGAAAAGCTGTATATTAAGCAAAGGGTCTGCTTCATTAAGAAAAACATGGGGACGCCACAAATACCCCTGTTTTTGCTTTGTAGCCACTTGAGCTACAGGTCTGGCCCCCAGTGGAAGGTATAATGGAGTTCGGTGAAAGAGGCTGTTAAAAGACGAAGGGTGAAGTTATTTCTGGGTGGCCATTGCTCCAGAAAAGAAAAAAACTACTGATGAATTGAAATTGCATGAAACTATCTCCATGTAAACACACGCATGCTGGTAGGGCATTGGTTTAAAATCGGAACAACATTCAATTGCCAATTCAAAGTCAATCATTCAGCAAAATATAGACCAGAACGCACTGTGGATCTTTGCTTTTGTAACAACTCACTTTTAACGAGTGGCATATAAAGTAAAAAACAGACCTTGTAACTTGTGCATCGTGCTAGACAAAGACACATTTCAAGGTGGGAACCATTAATTACTCAATTTATGAGAGAACATTTCAATTTACTTTTCCTTGACGAAATGCAGATGACGCAGCCCCAGCGAGGGAATCAGAATGGGTCCACTTTTTCTTTGCAACTCTTTGTTTCATGACAATTTTTGTGTATTATGCATTATTATGCATTTTGTGTATTATGCATTATAGATGTGTACTACTTTGAGGTTTTGTCCATGCAAGCTGTGGACTGTGGACGGACATACGGGATTGTCAGACATGGAAGGATTTAAAAGAACCAGCCCGGCAACAATGTTTGGCAAGAGATAACTCAGAGTCATCAGAGTCTGTTGAAAGGGCCGCTGGTCTCTGTTGTAAACAGTGAAGACATTGCAGAATCTGACCCCACGGGGAGCGAGAGTTCTGCTGTGATTAATGGAAGGATACTGACCGAAGAACTAAGCAATGTACTCTATGCCTGTCCACTGCTTTCTTACGATTTACAAAGGCTTCGGGACTATAACTGCTTAAAACAACATGAAATGGACTCTAAGTCTGGGGGGTCTATGCTCTTGAGCATAGCTGTGTGGACTGCCTGCAAGTGAGCTAAATCAAACTGTAAGAGTTTTCACAAGCCCACCATGTTTCTTGGAGAGCATCACAAGAATGTAATTCAAATCGCATGAACAAGTCTGGCAGGAATTGAAAAATCCAAATCCATGGGTCTAGGCAGCACTCAGTCGAAGATGCAGGCAGTCGCAGACCTAATTGGAGTATATCAATTACCTGAGTGATGGCCACAGGGGCATAAATGGTTGACTGGAGTCTCACAAAAGATCCACTATATAAACCAATGGGTGACAGGTATTGATCAAACATACAATTGTATCTAATGTATCCATTTTTTTTTTCATGTGTGTGTGTGATCATAATAATTTTAATAATATGTATTTTTTAGAACAATATAAACAATTGTTTATTACAGATTTGAACATAAGACAACTCAATATTTGTAGCTAACTATGGCATGGTAAATATTTTAACATATCTACATGTAGTCCAAGCAAAAACAAAAATATTAGTAGATTGTCTAAAGAAGAACAATTTTTTGAGGAAATATAACACAGATAGTTGTGTTATACTATTAAATTAGCAGTCAGGGGTATAATTTATTATAAGCCATTTTTTGCCACTTCTGTAATGATAACATACCAGACAGCTATCGATTAACTGTTAATAGCTAAACAGCTAAGGATAATCTGCACTGTCAGGTTTACATTTAACACATTTTTTACATCAGCAGCATCACTGGTCATATCAGTGCAAATGAAAAATGTAATCGATACTCATTTATAACATCAAATACTATCTGCCTATCCATTTTTGGCTACCCTAGTGAACACTGTGTGAATGTCTGTGTGAGTGAGATAAAGTAGGGGAAACTGTACACAGTCACACCAGCTACACGACCATTTCACGGTCACTTGCTAATGTCTTTGTACCCGTGCAACGCCTGCATCTTCCAGAAGTGCAAGAGCTGACATCCACTACAGCATGACTGGTAACATTACAGGACGAAAAATGAGAAGATGGGGCCATAGGGAGCCGTGTGGTATTAGGTATCACCTACTGACTGCACCTCCAGATTACAGTGATGAAACTGAACCTGGTGTTGTGGAAGCCACCCCTCCTCCCCTACCATCACCCCCTCCCTGTAAAGATTTTATACTTTGTGCGCATTTTCCCTGCCGACGACTACAGAAGGTCAGATGGTGCCAGACTGATATCTCTAGATGGTTACTGGGGTCGATGTAAGGTAAAGAAAGGTGCTTCTTATGGCCCCATTTATGGTGCATAGGGCGTAGGAAGCAGTGATCTGATCTTCTCGGCTCGGCTCGGCTGGATCAGCCCTGTAGTTGCTGAGCTAAAAGGGTACGCTGGGAAGTATCAATGTCAAAGCGAAGACATGCCAGCATTCGACACTAATCCTTTATCAACAATGTCTGGCACCAAAAATAATAATGACTATTTTGTGAGGAATTTTTTTAGTAAAGTGTTTTGCCCAACCTCTGACCAGAAAATTGCTTACAAACCATGCAAGTCATGCCTCTAACAACTTTTTGTATCTATATCTATCTATTATTAAATAGTTTTTGCAAGGCTTTTTTCCTTTCTCGCATTAAAATAAATACAGTACTAATAAGTACAGTGCAAATTGTTCTAGCTGTTCAATTTCAGCTTTTATCAGTTTTTTTTTAACTGTGAGTTTATGAGTTTGAGTTTTCTTCACACAATTGAAGAACATTTATATTTGCCTCACCTACGTTTCTGACACAATAAATAGCTGTTTGGAGTGAGGAGCCTTGACCTGCTTAGACCTAATGAGCCGATACTGTTTGTATGGGTGTGTGTCTCCCTTCCAGCATCTCATCCTGTCAACCTCAGGGGTCATACACAAACACTTACACTCCCCTAAGGTTGCAACTTGATCAGTCACAGCCATGACCTGCTCTCCTCTGGTTCTGTATAGATGGAGTGTAGGGCAGTAGATGGAGAAGAGAGGGGCAAACGGCCATTTCATAATGAAAGCTGCCCTGGCAGTACATTGTGTTCTATGAAACCATTCATTGGAGACTCCTTCACTGTCAACATCCACATTATAAATAAACCCCAGCATTTCTGTAATTCTTTCGGGGTATTATTGTACAGAAATATGGGGGATGTTTCATCACCTGGGTGATGGACAGGAATGAGAATAAAGAGAGGAAACAGAAAAGAAAATAATTGTGCTGTCCGTGTTTTCAACTCTAATTCAGTCCAGGCATGAGCTAATACACTAAAAAAGTATATAATGATCTCAAGGATCTCTAAATTACCTTTATTTTATGATTGCCCTAAATAGTACCAAATAATGTCCCAGTCTGGGCTCTTTGTTGCTGCTACATCATTCCTTGTAAATTCTGCCCTCTTGTACCTCTTGTAACTGGTGTGAAGGGCATTTAAACATAGTTCTGGGAATGTTTTTTTGTGTGTCAAATTTAAGATAAGTCCTATAGTTCTTTAAATAGTTAGGATCATGGCTATTTTGTTCGAAATTTTTAAATTATAAGACTTTTTACTACAGTTAGTTTATACCTGGCACCATAAATCATTCCACCCCTTTACAGTGTTTATGGTTACAATATCACTCTCTGTTGCTCTTTATTGTCCCTGAGGTCTTCTTCAGTCAAAAAGAGCTTGGAAACACTCCGACACAAGCATACGTGTTCACACGCTGCTCCCCGGTGTGCTGTACTGATGCAGACCATCTGCTGGTCCTGTATCGCGAAGGTGCGAGCACTATCAGTGCAGACGATGACATCAGTCAAAGGCTCTGGCACACGGGCCATGACTGCAGGACCAAGGGGCTCGTCAAACCCCGCAAAACCCCGCCGGTTCCCTCGAGCCGCTCCCTTTCCTCTCGCCCAGCTGACAGGGGCGAGGCTCGTTTTTCGAGGTGAGGAGCGGAGGAGGAAGATAACGGCTATTAAAATAGCCAGAGCCTGTGCAGCCCAGCACAGGAAACTAACACAATAGTGTGAAACTCATCCAGGATGCAGCCGGCTCATCCCAACACAAGGGTGACCTCAGACCCGACCCAGCCTAAACACCGGCTGCAGCAACATAAACGTGACTCTTCACGATCCTCCATGGCGAAAGCCTCCTGGCTTTATCCGCTGTCTGTAGGACTCGCCTGTGGAAATGCTGATGACTGTGGGGTTGGATGATAAGGCTCTTGGGCACCACACCCATTCTCAGCTCTCTGTTCACTCAAGTTGTGACCTTTGTCCCCGTGGCCCAGCCAATTTTCATATTCATCTCATTACTGATAAGGTAAGGATCGAGATTATTGTCAGTTGAGGCTCGCTTTCACCTGCGTTACACAACAAGCCTTGCAGAGCCTCGGATAACAACGTCATGGAGGGCCACAGAGCCAAGCGCTTCAAATCCAGCACTTCAAACAGATGCCATGACATCACTCTCCGCAATCTGCCATTCGGCACGCAAGTGGCAGTTGAGCAGTTCAGATTGGAGAGCAGAGCTCGGCAGGCCCATCATTTCAGACCCGAATTACAACCCGCTCTTCATAAACGGCACATTAACTCCTGCTTAGTGGACAAGCGTGGGAGATGGGGGCTCGTCCTCATCAAATAAGAGAAGGTCAGAATACGTGCAGAAAGAGTGCGTGTACATAGTTTGGAGCGATATTTTAACATGCCACAGTTGAAAATATGGTGTCATGAAAATAATTCATGTTGAGGAACCATGTGGGATAGTAGGAAAGGTAATATTTTGTCCAAAACTGAAACATACATATCAAAGCTCTTGATCAGCACTTTGCACTGGCAAAGGATGTGAATAAAGTATTTTACCCTGAACATGCAGAAGCTGTTGGGGCCAAAAAAAGTCACTTGTGTCACTGTGAAAATTGTAAAAATGTACAACCCCAAATCAGAAAAAGTTGGGACAGGAAAATGTGTAACTTTAATTTCATTTCACAGTATGAACACAAAATAATTTACAAAATAAGTTTTTTTTTCTAGTTAACATCATTTGATTTGTAAATAAATATCCACTCTTGCCATTCAGGCTTGCAACACATTCCAAAAAAAGTTGGGACAGTACAGCATTTACCACTTTGTACAGTTCCCCTGTCTTTTAAAAACACTTAAAAGGCATTGAAGAAATCAAGTGACTAAGTGTTGCAGGTGTTAGTTTGTCCCATTTGTCCTGCAAACAATGTTTTAGGTGCGCAACAGTACGGGGACCTTTCTTGACGCATTTTTCGTTTGAAAATGCTTTGATGTCGTGGAGGTGATACTCACATCACATTGCCTCTGTGCACTTTCATATGGAGAAAATGGCAAATTATAAAGCAGTCCCTGATACACAAGGGACTGCTGTCCCTGATACACAAGACACCATAATGAGTTAAAAATTGCTGTGCTTTGGTACATTTTATTTTTCGTTTGAAAATGCATTAAACATTCTCTATAGGAGACAATCAGGGCTGCAGGCAGGCCAGTCAAGCATCCGCACCCTCTTCTTACGGAGCCATGTCTTTCTTATGTGCGCAGGATGTGGTTTGCAATTTTCTTGTTGAAATAAGCATGGCGTCCCTGGAAAAAACGAGACGTTGTCTTCATGGCAGCATTTGTTCCTCCAAAACTGAGATATACTCAGCATTGATGGTGCCATCGCAGAAGTGCAAGTGAGGCAACCCCATACCATGACAGACCCTGGCTTTTGGGCTTCACTTGGTCCTTTTCCTCTTTGGCCCGCAGCACACGGCGTCCATTTCTTCCAAAAAAGATGTGAAATAACGATTCGTCTGACCACAGTACATGTTTCCACTGCACAATGGACCATCCCAGATGCCTCCGAGCCCAGAGAAGTCGACGGCGCTTCTGGACAGTAATTATGTAGGGCTTCCTTTTGGCACAGTACAGTTTTAGCTGGCATTTCCTAATGTAACTACATACTGTAGTGCTTGAGAGTGACTTCCTGAAGTAGTCCTGAGCCCACACAGTTATATCACTTTTTTCTGATTTGGGGTTGTAGTAAAAACAATTAAAGCAACAGTTCAAGCAGATTCTTTTGTTTTTGCGCTTCTGTACAGTTGGAAAATGTTTAGTCATTATAAGCATAGCACAAAACGACCTATCATGATGACTGTAACAAGAGGTGTTTCTTTCTTCCTTTCTTCAAAATAGCCTCCATCATATTCACCATAGAGTAGGTGGGACCAAACTTTCAACTGGTAGTGTAATCTTTTTCTTTTACGTCCAGTTACGTCCACAGTTAAATTACAGGTAAGGGGAAATCATTTCTCAAAAGAATATTATTTCTATCGACTAAATGCTAAGCGTACATCTAGTCTCCGCAAGTCTCATAATTCAGGTGTGAGCGTGTGTGTGTGTGTTCCTCTCTGAAAGTGTGTAATTGTCATGGACAGGCAACGGGAGCAGATGAAAATAATTACCCCTCCAGAGTGTTTGTGTACACGCGCATCCACTTTGAAGCCTGGGGGTTCTTTAGGAAGATGTGTCACCGAGGATTTCGCCCGCATTTTAGATTTCAAAGTGTCTTGCGAAGCCCTGTAGCAATTACAGACGAGCCGATCTGGCATGGGGAGCTGGTGAGGACAGTGTGTGCCTGGAACGGGAGACCGCAGGGACGTCCCCCCGAGTGTTGCAGTTACGTGGTGTCTGCACTGCACTGTAGGTGCATCGCGTCTCCTCCACAATTTGTGGAGCATTTGATTTTCCCCCTGGGGCAGTGGTGGCCTTGCGGTTAAGGAAGCGGCCCCGTGATCAGAAGGCTGACGGTTCGAATCCCGATCCGTCAAGGTGCCACAGAGGTGCCACTGAGCAAAAGTAACGTCCCCACACACTGCTCCCTGGTTGTGGCTGTCCACTGCTCACCAAGGGTAATGGGTTAAAAGCAACATTTTTTAATGACAATCACTTCACTTTCATGTGTGATTACAATAATGCTGATTCTGTAGCGTGTAATTCTACAATAAAAATGACATGTTCAATGTATCGAAGATTTACAATATATATGCTTTTTTTCTGTCCCTCCTCGACATCCATAATATCTTCTGGATTTGCAAAACGTTAATAAATAGAAGAAAGCACGCTGTTTTCTGAAACACAGCGGATGAATCTGAATGTTGGAAGTTACTTCCTCATTCTGGACTATTTGGGGTGCAGTGTCCATCTCCTCCACTTTTCTCTGTCCATGGTGATGTCAGAGGGGATCACAATGCAACCAATTCAAGCTCAACACATTAACGTATTGACTATTCTCACATGCAATAACATCCAAAAAGGCCATTTGAGGGTCAGGTTTTGCCCCATTACTCTGGAAACGCTGCAGAGCCACAGACGTTTCCACTCCAGCAGCCCACGGCCGGGGCTGAGAGGAACAGAGATCCGGCCCAGCTGTCGGGTGAGTGTCTCCCCTCTTTGATTAATGTCTCCTCCGCCTCATCTTCCTGGATTAGTGCAGCCTCTTTGGTGCCGGAAGCCTTCTGTCTCCTAGACCACAACTGTCTACCAGGCGGATCCTCACCTGGCATGACTCTACACTACGTAATTTTCTCAGTACTCCGATGCAGAACAACATAGATCTACCTGCACTTTTGTGTAAATAGACTAGCGATGCTGCAAGGAACCTGCTTTGATGTCGTGGAGGTGATACTTACATCACATTGCCTCTGTGCACTTTTACACGGAGAAAACGGCAAATTATTAAGCAGTCCCTGATACACAAGCTTAGAAATATGATTTATCTTGACATCTACACCGTGTTGTCCAGTAGTGTTCTAAATCTATACAGGGCATCCGGAAAGTATTCACAGCGGGTGCCAAGCTTGTGGTATCATACTCAAAAAATAGGCTGTAATTGCTGCCAAAAGTGCATCGACAAAGTATTGAGCGAGGGCTGTGGTTTCTCAGGTTTGTTCTCAGTTTTTTTTTAATACATTTGTCAAAAAGTCGTAGACTTTTTTCACTCTGTCGTTATGGGCTGTTGTGTGTAAAAATTATTTAATGCATTTTGGAATTAAGATGTGGAAAAAGTGATGAGCTGTGAATACTTTCCGAATGTGTGTGTGTGTGTATGTGTGTGTGTGTGTGTGTGTGTGTATATATATATATATATATATATATATATATATATATATATATAAACCAAAAGTTTCCATGACTTTTTTTTAATAACTGCGTGTGTCGTATAGAAAGGTGTGTTGGTACGTACAAGACGCCATGCTGAGTTAAAAGTTGTTTTTCGTTTTGTGAAATCTTTAGCCTCCTCGCCTTCGTCACGAGCCGAGATGATTGCAATAAAGCGCTTCAATTCTCAAGTCGATCAGGACAGAGTATTTGTTTCCACAAATCCTGTTTATTCAGTCAGGACTAAATATTTGCAACAGTGGGAATAAACACCGTCTTGGTGGAGAAGCCGAAGCTGAAGTCATTGGATTCCTCCAGATCAACCACAAGGCACAAACCCGGTGAACCGGCGGAGCGGCGGGTGGAAGGAAGCTGTTGGCTCACCTGAATGCCCTCGGCTGGTGCTCGCCGGGGGATCGGCGAGTCAACAGATTGATAATGGACAGTATTCATTCTTTTTGTTCTAAGGGGGAAAACACTGCAACCCTGTGTCCCCTGTTAAAGCGAGAGCACGTCCCTTGCGACCTAACCTCATGACAGAAATATTCCCAAAAAAAGGACGGGGGAGGTCTCTACTCAACGTTTGCTGGAAAGGGTTCTATTATTAGAAGGGATGCTGGTTTCCGTGTCCCATACACCTCCGCCACAACGTGTTCCCTGCTTGCATACTGATCTGTCGGAAGTGGATGTGGAGTCACCCTCCACTCGAGTGAGAAGCTGATGGAGCGTCTTGGAGACCTGGTCTGGTACCGCCTTATAACTTCTTTCATGGCCCTGCTGGATGTATGGATATGGGGTCTTCAGCTGAAGCTCGGCGGTCCCGGGTTCAAGCTGAGAAAATGTTTACTGAGCAAACAAATGAACAAAAACAGGGAGAGCGAAACAAGGCCAGAAAACAGAGACACGTGTGGAGAGTAAAGCCCCAGGAGCGAAACGCAGGGAGGGCGGGAGAAAGGCGGGAAGAGATTTAATCACAGCCAGTTCGTCATTAGAGCTCAAGGGACAGAGATTTGTACCTGGTGGAAATGAGTCCACATGCGAAGGTAATTGGCTTCTGTGGACTGAAAGAACTGTTAATTCTTAAATATTGGTATTTTTGTTGGATTACCAGCATCGGCGCGGTGGTGGAGTCCTGTGCCGCTGTGTGGTATCTCAAGCCTGCAACCTTCCTCAGTATAAGAGCTCCGACAGACCTTTAGTTTTAGATGGATGAAGGCGAGGGGTATAAATGGATGATTGCATAAGTGGCCGTCTTTGAACTTTTGTTATGTCTGTCCATTATTTTTGACAGAGTTTGATTAGGTGAGTATTTCAAAGAGGCTGAGTTTCGTGTATGTGTGTGTGTGTGTGTGTGTGTGAATGCATTACGTGTGCGTTGTGGAATGGGGCCAAATGCTCAGGGTTAGTTCCCCCTGCAGCTTTAATGGAGCGCCGAAGCGAAAGGAAAGACAGCTGCTCGCACCATTACAGAGTGAGGGGTGGACGTTCGCCAACTAGCCCCCTAAATATTTACCACTTTAATCTACGCTGGGCACATCACGCTGGAGGGGCTCAGCTAAAAGATGCGTGGGACACAGCGGCGCAACGCATTTGAAAACATCCTCTTCTTTTCTCGTTGGGAGCCGCATTCCCCGCATTGCCCTTTGCATGTGATTCTGACACAGAAGACCTGTCTGAGATAAAGTGCTCCCAGCTATGGGCTGGCCAGCCTGTCACGGGCTCAAAAACACACCTTGCTGCAGTTAGAGCGGCTCCGCCCCACTCAATCAGAGCGAGCGCTGTGAGCCGCACGCGCCCTGCGGCATCTTCATCAGTGAGATCATCTGGAGAAAGACGGGCAGAGATGGAGAGAGAGGGAAAAGAGAGGAAGGAGGGGGGTATGAAGGAGTACAGAACATGTGGTTTTGATTTTGGGGGCAGTGATGTCATCCTTGTCAGGTAATCAAGAGCACAGGCACACAAACATGGGTCACATGTGCACACTCTCACACACACACACACACACACACACACAAACACACGCACACATGCACACAGCATTTTCAGAGTGTGAAGTCTGAATTGAAATAAAGAAGGCACTGCACTCACACACACACACACTCAACGGTTTTGTTTTATACCTCTGTGTCACACGTCTACATGTATAAGAAGAAAAATTGAATCAATTCAAACAAATACATTTTTCAGACAATCTCATTCATTTCATTTGTTTTAAAGACATTTGGCCTTCACTTCGATATAAATGACTCAGACACAATGAGCAAGTAAAGTGTGTCAGAACCCAATTTGCAGTCAGAAGAGTGTGACGCACACACACACACACACACACACACACACCTACACTGAGTTTGTTTAGATGAATGGGTTTGACAAAGCACATTTTAACGCTCAGAAAAGTCCTTCCTTCGCATTTGAGCTGCCTTCCCGGGACTGTGGCAGTCGTGTGGCAGCCTGGAGTGTTTCTGTGATGATAATACAACAAAGCCAGAGTACCGGGAACATCTGGTTGACACGCTCTTTCTGTCCGGGACTCGCACACGGCCCAGACTCTGGCAGTGACTCTGTGTTGAAGAATCTGCTTCAACACATCAACTTTACCAGTTGTAACTCCTGCTTGGTTGGACGTTCAGGTTTGGTGTCCATTGAAATGATTCAAAAACAGAGCTCTTGAATTAAAACAAGCTCCATGCAAAGTAAATGCATCATTTTATGTACTGAAAAACATTAACGTAAATCATGGAAAAACATTTTTTTGTGAAGATAAAACGTTCATTTTGCGTTCTTGTGTCTAATTAAACCAACTGAGTTACGTTTGCTCAATTTATCCACATTTATAAACAGCAGCTGCTGTATCTGACATCATGAAGGAAGGAAGCCATGCCAAATGCTGCGCTTGCAGGCGTTTCTCTATTTGTAATAAACACTGAACAGCTGTAAGAAAGTGAACAACCTTCTTGCTCCTTCTTTCAGGTTGAGTTTTACCAGAGATCCTCAGTGATGTTCCTCCTGGTTTTGTGGCCTTTCAGATTTGAAGTAGCGGTCCAGAACTCCCCACAAACTATTAATGATAATAGATGCAATGAGAAATAAAGAAAGTTTTTTTCCTGAGCCTGGTTGTGTGGATTAAGACTGTTATTTTCTGGATTATTCTTACATGTTTCGGCTCGAATCAGTACTCTGTACTCTGGGTTTGATTCTCAGGCCTTTGGATGGACCCTGTGAGGTCAAGTCAATCTCTCACCTCCCCAGTCACCATTTCTATGACTGCTCTAGATTTACATCAAACCCAGAGTACAGGGATTTGAAAAGGACGCCGGACCTTCCGTAATAGAAAAAAAAAGCCAGAAATGAGCGTATTGGTCGGAGTGGAGGAAAGTGTTTGGAGCAAGGGGACTTTTAAATTAGCTCCGGAATTAACGATTTACGATTAGCGTTTAGTGTTTCTTATAGAGGACATGACCTGGGTTCCACTTCCTCAATGGCACTTGCGACTGGGCTTTCTGAGCACGGCTCTATTTTCTGCCTTGGCAACCAGAGTTCCAGGCTTTGTGTATCTGCAACGTTTCTCCACGCAGCCCGTCGTGGGGAGGAAGTTGCCTTCTGTCCCCATCCTGGTTCCTGTTAATGCAGATGATTGATGTCATGGTTACTTAAGGGGTCTGTGCTGTGAGGACTATTGTTGTGCCAGAGTCTAACAGGCTGTTTCTGTCAGAGAGCGCGAGGAACAGGGAGGTCGAGTAAAGAATTCGACAGGAGCTTTCATTCTTTTTTCTCCCTTTTCCCCAGTCCCTCGCTTAAAAGTTCACTGGACTTTCCAAAATGTATAAATAGTTGTTTTTTTTTCCTGTTCCTGTCATCTCCTGTAGTGTTTTTCTGGCTGCTCGGATCATGCGAGTGGACTCCCCGGGGTTGGGTTGAGGAATGGCAGGATGTTGCTTGGCCACCTGGAGACGGATGCAGGGACTGAAAAGGTCCCGGAGAGGGTGGTCAGGATCAGGCATGAAACAGATTATCAACGCGCTCACACATAATCAGTCACCGAACCACGCCAGCGGTGCTGGTCCGGGCTGCTGAGGAAGTCGCCGGCGAAGCACGTTCATGCTCATTGCAGATGTTCCCTCCCTGCCGTCTCACACGTGGCGGTGTCACGGACATGTTAATGCATTCTTTCCCTTCCACCAGCAAATTAATGAGCCATGCTGACGAAAGCCAGAAGGAAACGTTGTAACCCAAGCCTCTTTTCTCTCCTCAAACTCACCCTGGCTTCCCAACACGCTGACCGGGAGCACCGATATTTCTCACATTACCCCTGTCACACGGCACTGTCTGCTCCTTCCTGTGTCAAAACACAACACACACACACACCTCAGGGGCGCACACACTCGCACTCAAAAAGCTCACACCCCGCAAGGGGCAGTGCAACATAAAGTTCCATAAAAGGACATGGCGATGATGTCATGCCCCATAGGCTGGGAGCATGCTGTGTGCACATCTCTTATTGTTTGGTTTAGCTGCTGGAATGTCCACATCTCCACTACGCTGCGAGGGTTGAGGGTATGGCCAGAACAAGCTGTGGTCGCTGACTCAGGGAGCACGGGCCAAGCAGGTAGGACCCGCAAAATCCGAACGTAGGCAGTGCCAGCGCCATGGCTTGGCCGGGCATCTGGGTTATACAGAGAATTGCTCGCTGGGGCCTTTTTTTTTTCTTTAAACGGACCGAAATGTTCAGTTTACTTATTGCATGCACTTTGCACTTGTGTCAATGATTAATCAAAAAAGAAAGGAAAAAGCTTTTATTTGCTTTAGGATAATTCAGTGGCCTTGATTTTAAAGAAAATAATTTGACTATTTTGACATTTTACTAAATATCACAAAAAAAAGCAAAACATTAATTACAAAATCATTTTAGTAAATTAGAAGTAATCATAATGAGAACATTTTGGACGATGTGGTTTTACTAGAGAGAAAATTACATATTTTTACAGTGAAAATGTTCATTTTGTTTTATAACACCATTAATAAAAAATGTATTATTAATATTATTATGGCTGCATGTTTTTTATTAACATAATTATCAAGCATCATACTGAACACCAAGTTTTGGGGAGATAGAATCAAATTAAATTAAACTTTTTTTGAAGGCTCTTCATTTCCCTGTTTTATTTATCTTTCTTGTTTAAAAGATAATAGATCACATTGCTTCAGAAATATTTGCAACAGAACTGAAGTTTAAAAAAAACATAAGTCATATAATTACGGCATGACGCAATTTAAAATCAAACATTAATGTCTTTTTTCTCCATCATGGTATTGGAAAATAACAAAATGCTTTTTATTTATATCTAAATAAGTGTAAAAATTATGAATCTTGAATATGATGCATTAATCTTGCTTTATTTTTTTAAACAAAGTTCAAATAATTCTGCCAGTCCAACACAACTGGTTTTTCATTGTTTATTGACTTTAGCACTTTGAAACTAATTACTTTTTTGTTCACTGATGAGGTGAATTTTTTATGGATTGGTATCTGAGATTGACCTTACTGCCCTCTACTGGACAACCTGATAGATGCGTCATCAGGTCTCATGACATTGGATCTGAGACATTCCTAAAACTCAAACCATCAGTAAAACTTTCAAACTGTTCAAAACATAATAATTCTTCTAGACCTGGCTCTGAGGGCTGTGAAAATGGTTTGAACAGACTAAAGTTGCTGGTGTGCCTAAAACTGAAAAGTAAAAAAACGAAAGAAATTGAAAGACAACTTGGAGATAACACCATAAGCTACTTGCCAGGTTCCTTAAACCATTCTCGAACAAGAGTGCATTATACTGCTGTAAGAGGTCACTGCCATATGAAAATAATACTGGACTTGGTCTGCAATACTTGAAGGCAGGCAAGTAAAGTCCACAAGAAGGCAGAATCGAATGTTTCCATTTGGAACACTCATACTGCTGTCCATGTCATATAAAAGGAAACTTGATTCATCAGACCTTCTTATGTTGTTCCAGTTCTGATACACATGTGCACACAGTAGGTATTTTCAGTGGTGGACATGGCCATCCTGACTGGTCTCTAGGTGCACAGATCCAAGCTGTAATGCACTGTATGTACTTTGTCATGAATTATGGTGATGCTTTCGTGAACAGCATTTTTCTGCTTCAAATAGATCATGAACTGACCGCTTGCCACCTAAAATGTCTACCCTACAATTATAGCCAGTACACACGTTACATATTCATTCCGTGTACATAGTAGTTCTGTGTACATTACAAGTTCTTGGGTTCAGTTTATGCACTGGTGCAGTGGTTGGCCTAGCGGGTAAGGAAACAAAGCCCTAATCAGAAGGTTGCTGGTTCGAGTCCCGAACCCCTGAGGTGCTCCGTCCCCAAATACTGCTCCCCGGGTGATTTTCAACAGATTATGTTGTGTGCACCATGTGCTGTGCTGTGTCTGACAATCACTTTTTTACTTTCATCTACAGTTTTCATGGATAGAGTTTCTTAATAGTTTTGCTTTTTAATTGCTGTCTAAACATATTAATTGGTCATAAGAACTGGAAGTATTGTTCACAGTTCTGCCAGAAATTGCACAACAATGTTTACTTTCAAAAAGTGAAGCAGCCATTCGCCCTCTTTCCTTATCTAATGGATAATGTTCCATTATCCCTGGAGTTTGACCTCTAGTTCTCTCTACAAGGCTCCTGGCTCTGTTGTTCCAGTGCGCTTAGGAAAGATGATAGAGGTAAGGGGGGAAACACAACTAGCTTCCCGAAGAGGTTCAGTTATCAGATTAGCATCTTAGAAATACACGTCACTTCGTCCCTGGTGGCAGCAGCTCTGCTAAAATAGGCCTGCAGTCTAAAATATTTTATGCAGTTAGTAGCTTTTGAAATGGCTGGTGAGCGGATTAATATGTGCTGACGGTTATGGCATCTGGGAGCTGTTCTTGGTCTCAGGTGCGGAAAAATGATGGAAAAGTGGGCATAAAATGCGTAGATTATACAAACACAGAGAAGGAAATAAGAAACACAAACTGCAATATAACAGTGGTTGCATGATACCAGGGAAATAATGATAGGTGAAGATAAGAATTCCAGTAAACACAGGAATGGAAAAGACATTTTTTATTTGGATTCCTTTACCATTACACTTGCCATGGTTTCCTCTGTGGGTGTTCTGAACCGCAGAACTGCAGAAGATTAATGAACTCAGGGTTCAGTAAGGGCATGTGTATGTTTCATGTTCCACACATTAAAGTGTTGTGTAAGTGAAATTCAAATGACCTTATAAAAAACGTTCCCGCATTTTAATGATCCTGAAAATGAACACTGCCTCTCATCTCGTCTGTTAACGGGTTCATAACAGATATTTCTCTATTATGGGTTCTGTTTCATTTGCTGCAATCAAATCAGCCTGTAAAAATGCGGAACATGTGGAAAACATTTAAGTGCTGGTCCCCCCACCTCAAAATCCCTCCAGTAGCCAAAAGAGGTGACACCCACACGCTCTCTCACACACACAAACAGGGATTTATGAACACAGACACACAGCTTCTGACAGTGAAAAAGCCCACTGTTCATGTCTGACATCATCTGTGAGGGGCTGCATGGAGTTTACTGCAAGGTTTTGTTAATCCAGCCAAGCTGTAATTGCCCCTGAAAGAAGGGGGAATTCCTTTAAATATAAAGCTGAGGAACCCCCTAATTAGGAGATTTTTTTCCATGCCTGTGCCTGTGCCCCCAGATCACCCCCGTCTGGCTGAAATGCATGTACGCTCTCACACACCCAGGTGTGCAACTCGCTTAAACAACATCTTTCCTTTTTTTGATGAAAAGTGATCTTGTTCCATCTAAACATTAGATTTCCTGAGAGGCTACTTCTCATGGCAGTTCGAAAAATCCATTACACCTGACAGTAGTTTTATTTTAAGTGAGTGGGTGGATGCGCATTTAATGGATTTTACTGTATGAAGTATGGTGGTGCATTTCAGACTGAACACTGTTTTTTTTTGCTCTTTGCTCTATTACACAGACTGAAGCTGCTCATAGATCAAGAGAAGGCCTACCAAGAGAGAAAAGAGCAGGAGAATGACAGGAAAATATCTGGTTTAAAGGACGAGCTGACTAAACTCAAGTCCTTTGCCCTGCTCGTTGTTGATGAGCAGCAGCGCCTCACTGATCAACTCACCCAACAAACAGCCAAGGTCCAGGAGCTCAGTGCTACTGCCTCTCAGGCCGAGGAAGCTCTCAGCTGCGCTCAAGTCCAGGCCCAGGAGGAAGAGAGCAAAGTGTTCAGATTAGAGGTCGAGCTCCGCGAACAGGCTGCAAGATTCCACCAGGAGCAGGAAAGCATGACTGCTAAATTAACCAATGAAGACACCCAGAACAGACATCTCCGTCAAAAACTGTCCGCCCTCAGCCGACAGCTGGATGATTTGGAGGAAACCAATAAGACCCTTCGCAGGGCAGAGGAAGAACTGCAGGAGATGAGAGACAAAATCAGTCGAGGAGAATGTGGCAACTCCAGTCTGATGTCTGAAGTTGAAGAGCTGAGGAAGAAGGTGCTGGAGATGGAAGGGAAAGATGAGGAGCTCATCAAGATGGAGGAACAGTGCAGGGACCTCAACAGGAAGCTGGAGAGAGAATCCAGCCAGAGCCGCAGCCTAAAAGCTGAAGTGGACAAACTCAATCACAGGATAATGGACCTGGAGAAGCTGGAGGATGCATTTGGAAAGAGCAAGCAAGAGTGTTCCTCACTCAAGTGCAACCTTGAAAAAGAGCGGGCCGTCACAAAAAATCTTTCAAATGAGTTAGATGTTCTAAAGGTGCGAACTAAGGAACTTGAGGCCATTGAGGGTCAGCTGGAGAAAACTGAGATCACCCTGAAAGAGGACCTCACAAAGCTAAAAACACTGACAGTCATGCTGGTGGATGAACGGAAAACCATGGCTGAGAAGCTGAGGAAGATGGAGGACAAGTTGCAGAACAGCACAGGGAAGCTGCAGGCAGAGCAAGACAAAGTCACATCTGTGACTGAGAAACTCATTGAGGAGAGCAAGAAAGCCCTGAAATCCAAAGCTGAGCTGGAGGAAAAAATGTGCATTGCCACCAGGGACAGAGATGAACTCAAGGCAAAGCTTAAAGAGGAAGAGGAAAAGAGCAACGACCTCCAATCAAAGGTTAGCATGATGAAAAAGCGACTGCAATCACTAGAGACTATAGAAAGAGAATTTTTGAGAAACAGAGCAAAGGAGGAGCACATCAAATCAAAAAACCCAAACCGCTTCCAACAGGAGGACAACAAGATCAAAGATCTAACACAGGAAGTGGAACGTCTGAGAAGGAAACTAAAGGAAATGAAAGTGGCTGAGGATGATTTGGTCAAAACTGAGGATGAGTTTGAGACGCTTGAGAAAAGATATTCCAATGAGCAGCAGCGGGCCAAGGCCTTGATGGAAGAGTTAGATATTTCAAGGAAGGAGCTCTCCAAGTATCAGCTGGCAGAAAAGGAGGAGTCAAATCAGGAGCATATCCTCTACAAGCGCTTGAAAGAAGAAGAAGCAAAGTCAAGTCACCTGACAAGAGAAGTTGAGGCTTTAAAGGAGAAGATCCACGAGTACATGGGCACAGAGGACTCCATCTGCCGCATGAAAACAGATCACTCAACTCTGCAGAGAAAACTCACACAACAAGAAGTAAGGAACAAAGAGTTGGCCAGAGAGATGGAGAACCTCACCCGAGAACTGGAGCGGTATCGTCGCTTCAGTAAAAGCTTGCGCCCAGGCTTGAATGGGAGACGCTTTTCAGACTTGCAGGTTTCCAACAAGGAGATACAGACGGACCCGACTGATAGCCTTCTCATGAATTATAATAGTATAGCTCCACTGGAACGTGCGGTGGTCAATGGAAAACTGTATGAAGAGAGTGATCCTAAGGATGACCCCAGCTTCAATGAGGTTTGCACCACAAAATGCAACCCATCTCTCATAAATAACGTCAACAATCTAAACAACAACTTGAAGCGAGCAAGAGTCCCGTTCCTCAAAAGCAAGGAAAATGTTCACCCAGTTAATGGGAAAACAGTCCCTCGTCAAAATGGCAACCATATCCAGCAAGGCGATTTGGTTCTGACACCCAGTCCGGGGCAGCCACTGCACATCAAGGTCACACCAGACCATGGACACAACACAGCAACGCTAGAGATCACGAGCCCCAGCACAGAAAATGCTCAGTCCTTCACCAGTACTGCTGTTATCCCCACAAGCGGGGCTCCACCCAAACAAAGAATCACAATCATCCAGAATGCATCCATCTCCCCTCCGGTCAAAGCCAAAGGTTCCTTATCCTCTGAAAGTCCATGCAGCCCAGACCGAGCCATGTCCCCTTTGACCATGGCAACATACTCTCGAACAATGAGTTCAGACTCCTCGGGATCAGCTACCCCAGTCAGAGCCATGTCACCCATTCAGATCGTATCAGTGACCACTGGTGCTCCCGACCGTTCCCTGTCTGCAGAGGCAGTGGAGGTAACTGGAGGTCATGCCGTCTTCCGAGTTACACCAGAGAGGCAGAACAGCTGGCAGCTTCAAAGGTCCAACAGCTCAGGCTCCAGCGTCATCACCACAGAGGACAACAAAATCCATATTCACCTAGGGAGCCCCTACATCCAAGCCATCAACACAACATCACGGTCCATCAGCCCTTGCTTCTCACCTGGGCAAGATGGAAGAACTACGGTTTTAACCAATGGTACTCCAATTAAAGGCAACAACAAAATAACAAGTAGCATCACTATAAAGCCCGCCTCTACCCCAATTCCTCGGCCATCACAAATTACAGTAAGTAACGTCTATGAATGACCCAGTTCACCCAATGCCCATCCATCCTAGCAAGTAGTGCCAACCACCCAAAGTCCCAACCCACTCCATCCGTTTTAATAGTGACCCTCCTAATCCTCTATACTTGACAATATCTTTGAATGACTTACCATAACACTTGTATTGTATTTTTCGTTCCTGTTGGTTTTGTATGTGATGTGGTTTCTCGTGGCTGTGTGTGCATGACCTACAGTATAACTCAGAGAAAAAGATAATCATTTGAAAATGACTAGTACTGACATTTACCTTAGCCTTGATCGATGTGTGCACTTACTGTATTTGTTTTTATGGGAAATGACCATGTATCAAGACTGTTCCTTGATGTATCATTTTGTTAATATTACACATACCACACAACTTGCATTTTGTTATGGTGGATATTCTTTTCTAACAATTAAATTCAGTAAAAATAAGATGTTCAATTTTGTTCTTTCTTCATTGTTTGAAACATCATTTCATAATTTCTATTATGTTAGTCAAGAAAGCATGTAAAATGTATTTTAAAAACCTTTCAGTTTATACATTGCATGTTTTAATTTTGTCATGAACTTTGTTTTTTTTACAAATATGAATATTTTAATTACAGTATTCATTTTTTTCAAATGCTATATTCCTTTTATTTATATTTTTGTACAAAACTTCTGGAGAACTTGGTTGGGGGAAAATCTTTGTTATCATGGTAACCCAACAATTTTTTTTACAAGCAGGATTCTGAGAATAGCTCTGTGTTAACATTCAGAGTTTATAAGAGGGAGAAGAAGAAAAAAAATCTGACATATGTTTGCTTGGCTGAATAAAATTCATAGGGTGATGTCATAGTTTCTCCTGCTATCCAAAACACAGAGATCCAGTGACTGGAAGATGGCATATCCATGGTGGAGTAGTAGTCTTCCTCCATGATACAATGGACAATTTATAATTATAACTGTCAGGACATCTGCATCATGCATATGAAATTTAAGACAGTCTTATCCATTGCCTTAATGGACAATGTTTTAAGAACAAACAATCTCACATAAATACTCATCAAAAGTTGTCATACAGTATATCAGATGTTGAATTAATGATTTATTCAATCAATTATTCAGCATTAAAGTTGCATGTTGTAAAAGTTGGAGGAAGCACAACTTTAGGATCAAGTCTTCCACAATGGACATCCATGAAATCCAATAGATGTATTTAAATGCAACACCTTTGGTTAAATTTGACACTAAATAATAACTCAACATTGTCTTCCACCGCATTGCACAACCTCAAAAGATGCAGTTACATACAAATTTGAAAAAAATTAGTGTCAGTTTACAGAGTTGATTTAAGAGTTGATTTTTACTCTCTTCCAGAATTCGTCCAAAATTAGAGAAATATTTTCTCTATGGTCAGTGTTGACTTTTCAGAGTTAATTCTACTCAATTTAGTGTCCAAATTAACAATGAAATGTGTAAAAAATATTTAACCACACTGAGTAATATAATTACACCATATAGATGTATTTACTCCAAATTTAGCTTAATACTATCATTCTAATGTGTGATGATATAGAATTTTTGTAGTTATTTTTTTGACATATTCACTATATGGTGCTATATTACTAAATGCCTGGGATTAAACCTATATTATGTAGCATGTAGCAACACTATAATCACTCCAATGGGTAAATGCTGCCATGTCTTCACTTAACATCAGTGAAACTACAATACACTTGTATTGGTTTGGTGTCGGAAGGACGTGTCAGAAGACTGAAGTGGGGCAAGTCCTCACAGGCGTTTACAAGACACAAGTAGCCCTTCTAGCTGGTCTACCACTATGTACCATCCGACCTCTACAACTAATACAAAATGCAGCAGCACGACTGATCTTCAACCTTCCCAAATTCTCCCACACCACCCCTCTGCTACGTTCCCTCCACTGGCTCCCAGTATCTGCACACATCAGGTTCAAAATACTGATGCTGGCCTACAAAGCCAAACATGGAGTAGCACCACCCTACCTCACAGCCCTTATTACACCTCGCACTGCACCTCGTATACTCCGAGCCTCCAGTACTGCTCGCCTGGTCCCCCCATCGGGGTAAACCAGGTAAAAGGAAAACATTCATCTAGACTCTTCTCTGTCTTGGCCCCTCGGTGGTGGAATGAACTTCCCCTCGAGGTCAGAACAGCTCAGTCACTGAGCACCTTCAAACGACAGCTCAAGACCTTCCTCTTTAAAGAATATTTAGATTAAATTGTAATTTTCTTGTTGTCGAACTTGTGTACAGAAACTACAACAGAGTGAATAAAATAGATGTATTCATTGTTGCGGTCCTAATGAATCGGAATTGATCTCTTCATCGATGGTAACTTAAGCACGTTGTAAGTCGCTCTGGATATGGGCGTCTGCCAAATGCCGTAAATGTAAATGTAAAAAACAAATATATACTTGTTGTGAGCTACTTATGTGTATCCATACACAGTTGCATTGTTAAAGTTTGTGCTGATATACTTGCGTCTGTACTGTGCATCGTAATCGGTAGTGTGTACTCCTTATCATAAGGAGTTGTTGTTGAGGCTGCAAACTAAATTAATGAATGAATACCTTCTTCATCTGTTGAGTGCAGATCTCGCAAAGCCGCCCCTATAAAATTACGAAGGTATTGCATCCATATCCAATCCATACATTTTTGAGTATGTACACAAAAACCGATGCAGGACACAGACGTAGTTAACAGCAAGTATATTTGTGCCGTAATGGTGCTAACTCAGCCCAGTCCAATGGAAAAAAAAGTATCCTGGGGTTAGCGGTGTCTCCCGACGGCTTCCAGACCCAAAACAAGCACAGTGTTTGGTTGCCACGGCAACGGCTTCACCAGCATGCAGCTACGCCAGTGGTGGGAAGTGCTGGCCTTGGTGCTTTATTGTGCCAGAGGGAGAACATTTTTAATTACAGGTCATTATAAGTAAATAGTACATGCCCCGTGGCATGGCCTGCACTGATTTTCTGGCATGTTAACCGTGCCGAAGGCACAACCAAGATCCATTGTCACCCCTGTGTTGAATAGGTGCATTGCACATTTCAGCTTGTGCTTAACGACCACTCAAAATCTAACGTCCTTATACGTCCTGGAAGGAACAGAAACGGATGTGCAGAGGGAGGACAGGGAAAAGAGTGATGAAAGAAGCCGCAATGCTTTTTTGCCTTTCAGCCCCCCCAGGGGATAAATAAACGTATTACTGGTGTTTTACGCTGAAAATAAAGTGCTAGACGTAGTTCCCATGCTCCCATAGTTCCTGAACCCCAAAGACTTTAAGTGATTGGTGGTCTGTGGCAAAAGCAAGAGGGGTGACGTCAGCGTCTGGCAGTGCAGTGATAGGGGTTAGCAGGGGGCGACACCTGTTTGCTTTCTTTCCTGCCATGTGCAGTCCCATTTGCTCTAACCTGGCTCTCTCTACACTGTACAATATTGTCAGAAATGAGTGCAGAACATGGTGCAGGACGAAGCATGCTCTTGTTCCACCGTCAAGCCGTTTCATGACTTACAGCCAGTATTCCCATTCTGGAAACGACAGCACATAATTTACTTCACTGTCCCTTGCCGACTGCGGTTTGGTCTTCTGAGTATTTCAGTTGAAAGAACCAGCACACGTTTTCTTTCCCTTTGCTTTGCTGGCTTGACATCACCTGTGGGAACTGAAAATAATTAATAGATTCATTTCAGACTATTAATTACCAGCTTGTCTCTCAAGACTCTGTAAAAGCTTCTAGCAGCTGTGCTTTTTTTACACTGTGATTTAAAATGCCATCACATTTGCTGGTCACAGAAAAATTGCTTTGTGATGAAAATTGAGTGTGAAAGACACAGGCATCAGCAGCATAGCATGTAACTACACAAAGCCACAATCCAGGCAATTTAAGTAGTTTTCAAGACCACCAAGACTTTGTGATCCAAATGATTCTAGAATTACAGCTAAATTCTGTATCTCATCAGCCTGACTCAGCCAGGATTTTTATATATATATATATATGTACAAACAGGGTTTTTGATTTCACTGTGTTGTATATAATAAAAGTTATATATGTTGGAGGAAGCACACACACACACACACACACATATTATAATATATGACAATATTTATGTTTTTTCTGTCCCAGTCACTCATGCTCTTGACCATAGAGCACAGCTCCATCTTGTGGGTTAATCGAGATTCTAGATTCAATTACATATTGAACATCTTACACTCATGCAACAGCAACAACACACTAGTTTAGTAGATATCACCATCATCTACTAAATCGGGACGTTTTTGCACAAGAAAATAATGATGTATTATCCAACTTGAATCTTATGTTCCAGATGTAAGCATTAGAAAAAGTGCACCTCAGAATAGTTTTTACAGACTAAATTATTCTATAAAAGCATTTAAACTTGTCCCCCTCCTTTTGTAGTTTGTCAACAGTACAATGTTAAACGGATATGCTGAGTGTAAGACATCCTAACAATCTTTGTTTTTTACAGTTACCTCTTGAAGCATTCCGCCGACCTGGTCCCACAAGGATCCCCAAACCCAAAGGCTGCGTTAAATCTAAAGGGACAAACAATGCTGCCAATTCAACACAGACCACAATGTCATCTCAGCCCCCTTTGAACTCTGGGAAAAATCTAAATGTGGTTAATTACACATCAAAGTCGTAAATGTCCTGCACTGATATGCATTCTCCTTCTAAGACAACATAACAATGTGTCAATCACTGGTGACACTTTTTAATCCAGCGGATCTAATGAAAGCTGCTCCTACCCTTCAAAATGTTTTCATTCCAACATGGGACTTTATGAGACCATGAATCTGTTGCAGACATCATGTGAAGTAGCCGGCGACCGTTGTCTTTGTTCGAACTGCTGTTGAGGTCTGGGTAGTGGACATTTTCTCAAGGTACCAACAGAAGCTATGACCGCACACTTTATAATTTTTTGACCAATCACACAGCTCGATCGTGTATCAGAGTAGCTTAACAGCGACCATGGCAGAGTGAACACAATGCAGACTGGAGTGAAAATTTCTGCCGTGAGTGTTCGTGGAGCAGAACTGAGGAACACGCCACCTTCATTGACCACTTGCATTTCTCATATACATTCAAAAACAAGGTGCTTTGTTTTGTTGTGTTTGATACATTGCCATATAAAATATAGCATTTACAGGGAGAGTCTAGATGTCTCATGATTGAATTCCTCCTCAGTGGCTTTAGTGGTATTAATGTATATAAAACTCTAGAAAAAAAATGTTTCCATTGTCTTTCGCTATCCTGCTTTCATTCATGTTTTGTAAAGGTAAAGAATCACAGTCACTACCTTAACTCAATTAATAAAAATGTTTTATACTCAACAAGGACTTTTGAGCACTTAATGACACATGGGGAAACTATTAAACAGGTTCTGTGTGAACGTATTTAAAACCCATTTATTTAATATCCCATACTACTGGAGTGAAATCGCGGCACGGTCAATTACCAGCATTTATATCAAGATGAGAGCTGAGCAATGCGCATTTTACAAACACTTTTATATTATTTTTCCACAATATCAGGAGACCTTTTAGAATAGGTCTAAATATCTAATTTAATAGGTAAAATACACCTCTAATAGGTAAAATATCTAACTTACACATCTTATACATTCAAATTTTTACATTTTAATGATAATATATGTAATGCATCACTGGTATCACTGTTGATGCATTAAGAGTCATTCTCTTATCCCCTCCCTTATTTTATACAATTCATATTTTATATAGTTATACAGCTTAAATAATAACATAATTCAACATAATGTTCCTCTGCTTTACTCAGATTGCTTGATTTATGGGGTGTGAAATCAGCATGGGAACAACATTTACAACGTGTACCCTATTTCCGCGGCAACTGCGCATGGCTGACGTTTGGCCTGCGTCACACTTCTTCCAGCCAATCATAATCTGAGCACGTCTGCGTGGCGCGACCAATCGGGCGCGGAGAAAAGTCGAAACCACGCCCGCGCGCTAAATTCTCGCAGCGCGCGCTGTCGCGGAGCGCGCGTCCCGGGTCGATCGTCCGATTTGTCTCTGGCGGCCAGCTGCTTCGTTTTAACCGCGTTATATCATATATTTTAACTTAGCAACGCACGACGATGGCGGACGCGTGTCACGGCAGGCGTGTGCTGGTCGAAATCCCCGAACCGCAACCGAAGATCGCAGGTGAGCAGCTGCGGCGTTTCCCTCCATCTGCGGAGAAAACCTTCCCGTCCTCCACCCGGGTCGCCCTGTCGAGAGCGAACCCGTCTGTCGCGTGGGGTCTGGGGCGAATACTTGCAGCAAGTGTCGGAGAATTGCCAGGATTAAGTTGGTTTGGGTAAGATTTGCTGGTATCTGGGTGCTGCTGGACGAACTCCACCGTTAGCCAGCTAGCCACTAGTTCACCCCCTTTAAAACCATCCAGAATCCACTAAGTGCCTGACGTGCCCCTTTAAACCGGTTTAATTGCCAGTGAGGGCTCCTGGCGAGATTGTGCAGACTCGCTTTTTATTTTCTTATCAACGTCCGACGGAGCGGTTTTACAGGCCGCCAGTAACCCGCAGCTCGGACCATTGTTTGAGCTGAAATTGCTAAGCTTGTCCCGAAATGTATCGGCTTATGCCAGTATCTGTGGTATTTAAGTTCTCCGCGCTGATCCTCCTAAACCTATTTTAGCTTTTGTTTTTATTGTTGCAGTTTATGCTTTACGTGTCTAAATTTCTCCTTGTAATGATATATATGCGTTTTAATACCTTTGCATTTCATACAATATGCCAGCGTACATGATTATTTTTTTTTTCACTAAAAAAGTTGGCTGGGGACACATTTCGTTGTGTCACCATGTGCTGTGCTGCAGTGTTTCCCCATCACTTCTCATTCACATGCACTTCCGGTTTCTCAGGTCACGTGAGGAGGTCCTACTTGGACATTCTGAGTCCTCGTGCGGGACCGTCTACATACAGCCCAAGCCCCGTATCCAGACGGGCAAGTAGATCCGGTAAGTGTGTCCCTGGACCGCCTCACCTCGGAGCTTCAGCTTTTAACCAATTTCCCTCATTGGGCTTTTTTTTTTTATTATTATTATTTGCAGTCCCTTCAGCTCGGAGGCAGTGGGAGGAAGAAAGCGATTCGCGAGGCGAGGAGGTGGAGAAATCCCAAAGGTCCCTGTCTAATCAGCAGCTCGTGCAGCTCCTCAGCACCCTCATTTTACTGAAGCAGGTGAGCATGTCTCAGTACAAAATAATAATAGCATAGAGAATATGCAGACTGTATCATTTAAAAAGTTCAATATACAAATAAATAGTCTGGGAAAAAAGTGGATGTTAGTTAAAAATATCAGTATATGCATAAAATATATTTGTGAATGAAAATGAAGTGAAAATGATTGTCATCGTGAAACACTGCTTTTAACCCATCAGCCACCTTGATCAAGGGGACCTTGGCGGTTTGAGATTCGAACCTGCTAGGCCAGCCACTGCACCACTGTGCTTTTGAAAGCGATAGCTTCAGGTGTGTTGCTCATCTTTCCATTGCAGAAGCAGGATCGTGCAGGTCCCGCCTCCAATTTGAAAGTCTTGCTGGAGGACTTGGTTCAGAAGAAGGCCAACGTCTACAGGTCCATCCCTTACTCCCGCCTCGGCTCCAACAGAGATGCTCACTGCTACAGGAAGGCCTACCCGCACCTCCGAGCTTTTAAAGTGAGTGCAATGCCTTGCGTTCCAGAAAAGAGGACTCATCGCGCTCTTCCTTTTCTTTTAAAGTGTTGCTAGTGCACGCAGTTCCTGCTTTACGTAACCTTCTGCATTACTCGGTGAGGTGTGCGCATGAAATAAATTGCTCTTTTATAAGCTTGTTTTGCTCCAGATGATTCCGAGTGCGTTTGCTCGGTGTCTTGAACGCTGAGAGTGCATCGTACCTGATCCGTCTGTAACGCGGCCGGTGGCTGCCCTTCACGCAGATGCTAATGTTTGCGGCTGAGCGTTTGATTATGTTCCCTCCAGCGTTCCTGCCAGGAGGCCGGCCAGCTGCTTTTGGAGAGCGGGCAGTGGGCAGCGGCGGTGGAGTACACGCTGGTCGGGTGGAGGTACGCCAGCGAGCTGCCCCAGTGGGAGACGAGCAGCCACAACGCAATCAGGGAGCACTGCTTCCACACGCTGGCCAAACACTGCACTTCCGCCATCAGACATCACAGACCTACAACCAGCAGGGCCAAAGAGCTGCTGAAGAGGTAGGACACTGACTCGCAGCCATACGAAATGCACAAAGCAATACTGCTTCCATCTTGGCTAATCTAACGTTTAACAGAGACTCCCTTATCCACAGCTACAGGGTGATCAGTAGATACAGGGACAGTCCCCCTGGACGCACTCAGATTTAAGTTTCTTCCTCAGGGACACAATGGTAATAAGTGATTAGAGTTCATGAAACTGACGTTATGTGGATAGAGAAAGAGACTTTTTTTCCTTTTGTTCTCATCCTGTAGACTTTTGCTTGAAGGAGGATAATTCATTAGTTTGGAGACCATCCCCAGTTCATGACAGATTTCTAGATAATAAAGTTATTATTTGTGTGTTTTACACCTTTAGATAGTCCCTTCCTGGACACTTTTAATGTGTTGATTAGTTTCACTACTGCCTAAAACTTTAGCACAGTACTGTATAGGTCGTGTACATTAGAATTCAGGACTGAACTACCCAGTGACACAACTTGTGAGGCTGTAAACTCGTCTAGCATATAAATCCTGCGTTCAGGGGCTGTGACCACTAAAGTGCCTCTGCCGGCTTAGATCACCACGGCACATTACATAGAAGCATAAACTGTGGTTATGAGCGTGGTTTAATCAGACTTTCTCCATTTCTCTACAGGTTAAAAACGACACCGCGCCAGAGTCTGCTCGTTTCACGCCGCATTGAAGAGCTGGAGCAGCTGCTCATGGACGTGAAGCCTTGCACGCCGAACGACTCCGTTTGATGTTGGGGCAGGGCACCACAATTAGTACTGAATGACCAAATGCAGCCTGATGTCAGTGGAAAGGGAACGCAGGGCCCTTGGAGTAGTGCTTTCTATGCAGCGTGAAGCCCTGTGGTGCCTTCAGTTGCATTTAGCCATGTGGATGAACTCAAAATGAAGTGACGCAAGCGCACGCCTGAAGCAGCATATGAAATGCAAAGCGATGCATCCATTGTGTTTAAATGAATATCTTAAAATGTGCTTCCTTTTGAGAGGAATGCTATATTTATATATATGTTTTATGAGCAGTGGATTTCATTAAAAAGTGTGAATCTGTAGGATAGCCTCCACCTTACTTGAAGAAAATGTCCTGTGTGCGTGTATGTATATATATTTGTATGTCTTGTCTTGTTTATGCACTTTTTGTTTTTTGTACCTTGAATACTTGACATGGCCTAATTAAAGCAGTAACATTAGCCATATTTAGCTGTTTGTGTGTTATTACAAGTGCTTATGCGGCTTAAACTGACTATATGGTAAATGTATTATAGCATGTTGTAGTCACGCACGGGCTTCCTCGACTTGTCTGCGATTTCCCGGGATGCCTTGCGCTCTGTCGGTGGTGTTCCAGAAGCCGCCACCAGGTGGAGCTCACAGCCCGTAACCCGACGTGATGGCATCTGCTCGTCACTCTTGGAAGATTACGGTTTAATGAAATGCAATCAACGTCAATTAAAGCTACGCCATTCCAAGCCTTTGGCATTTCTGTTTTCTGCTCTTAATTGTAAATGCTTTGGTACGTGACTAGTGTGTTGTTTTGAGAACTTTATCGACTGTAATGAAGTTCATTTTGTATTATAAAAAATAAATGTCTAAGACAAATAACGTCTTAGCAATCAGTGCCCCATTTAGGCTGTTAAAAAAAAAAAAAAAAGGATCGTGGTAAGCGCGTCATTAGGCCCCGACCGCGTCGCGATGTCACTGTGGTGAAGCCGCCGCCAGAATCTGTCGCGTTTAATCGCGATGCCTAAATCAGCGACGATCTGATGTGCAGCGTGTACAGCCCTCAGCTTCATTAACAATAAACGTGTAATAACGATGCTAATTGCCACTATTCTTTTTTAAAAAGTCGTTTCGCTCTTGTTGACGCGCATGTGCTGCGCCTTCGCTGCTCGCAGATGAGCGACACATAGCCGCAGAAGTAGATGATAAAAGTCATTAAAGGCTGTGAACAGGCTCTTGTCCGCTAAGTGCTCCTCGGGCGGAGGGTGGTCTGGAGCCGACAGCGCTGCGCGTTGTTATCGAAGCCTGGCAACTTCTACCGCGACATGAAGGCTGTCATTTCTTTAGTGCTCATTATCTGGCAGAGCGCCCTCTGACGCTCAGCGCCATGGCGCCCCTTTTGGCAGGTGCCAACAACGATGAAACGGGGAGGGGGACACACAGATATTTCCCATCTCTTCTACACCACGCGTGAATATCACACGTTCCTGTACAAGTTCAGGTGAGATTTATTGTCATTTCCGCTACATACAGGTGTACATACACAGTGAAACGACACGACATTCTGTCTGAAAGTTGAGTCACGGCAACTGGACGTCTTTCTTTAAAGCAGAAACGTTTCATTCTGGACAGCGACCACAAAACTTATTCTCCGGCTTAGTTTTGCCTCGCTGTCCGACTTTCCTTAGACTGATACAGTTCTGTGGATGCAAAATGAAGACGAAGTTACGGGGACTGACATGGACAAGCTGGGACACGGGCAGCGCCAGAACAACATCTAATATGAGCAGAACATGTAGACAACTAAGACAGACAGCACTGAACCGGTGAAATGAGCGGCAAGTAAAAATGGCGTAAAGATGGTGTTGCCGCTCTTCAAAGATAAATTCCAAAACGTTCTTGAAAAGGCGACTGGCTATGAACCGGGTTCTCTTTGCTTTTGTTTGTCGTTTTCACCTCCAAATTCACTTAGAATTTCGTGAACGTTGGCCCACGCCAGGGGACAGGAAAAGTTGGCCTCGGCCACCTGCGGAGGGGAGAGCAAGACGGGGACGCGGTGACAGCCGCGAAAACAAAACACTCTGTAACCTTGTAAGCTTTTCAAAACTTCTAATTAATAACTTCACGCATCTTTAATTCCCTCTTTATTCATGAGCACCTGGCTTCCCTGACCCACGGAGCAGGCCGAGGAAGAGTTGTGTTTCCGAATCAAACTATTGTCTTCGTCCATTAGCTGAAATCACGGCCGCAGAGGGAGAGTTGGCGAGTGGAGGGCCATTGATATACCATCTGCTGAAGCCACAGCTCGGAGGGGTTAAATAAAAACAGCATGGCCAGCGTGACACCGGTGGTGCCGGTGGCCAGATAGGAAAATAAATGAGAGTTCAGGCCTGCCGTGTTTTTTTTGTTTTTTTCATTTGTCTTATTGTGCCACACAGTATGGTTTTTTTTTTTCTCGACAGTTTATTTCCTGTTTACTTCCTGCAGGAATGGGAAGGATTCTGAAGTTTTGTGCGATAAAAAAAGTATTTCTAAATACACGTTTTCCCTCCGTTCCATAAATCCCAAACCTGTTCCCACCGTCTCGGACCGAGCTTATGGGTGACAGGGCGTTTTTGTTCCTTTTCTGTGAAACACCTTCCCTCAAAGTCTGAGGAAAACACAGTCCTCTTATGGTTTTATAACAGGACTAAAAATGGCTAATTTCCAGAGAACTTATTCTTAATTTTCTTTTAGATTTACTTGCTTTTAACATTTCAAAGTAACTATTTCATCTTGCATGACTTTTAATTCTGTAATATTCTGTAACACTTTGTACCAAACGTACCAAGTGCGGTACAAATAAAACGTATTAAAACGTATTTTGCAACAATACAGATGCCTTAGATTTTTTCCCCAAGAAATGTCACACTCTGAAGCAGCATTCAGAAACAGATCCTATATACCCTGCAAGCTTTTGGCAAAGCGGTATTCTGATGCTTTTGAATCTGATGAATTTAGAATTTTTGTTGTACTACAATCTAAATGAAACGTTAAATGTGCAGAAAGTGGCCAGGTCTTTTTGTAATGTTTCGTCCTGCACCGCGCGTTTGGGATGCCTCCATGTCCAGTGGTATTGGGGAATTGGGGTCTGCGTCCGGGCCAACCTACGCCTCTCAGGATATTGTGTCATTAGACCGTCTCATTCCAGCACTGGCTCCCGGGCAGCTTAGCAGCAGGAACACTGATGCTGTTTTCATGCCTGACTGCTGAGCGCTTGTGGCGAATACATGTCCTCAATTTGCCTCTCGCTGAGAGAATAGCCATCTTAGAAACAATGTTGTCCTCACTCGCACGCTCTGTTCCCCCGTCTCCCTCACAAGAGATGAAACGTTTTCACACAGGGATCATGTTAGGAGCAAACCCTCAACACGATTGGTGCATGCTGGTGCCACCTCACAACATGCGTGGAGCCCAGGGGAATTTGCTTTTAATCAAGAACCAAAGTCTGGCTGAGTCCAGGATCTCGAAGAAATGTATGAAAATTATTATACTATTATGAAACCTGTGTCAGTATTCAGTTGGCAAAACAACTCTGGCCTGCAGCATCACAGGCAAGGTCACAGTTCTTTGATACCGCTGTCCTGCAACTGGGGGTCACAGCCAGTGGTGGCCTAGCGGTTAAGGAAGCGGCCCCGTAATCAGAAGGTTGCTGGTTCGAATCCCGATCTGCCAAGGTACCACTGAGGTGCCACTGAGCAAAGCACCGTCCCCACACACTGCTCCCCGGGCGCCTGTCATGGCTGCCCACTGCTCACTCAGGGTGATGGGTTAAATGCAGAGGACAAATTTCACTGTGTATCACATGTGACAATCACTTCACTTTCACTTCACTTTCTTGGAGAAATAAGACAATGCCATCCCACAATTCATTGGGGCAGCAACAGTCGTACCACCAAAGGTCCTTTTGCATGAGTAGGCTAATTACAGACCATAATCAGAATTTGCATCTGTAATGCACTGTGTTAGTTAATATTGATGAATAATGGTATTATTACTGTACTTACTTGTGGCTGATTTTATTTAGATTTTATTAGGTGTTAACAGGACATGAATAGTATATTTCCCCCAATAACCATAATTCACAATTTTATTCAGCTCATTTTGGCAATTAATAATGCTGACTGAGACGATTATCTCAATTTTCTAACTCAGTTTTTACCCTTAAATGTATAATGTAAGCACTAGTAATGCAAACATAGTCAATAATGCATTGAATACATGTTATTATTAGTGTTGTTATTGTGAACTTGTGCGACTCATAGTGAAAAACAGGGATGTGCATAGTATGGATAATTTTAGACACGTTTAGTTGACTAAAGAGAAACTCGTTTTTATCCCCAGCTAAAACCAGCCAAACTTTTTAAAAGCTCTCCAGAAACTTTCCCCAGCCAGCTGCCAGTTGCAGTGTCAGGTGCTGCAGCGATTCCTCTCAGAAGGCATTTGCAAAGTGAACGCACACACGCTTGTGATTTCCCCCAGGCCTACAATATGTTTACCCCCGCACCCCCTTTCCCCCTCAGCCCAGCGGAGTCGTACCTTGGATTCTTTGTGAGACGCTCAAATCTATTATTCAGTGGGTGAAATAGTTGAGTAGTCTCTCATTTGATAGTTTAACAGCTACAAGCACGCTGTAGGAATGGCATCATGAAAAACAGAACCAAAACGTTATGCCCAAATTGAATTCTGCTATCCCGATCTTAATTTGAATCAAGCTTCAGTATTGAAAAGGGGAATTAAGGGTCTGATTTGTATTAGGGTAAGGTAGATTACCCTTGAGAACCAGAACAAAAACTGAACCAGAAAGTGCTGATGAGGCTATCGCCTGAACAGCAGTCTCCGATTTTGTCATCTTGAAGAGCAATTGCACTCAAGACTGGGGGAACATGTGGTTATGGGGAGTGGCACCTTCTGTATATGACCTTGTTCAGGTCTTGGTTCAGGTTAAGGTTGATATTTAGGTCTTTAGATGTGTGACAAACAGGCCATAACCTTTAACTCTAATGGGTTTAATGCTGACAAACGATTGCATTTGTGTGCAATGTGTTCTATCAGCATGCCAGTGACTCTGGCCGAAATAACTGAGGCAGAGGGAACTTTCAGTTTCTGGGGTCATGATTAATGGAATTAAAAGCAAATTGCAATGTGAATTCCCCTTGAGGGCCATTCTTGTGATGGAGATCCTGTCGTGAGCTTATATTGTAAATGGACCGAAAACAAAGAAGTGTAAAGATGTGTAAGCATCAAGCATTACACTCCAGCTTCCTCGTCATCCACTTGGTGGATTGGCGACTCTAGCTGACCGTAGGTGTGTATATATGCCCTTTGGTGAGCCTGCCTTGCACCCAGTGTCACTGAGTGACAGGACTAGTGCCTTAGTGAGTACACAGATATTTAACTGTCACAACCGTGCTCCTGATTCCAAATCACTTTTAGTCTATCCATACCTCAGTAGGGCTCAGATGTTCCTTAATGACTGGATAATGAATGATGACACTTCTAAGCTTGTGGGATGGGACACATTGTCATACACAGATGTCCTTTTGTATACTGAATTGACAGAATTATCGTGATCAGACAGTCATTGTATCATGTCAAATCGCAGGTCACTCACTTTTCTCCAGTGATGAAACATTTCTGTCCTGAGGGGGGTGGTGTCTGAATAATGTTCCCATCCACAGGCCTCAAGCCTCAATAAATGCTTAATGTATGAAAATGACGAGTAATTGAGTATGAGGTTCATTCATTAGCTCTCAGACCAGCTGAACCCTTATGGGACACATTGGGCAGATGTCAGGACATCAAATGGATTATCTTTTTGGAAGAATTGTGTCCAGGAGACTATAAAATCTATGCTGAGCAATTACATTATTTTAAGTCACTACGTTGGTTTTAATGTTTTAATTCTTCATCCGTCTGCCCAATATTGTTCAGTCTTACAGTGACTGTGCAGAACTCCTTCTTCTCTACATGCTACCAGTCTTCTTCTGGCCATTTCAGTCTTCAGAGGAGATCTCACCCCTACACAGATGGTCGTTTAACACATCGGCAGCATTGGCACATTAACCAGCCAGGCCGTCTCCACGGATACCCCGCAACTGCACCCTGAGGAAATATGAGCCCGTCACCTTTAGATTGGGAACCTAATTGTAATTGGCTGCACCACATTTGCCTGGTTGCACATACAGTACAGGCCAAAAGTTTTACACACCTTCTCATTCAATGTGTTTTCTTTATTTTCATGACCATTTACATTGGTAGATTCTCTCTGAAGGCATCAAAACTATGAATAAACACATTTACCAATGAAAATGGTCATGAAAATAAAGAAAACACAAGAAAACACAAACTTTTGGCCTGTACTATACCTGCCTGTTATTGTAGATTTTCAGCTGGCATCTCCATTTTCAAATGTTCATCTCTCCATTCTCCATCATCCCTGAGGTGTTGCACACAGGAACGCGTGTGTGTGTGTGTGTGTGTGTGTGTATATATATATATATATATATACCTGAGTCCCTGAGAAGAGGTAATCGTTGTAATCGGCTTTTTTGTGTTTCCATGTATCTGTACTATGAAGTTCTTGCAGCTTTTGTGATGCCACAGGGAGTCCTATGGCGATAAAAAAAGATAAAGCCAGGCTGACATGTACGGATGAGAGATCACCCCAGGAGATGCATCTTCTCGGCTCTTTCCAGCACTCTTAAGGTTTGTTTATTTTCTCTATTTCTCTCTTTTCTTTGAAACCCCCTTCCTTCCTTCTCCTCGCCACTCAACACTACCATCGTACCTGCCACACCGAATGCCTGGCGCACTTATTTACTCTCTCCGCCAAATGAAAGATCCATCAACATTGCTCTTGTGAGGAGATTCCATTACTTCCTTCTCCCCAGAGGAGTAATGATGTTCCTTCCCTGCCATTTTCCTGTTGCTATATGATGAGTAGAATGCTCTTCTGGGTTGCTGCGGGAGGTGGGAGGTGAAGTTTTGGTGTGAGAAATTTGGTGGGCGGAGGGGGTTTTTCTTGGCGAGGCCTGGTTTCGGAATCGCGACACTGAGTGGGACCTCCCCTTGGTGGCTAGCTGTCGCCTCCGCAGATGGAAGGCAGCACCCAGAGGAAAAGGATAAACTGTCAGATAAACACAGCGAGGTACATTCCTCTGGCAGAGGGGCGCCTGCTCGTTGGCAAAAGGGAGGGAGAGAAGGAAAGAGGGAAAGGGAGCAAAAAAAAAAAAAGAGTCAAGAGGGACGCTGGCAGATGATATTCCATCTGTGTCAGTGGCACTGGGAGGACACCGCAGAGACATCCCGATCCATCCGTGATTTGCTGCAGTTTCCTTCTCTTTTTTTTTTTTTTCTTCATCAGTGGCTAGCGTCAGCCATGCACTGAGTGGGGGTGGTGGTGCCGTTCCTAATGTTCCCCTGGTGATCTATGTCCGTGGTGCGGCTGAAAACTGAAAACTACGTGTGCCAAGAGTGGAATTAGTTGTTAATTAACGGCTTCTTGTTCGGCAACTCATGTCAGTCGTGTCTAACCCCAAATGATCAATAAAATATTGAAATAAGCTTGGTTATGTATACATGCAATAGGACAGACAGTCCTATATATAAAAATCAATTAGTCGAGTGATTCGTTTTTAAGACTAAAGGGGCAGGAATGGGGTCTTTTGTTTAAATGAAACACCCTGCAGACTCTAACAGTAAGTAAAATGTTATGCAAATTACTTCAATTAAATGTTATTTTTCAGTCAGGCAACTTTTTATTTAAAAAATGTTCACCTAAGGGCTGATTCAGATGATACAGAAATTATTACGTAAATAATAGCCTTAGTGAGCAATTTTGCCTCTTACATTTGGCATAGAAAATTGTGTGTTTGTCTGAAATATTTGGTGATTAACTTCAGTGGCCATTGGGGAATAAATTGTGATGAAGACAGCTCTCATCTAATGCAGGGGTCACCAAGCCTGGTCTTGGAGGGCACCAGTCCTGCACAGCTCAGATCTTTCCATGTTCCACCACACCTCATTCTACTCAAGAACTTGGTGATAGAATCAGGTCTTCTAAATGAAGGTAAACATAAAAATGTCCAGGACCCTCCAGGACTAGGATTGGTGACCCCTGACAAAAGAGGCTGAATTAAAATTAAATCACTTCTTGCAGCTCGCTTACTTGACATGTTTTTCACATGTATACATAATTTACTTTATTTTTCATTTTTATTACTTGTGATTTCTGCATCTGTTTCAATATGTCTTTACTGGGACTTTGTTTCCCCAGCAAAAAATTGGGCGCCTATTTCTTGCCAGCTCTGCAGCTTCATTCTTCATCTCACAATGTTCGATATCCAGTGCTTCTGGTTTCCAAAATGAACTTTCCATAGCAAAGTTGTTGCCACATTGTCTCGGTATCCCCCCAAAAAATAGCAGCGTCTCCCGAGACGTGCTGTTTTAACAGTGTGGGGACCGTGCTGGCACTTGGAGGCCTTGATCAGACATCACACAGTCAGCTGACACACACCAAGCACAGCACGGAGAACAGGAATCCGAACCCCGCTGCAGCTCAGAGAGAGCGGCGCGGGCCAACAAAAACAGCGGACGTGTTGGCAATCGCAATGACTGCGCAAGCGTGGCAGAGTAGTAGTAGTCGGGGCGCCGGTGGCAGCCACCACTGTCAGACGAACTGCCATCGCATTCGGGTCCGCGCTCATTATCGATCTCCTGCAGCCCACTGCAGCATTACTGCCTCGTCTGCGTGTGGGCCAAATGCAGTAATGGAGACGCCACACAGACTCATGCCAGAAAGCTGCATGCATTATTTTATTCTCACAATTACTTCTTTATTATGGGAGGTGGCAAATGCATGCCACAATAATCACATTCTGTGACTAAATGGAATGTACAGCATGTCTATGAAAACAAGAGCTTGAATATGTCTTCAAGCACCTCCAGTACTGCTCGCCTGGTCCCTCCATCTCTGAAGGTAAAAGGAAGACACTCATCTAGACCCTTCTCTGTCTTGGCCCCTCGGTGGTGGAATGAACTTCCCCTCGAGGTCAAAACAGCTCAGTCACTGAGCACTTTCAAACGGCAGCTCAAGAACTTCCTCTTTAGAGAATATTTAGATTAACTTGTAACTTCTTATTGTCTGATTTATGTATAGAAACAGAGTGAATGAAAAGATTGTATTCATAGTTGGGGGTCCTAAAGAACCAGAACTGATCACTTCATCGATGGTAACATGAAAGCACATTGTAAGTCGCTCTGGATAAGGGCGTCAGCCAAATGCCTTAAATGTAAATGTAAATAAAAAGCAATAAGCAGGGGTCAAGATTATTTCTAATCTGGAAAAGTCGTGTAGCACCAGCAGTGATTAAAGAGCAAACAGAATTCTTTTTCCTCTGTGAGCTTCCATATGGTACTGAAAGGTCTGATTAGGATATTTTCGGAGTAACGCCAACCCCTTTAAACATTTCAATCTCACCTTCTATTGATTCACGCCAAATTACAACCAGGTCCATAAATATTGGCAGATTGCCACAATTCTAATCTTTTTAACTTTATTGAGCCAAATAACACTCACCTAGCCATGGAACAGCTGAGCATCCAATTGTCCCATTACTTTTGGTCCCTTAAAAATTCATCTCACAACAAACAAGTTTTTAAATAACATTTGTTTGCCATATAACTTTATATTCCATAATATCACATTCAGGTGTACCTGACTTTGCTGTGCAAAGTGCCTCTGTTAATTGTCACTGTGTCTCCAGAATAATAGAGTGCACTGAGCATTGTGAGGAAAATTAATGAGTAGAACACTTTTACTGTAAGAGACCTGCAACATTGTGGAAGATTAATGTTTTTCTGGGGGACAATTATTTAAAAATGACTGTGAAAGCCACAATGAACGGCCCTCAAAATAAAAGGCCATTGATCTGCCTCATCAAAGCCTGGATCACAGTCCAATATTGATTTTGTGGCAAGAACTTGGAAGCTACTCATCGATGGTCAGTCATTCATCTTGACAGAGCCCAAGGAAGTTTGCGAAGAAGATAAAAAAAACATGTATTTAGGACCAGATAATATTCATTCATGAGAAATTAAAACCTTGCTAGAAAAATCCTTTGTAAAATCGTTTTTTTTGCGGGGTATGTTTGCTAATCTCACTATCACTTGTTCACCCATCAGACCTCTTGCATTAAAGTGCTGATAATCTGCATGTTGCTGTAGCTGGCTTGGTCACGTATGTGACACACCCTGCGTAGAAGGGGAATTAGGAGTGTAGAGAACGGAGGGAGACGGAGGAGAAAGGGAGGAGAAGGCCGCTGCACCACACCTTGGATGTGTGACGTATGGACAGGACAGTATTTAAATCGTCCAGAATGAGGAACTGTCAATCTGTCAGTCATGCCTATAAATTCCTCGCAGTTTAAACTTTGTGCAAATAAACTTCTGTAAGATCAGTAAGCAAGTGATGTGACATTGATGAACATCCCCCATGTGCTACAACTTATATAGCAGAGGGAAGAGATGGCCCTTAATGCTCAGCTGTGTAATGATAAATCGTTTTAAACATTCACATCTGTACTTACTATGTGTGGCTCACAGTTTTATTTCTCGCTACGAGGCTCAGAACACATTTGTCTTTTTCTAATCGTTGAAAACGCGCACTTCGCCTCCCCCCCCCCAACAACAAAAGATGGAACACAAGGAAAACAAAATGGTTACCTAAGACGGCAAACTGTGAGCTTTTCACGTCTCCCATATTCGTGGGCTGTTTGCGTTTAGTTGGAGTCTCAGCAACACTTCGACTTCAGCTGCCCCCCCACCCCCACCCCCCAGGTGTCAGAAACATATTGCGAGTTTACTTATCTCCATAAGGGCGGCAGTTCTCCGCGCGCTCGGCGGCAAGGCAGCTGTCATTTTCCCGCTACAGTGAGCCAGTCAGATCGTGAGGAGGCAGCACTTAAGACAACGCGCTCCTGACAGCGCAGCACATGTGACCCACCATGGCTGGGCGGCCCGTCGCACGGTGACACGCGTCTTAATTATTCGTCGCCCGTGTGATGTGTGATGAAATGTTGTAGAGGTCTCGCTGTTTCGGGGTACGTTCTCCTCGTGAGGTTGTTGTAATGATAATCAGCGTTGTTTATTAGCCTATTTCATCTTTTTTTTTCTCAGCATAGCTCTAATTTGATGAAGTGCAATGATTCATTTGCATGGTGGCAGAGAGAATTTGAATAATACAGGAGAACGCAGCGGAGGAAAAAGCCCTGAGCCTCTGCATAAACAAGACTCACATTGAAGAGGCACGTGCTGCACTCTGCGCCATCATCACCTTCTCTTCACCAGAGATTTATAACCAGGCCAGGCATCTGATTATAAAAGCAGAAGTAGGGCGATTCTCTGGCAGCTAAACAGCAGCGGGCCGACGCCAAGCCTCCCCTGTCAGTGGCGAGGCAGCATCGGTGCAGGCGCTGGCATGTGAAATAATGACTCAGGGGACACGAGGAGGTTGGACAGCGCGTGTCAGGACAGGGCGGCCCGAGACGGAGGGACAGATTGGAGACGGGGCTGATGAGGCTATGCCGCAAGACGCTGAGTCGTAACGTGTCAGAGCTAACGAGCGGACGAGATGGAACGCCGCGTCTCGACGGAGTCCGTGCGATGAAGATTTCAGCGATGGGGTCAACGCGCACATGCGCTCTCCTCCCCAGGAGTGGTCTCTCTGACAGGCCGACGAGGACACGAGTGCCACCACATTTCCCCTAGCCGCAGATGGACCGAGAGGGCTTGCCAGAAACACACATACTATGCTTTTTAACTAGGGACCAATTTAAAAACAGTTCAGCAGGGCTAACCATGACTGCATGTCATCATATCTTATTCATACATTCATACAGTAAATAAGACAATTACAATATATTACTATATTTAAACAAATGATCTGTACCTCAGAGGGGGGGGGCAAACGGCACACCCGGCCTTTTGCGTAAGTGTGTAATTAACATTTACGGCATTTAGGGATGGCTGCTACCATCCCTTAAGCATTTAGCGTCTTCACACTCTCGCCTATGAACCAGAAGACCACAAACCCCACTTAATACCATTGTGTCCCTGAGCAGGACACTTAACTGTGAGTGTCTGCAGCGGGACTGTCCCTGTAAATGCTGATTGTAAGTCGCTCTGGCTATGGGCGTTTGATAAATGCTGAAAAAATGCAAATGCTCTCATTTAGAGTGATGTACATCAGTGCTGTTGCAGTCCATGTCTGATCTTCATACATTGTAAAAGTAAAAAAAGCACGTAATCTGTCACACCTACTATTTTAGCATTGATGTAATGTAATCAAACCTGCTGTAAACTTCAATAGTAAAATGTAGGGTGTTAGATTTCTATAAAGTAATTATTTTATTTAATAGAATTTGCAGTGTTTTTCACTTTTCTTTAGTGTACCTGTATAGCTGAACTTAAATCAACAACTGCCGTTTTACATATAGCTGAGTTACATTCCACCAAAGCCCGATTACAGTGCAAAGAACTTTATATTAAAAAACAAAAGTTCAGTGGAGAAATATTTTTTTTTGTTGAAAATACTCATTAAATGGGTGTGTTTTTAGTCATTGATGGAATATGGAATGGGACGTTGTAACAGGAAGTTGGATCCACCACTTAGGAGCCAGGACTGAAAAGGATGCACGTCTTCCTTTTTTGATGAGAGGAGCCTCAAGAATAATAATCAATTAACATCAATGAAATAATCAAGTTCAGAGGGACTGGCCATCTCTAAACACCCAGAAGAGGAAGAGTAATAGTGTTTCTAAAATTGGTTTAAAAGGTGCAAGCAGCATGTAGGCATGATTGACAGCTCTCACATACACACTACTTCCTCATTGTGGACGATATAAACCCCCTCCTGTCCATACATCACACTCCCAGGTGTAGCGCAGCGTCCATCTCATTCCTTTCTCCTTCGTTTCCCTTCGTTCTCTACACAGCACAAATGCAATTTCTGCATTTGTGAAGTAGTGACTGTAACTGTAGTGAACACATCCCCAGCACTACTGGAAAATATTGTCTGTCATTTGAGAAACCACCATTGCTCCTCATTTTTCCCAGGATCCTTCAGATAAAATGGGATTTTATCTTCAAAGATGCACTTCTTCTGCACCAGTACCTCCATATGGCTTCCAAACTGAAGTGCTGTTGAGCTAACATGAAGATGACCCATTCTTTTGCTGTGCCTGTCAGAAAGCAGGAGGGTAAACACTTTTACCATCTGAGCACTCGAAGACGCCTCCTCCCCACAGGCACACACCATTCTCCAGCACTTCCTCCCAAACGGAGAGCTTCAGACAGCAGAAGCGAGCTGTGCCTGGCCTGCAATGGCAGCCGGAGGAGCTGTCAGTTCTTTCAAGTAAACATTCAAAAATGTAATGTCATGATGTCTAGGTCAAGATGACAGAATTTTCTGCACGTGCTAAAGGCATGTAAGCATTTTTTGAAAGGGCAATTTTTGAAAAATATTAATTTCTAATTAGTTTCTGCATATCTCAATAAAGAGGACGGCAAAACAATCATGTCAGTCATGCCTAGACGCTCCCAGTTTAAACATCACCACACAATTACCCGACAGCTAACCGACACAAACAGGATAGCTTTATACAATTCTATAATTATACAACAGGTGAACACGATCAGGGAACATTACACGAGACAAACCCGGAGTCACCCCTGCCGGACCGGATCATGACACGTGCGCTCCATCTGACATATCAGCTGTGCAATGATAAATAGTTTTCAAGCTTTCAATTCTTTACACAACAAAACCAATCACGAAACAGCACAGAGACGAGGTGAAGCGAGGTGATAGTAAATGACTTGTACAAGGCTGCTGTCAATGTAAAAAAGGTAAACGTCGTTTTTCTGTATAGAGGGTCGTAAACCGGGACTAGGAAGAGCCATGGTGTTTCATGTCATAGAAAAGCTCTTGCCCTTGCATTTAATCCATTTTTTTTGCCATTTGGTGCTGTGGAATGTTGTGTTATTAATTTGCGTAGTCGTTTCTGTCACTGTTAATATGTTGATGTTAAATATGGCTTTTATTGCACACCCGTCTTCGTACATCCACCCCTCTTGTGGGGCCAGTGAGGGCCAAGGTATAGCACGCTTTTATTTCTTTAATCTTCTCCCATGAAGAATTCACTTTAACTAACAGAGCAAAGGTGGACCAAAAAAGCAGCCGGCAAAATGTAGAAGTTATTGTAGCAGTCTGTAGAGCAAGGTCTCCACAGGCCCGCACCAAGCCTAACAAACGCGGACAGACGCTTGTCAGAAACGTCTAAACACCCCGCATGTTGCGCAGTGTTTACCTGCTGAACCTAATCTGCCCTAAACGGGAGGCTGTCATTAGTGGCCCGGTGACATGGACGAGTTGCGCCTGTTAAAGCCGACGAGCTGCGTCCTCCTGGTGACCCCCATCGCGGCGCTGCGGCAATCTTTATCCCCACTGCTGCCCGGATTAACCTCTGACCTTTCATTTCAGTTCAATAAATGGCCAGTGGCATTTCACCATGTCCTGCTCTCTGTATGAATAAGGAAGAAGAACTACCTTAATAATTATATTGCATAATTTTTTTTTCTCGTCATTTATGAATCATATTTTTCAGATGACTGTCAAACAAAGAATTTGAATATGATGGCATGGAGGCAACCATCCATACAGATTTTTTAGACTAAATAAGTACAGGAAGAGCTGACGATTGCAGCGTTTGCACTTTTCTTTAATTCTTTAATGCTGCAGTTAATGCCCCCCCCCCTCTTCTTTTTTTCTGACCAGCTGTACATATTGATAGCAGAAGGACAAAATGAAATCTTTTTTTTCTCCTGTTGATCTGTCAGGACTCTCTCTCTCCCTGGCATTGTTGACCGTCAGAAGATAGGAGGCTAGGTATTCTCGTTCCAGGAAATGAATCCAGTGAGGTTTCTTTGTGGCCTCTCCAGATAATCCTTCTGGTCAAAGAAAAACATTCGTCTTGCCTGAAGCGAGAGAAAAGCTTTTCCAATAGAAAATGTTCCCTAAAACGACTCGACGTTTGTGTTTACTGAGTGTTCATTCACCTCGAATGGGATAATATGGAACAGAATGGGCACATTATTTTAAATGTAGCTACACTGTCTATACATTAAGCAATTTTCTTTTTTGTTGTTCTGTAGTCAAATCAGTTGAGTTTGTAATACATACATAATACTGTAACATGCACCACCATAACACTTAATATTTTTTTCTCTCTCTTTAGAAGATGGTCTGAGGCTCATTTATGCTGCTGTTTTGTAGTGCATTTGAGCACTTTGCTGAATAGTTGTTTTGATGTGCCGCCTTCTTAGACCTTTTATGTCTCTGCATTATTATGCAACCACAACCTTAATACCACCTACACCTATTATGTTATGTTTGCCTTGTGCCACCAAAACAGCTCTGATCTCTTGAGGCCTCTCTTGAGATGCCAGGATGCTCTAAGCCTTTTTCTTCTTAGTGCCTCCCGCCGCCATCTCGTCCCCTGATAAACAATGCGTACGCCCAGCAGTCCACATGATAAGAAAGAAAAAGTAGCCATCACAGTAGGCCATTGTCATTGCTCCATGGTCAAGGTCTGATTGTAGGAGCTTCAGATGGTGGACAGGGGTCGGCATGGTCCACGGGCCCATGTCTAGTTGAGATGTAGTCCACTGGAGCATCTCATATGGAGAGAGGGGAGTTGGGGCACTGCTGTTTCTTGCTGAAGTCCACCACCATCTCTCGTTCAGCTGGAGATGGTTGTCCTGGCCCCATCTCTCCAGGTTAGTTGTAAATGAGGTGTGGCTCTACCGTGTCTGGGGTGTGCAGGGTGTACGGCAGGGGCTTGTGTCTTGTTGTAAATGACGGCGGTAGCTGGTAATGGCAGACTGTGACATGTAGACCCATCAGACCTGTCAGCAACAATTAGTCCAATTAGCTTTCATTCATCGCTAGGAAACCCCTATCAGTCTTTTTTGTTCAGCCAAGAACAGTTGATCAAAATTGGCCTTCAAGCAGAGCATCTAGTGCATCGGCTGACGTGTCTCCTTTCTGTCCTGACAAGACTGGGCAGGCTTGCTTTTACCCTCCACCAAGAAGCGTTCGGTGCCCATGAACCGACCCTCAGTTCTCTGCTTACCTTTCATTTTTACCTTCCTTACTACAGTACAAGGTGGCGCACTGACCAGATAACTGGCATTTTTCTCTTCACTTCTCAGTGGTATTAATATTGTGGTTGGTCGTCGTGTTACTTTACTAAACAACTACACTTCAGCACGTATGTAAAAATATATATATATATCTTTTTAACTAATGTCTATGTCTCAGGTACAGATACACCGGGGAGCTTTCAGTGGATTTGTATGGATCTGTCTTTTATGGACTGTATTTTAGTCTATGTGTTACTTTTATTCATGAGAAATCTGACAGAATTATTATTAAAAATAATAGCCTGTGTGGCGCTGAGCTGAATGACTTGAATTAAAGATTATTTATTTATTTATTTATTTATTTATTTATTTATTTTCCCTGAATCACCACCCATTATGTGAAACACGTTATCTGGCCACTAGATGGCAGTAATTGCAATTGAAAGGACCCAGTTGCATCCCTCTTCAGCTCTCTGTCTGGTCAGGAGAATGTTCCTAATGGCGCGGAGACGGAACTCTGTGGGGATGGGTGTGATGTAACCGAGCCTCAGCCAGTGGAGCCGCAGCATCCTGTGAAAAGTGTTTGTTAAAGGCCGCATGTTGGAGGCGAGCAGAGAGGATAATGTAAAGCATGACTAGTCGCAAGGATTATATAACCCATGCTGCACACACATTAATAATGAAAAAAAATATATAGTTGACTGGTGGGATATGTGTAAGCTCTCTCTCTCTCTTTCTCTCTCAGCCCCCTGGCCTTGAGGAGCATCTGCACACCCCTAGTTTCCATATGCCACAATCCCCTCAGCAGCTCTTAATCACTTATTCATCGTGATCATGAATTAACAATCCATCACTGCTCTTTTCTTTTTCCATCCCGCGAACCTGATTTCTAATCATAGAAGTGCCCCGCTTTAACTTTTCATGCAGTTGGGCCGTTTCTGATCGTAATTGTAGTGGCAGAGATGGAATGGCAATATCTGATAATAACCCGTGTGTTGCATATGTCCTGAAAGATGGGGAAGGAGAAGAGAGGCAGGGGAACTCGTTGCGGAGAACGTTTGATGTTCTGCGAACACGGGAACAATAAGCCTGATTGCCATCTCTCACTTTTCTTCTGCTGACAAAGAGAGAGAGAGAAGTATTCACCTTGGAAATGACAGGGACCATTTTCATTGGTCAGGTCAGGTATGAGAAAGATGTGTAAAGGTGTGTGTGTGTGTGTGTGTGTGTGTGTCTTTCCCAGGGCCAGATTAAAAAGGGGAAGGGGGCAAATATTACAAGCGTCAAACACATCAGCTTGAAGGTCTCGGAATCGCGCTGAGTAAATAGGGAAGGAAAGATTACAGTCTGTGTGACAGAGTAAAAAACTTCCTCCACAGTAAACCTTGAAGTGTTGAGCCTAAAACATAACGCGGACATTTCTCATTAACCGTGCATTTTGAAATGACGAAAAGGTGACACCATAACGGGCTGAAATGCAGAGAACGCCTTTTACAGCAGCATGAAATGTGCCACCATTAACCCACTGTCTCCATGCATGTGTGGCTCATAAAACTGTCCAGTACGGTCGCTGACCGAAGTCACCGCCTCATGCTGCCCCGCGCGCCGCGTCATCCGTTAGAAATGAACGGCTGCGAAGGCTGCGTTCATGGACACCCTGTCCGTAATTTTCATAATTGACATTTGAAGGCCCCGTCGATCGTTTTCATCTGTGGCCGCACATGACATCACGTTACTGTTCATGATACTTTTATCGGAATAAAACATTGCATCAAAATAGTAAAACAAAACAAACAAAAAAAAAGACCACGGCAGCTTCCTGTCCCACCCAACCTCCACCCTCGCCGGTTTCTTTTTAATTCCCTCTGGGCAGGGAGCAGGTTTGCTGATAGACTGATCTAGATAAGGCGGCCATCATTGCCTGTAATGCAGCTTTTGGCAAGAGGGCCGCGGCGTTCATTACGTGAGTCGTTCTTTATTTAGGAGCAACTTCATCAGCAGGGCGCTGTCATTTAAGGACAAAAGACGTATATTTCAACTGACGGCCGGCGCCAACGACAGCAATCCCACCTTGAGCCGACACCCCCACACACCCCTCCCCCTTTTTCCGACGCGTCGCGACCCCCCCCCCCGCCCTCGCCGTACATCACGCTGAGGATGCTTTTTTAAGCTCCCGCAGCATGCGTCCTAAACGCCGCGCCACGCAGACAAGGATTTATTTTACATGATAAAAATACTCCATTACCAGAATCCCGCACATGTTTGTGGGCAGAGCGATAAAGACACCATACTTTCAGCGGAATAACAGAATAACAGAAACGGTCTGGGGGGAAAGGTGGAGGTCATCACTTCGGGGGACAGAAAGGCAAATTGGCCTGTTTTTATTTATTTTTTTCCTGAGATCAACGTTCTGCTCCTCTGGCATGGGCCATTTTCTCTGAGCACCTTTCAGGAAATTGCTACGCTCGTGGCACAGGCCATGATGCGATCAGGTAATCCATCTTCAAAGGCCGTGTCTGCCCCGGCCTGCTCTCCCCTGACTGAGGGCGGCCACAGCGCCCCTGCATCTGCTATGCATGAAAAATGCACGCTGACAGCAGTTTTGCCTTTTTGCTCCGCAAAGTGATGGATAGAACGCTCTCGCCGGTTCGGGACGTGGGGGTAAGCGGAGGGCACGGGTGTGCGCCAGTCGGGGCTGTGGACGGGCCGTCTGAAGGATGCGGCCATTATGAAGTTAGCACTCAGAGCTAACAAGTGTGGCCTCGGTCTGGAACAAATCGAGTTACAGGACAGAGGCAAGGCCGGAGCCCATCGGCCTGTGATCACCGGACAGAGCGAATCGGACGCAGAGATGGAGAGACAACAACAATTAATGGCTTTCCTTCCAAGGAACCATGCAAAATCGCACGCTGATGCAATCAAAGAGCATGACTGAGGGAGTGTCAGCCCAAGGCATTACCCAACCCTACAGATGAAATTCCATATCATATAGTTTTATTCGCAGAGAACCTTGAGGTTCCGAATGCCTCTAATCCCCAGTTGCTTATTATTTTTTCATTACCACATACTTACAGTGAAATCCCTAAGCTTCCCAAACTATGAAATTGAAATGCAGATTAGCCAGTGCCCACAAACAGAAAAAAAGAAGAGAGAGAGAGAGAGAGAGAGAGAGAGAGAGAGAGAGAGAGAGAGAGAGAGAGAGAGAGAGAGAGAGAGAGAGAGAGAGAGAGAGAGATATATATATATATATATATATATATATATATATATATATATATATATATATATATATATATATATATATATATATATATATATATATGTTTTTTTTTTTTTTTCTTCCTTCATGGCTGATTAGCATTTTATTCTGTTTTGTATACTGCCTTGTGAAGTATATCCCCGAGTTCCTTTATTTATGCACTAATTTCAACTCCAGAAACTGGAGTGCCTGTTTCTCGCAGTGCAGTCATGAACTTGAACACACTGCAACACCAAACACACTCGATATCGTGCTGAGCGCGTCAGCTTCAGGCAACCTACACTACTGTGTCTGCACGACGATGTTGAGCAGGGCGAGGGTCAGATGTGGCGCCCATCTGTCCTTCATGCTCCTCCTGTCACTGAAGGAAGTCACACTTGGGTGGATCAGACATGAACATCTTCGCATTCGTTTAGCAGAATGAGAATGCGTTTCCGTTGTTCATTCTCGTGATTGTTAAACTGCTGCAGGTGTTTTTGCCACGCTGGGGTTCAGCTATTGAGGTCAGGTTTCACATTTATAATGCATGTGTTGTGAGCGTTGCTGACACCCGTTCCATGCCATGCATTCTCCATAGCTGTTGATAACTGATGTCTGTAGTGATCATTGCTGGAGTTCAGAGAGTTTAAAACATGGACAGATAAATGGTCAATTGATTTTATTTTGCTTCTACGGTTAATGAATTGCACTGCCTGGGAAGAAATGATACTGATGCAGTATACGCAGCCATCTATAGTATAATGCAAATACTACTGTTTTAAGTCAATTTGTTACATTACATTAGGTGCTGTATTTTCTTCATAATATAGACGGTACTGTAATAACAAGGGACTAATCCTTTTGTGGCCAAGAAGATGCATGACGCCTCTTGTCCCACATTAACGTACCTCCACAACCGTGCCATTAATATGCCATAAGTCAAATAACGTACGGCGATTTTTCTGTGCAGGAACCCTCTCCAACTCCAATATTCATATTTGCATAATCCTCGAATTTGGATACACGCACGCAGGTTTAATGTCGGTGAGTACGGCACAAAGTGAATTTGAATGTGGCAGAAATTAATAAAGGCAGCGGCTGAACGAATGGCTGATTCCAGAGTGATTGCATGTGGGCTGCTGGAACGGCTGAAGCGGTTCCCCTGCCTTGCAGGCCGATGTGAGGGTGGTGGAGGCGGGGTCAGCAGTATATGGAGTTTGGCAAGCTGCCCATTTAATTCATTTAACCACCGACTGGGCCCTTCACCTCTGGCAGAAACTGCAGCACAAAGTCCCGCTTCATGACACCGAGAGTGCATGAACCTCTTTGGGGGTCTTGGTGGTGATGGAGGGAGTTGGGTGTATCCTCCCAACATTACTGATGTTTCCTTTCACCCGTTGTTCTGCCAAGGGCCTCTGGAATTGCTTTTTTTTCTTTCTTTTTTTTTACATACCTGATGCTGATATAATGTGTGTCTGTGTATTACAGCGTTCAGTAAAAACAAAGCTGGTGTGAGTGTAAAGGGAAATATCCGAGTACAGACTAGACGGTCATGGCAGAGGCATCACTCATGCACTGTGCTCCTTCGGGGAAGAAGATAATGCTCTGCGGAGTGAGGGCACAGTGGCTTATACACATACGCTATGAAATATGTATGCTTCAGAGAGGGCAGCCTCTGTGTGCAAGCTCTGATTTACACATGCAATAAGTCATTGTCTGAAGTGTGCTGCTGGACTGTGCCTTCCGGTGATAGCTACAAAGATCCATGAATATAATATGATGGCTGTACTGCAGCAATTGGCCCTCTGGCACCTGATACGCTAGGACACGAGTGACCGGTAAATCACAAGCCCTTTCTGCGCCATAAATCACTATTATCTGTAGTTACCCCAAATGCAAACCATGAGGAATATAATGTACTCAAGTGTTCCTCAAAGACTGATCTCAGATAGATACATCATGCCATTTTCGTTGAATGTACGAAAAATGAAACAAATAAATACATGTGATAATATTCAATAGAGATAGAAAATAACCATTAAAACACACACAGAGTATACAATTATTACATATTATTCTTGTTGTTATTATATTTATACACTAAAAAAGCATATGGCAATTTCACCACTTGATATAAGCAATTCATTAATATCATGACATGAACTTCCTTACACTACCATTATCACAACTAGTTAATTGAAAATGTCTGCTCTTAAAAAAACAAAAAAAGATCTGCAGTGGGCCTGCGTCCCCCCTGCCCCGTGACCAGTGTCCTGGGAGGGGCTCTGGCAGCCACGACCCTGAGTAGAAGTATGTGAGTGAGTGAGATCTGTAGTGATGATCAATTGGATTTGTTCAGAAACCTGCTGTGTGTGTGTGTGTGTATGTACATATACCTTTAAATGTTAAAAGCACACACTTAACCAACTAAAAAGAAATATAAAATAATCCGCTATGAAGTCTTCATTGTGTCTGACTGAGGCTTTTTTGCTTTTCTACTTTCAGACCTAATACGATATTTTAATGCTGTATTTCATCACTGCGTCCAGATGAATGCACTCTTTACTCTGCTTAGAGTTGGAAATGTGCAACAGTCGAGCAGTCAGATCAAATTCTAATGTTATCAAGCCCTAACAAAGCAGCTGTCAGCAGATGACGAGCAGCCAAGGTGGACTCTCCAGTCAGACATCACCGTCTCCAGCAGACCTCAGTGTGTCACCCGCTGACGGAGTGGCGGGTCGGTCCAGGAAGCATTCGGCCCCTCGACGGTCTGGCACTCCCTGGCCTCCCCATCACACCTTGGTCCCATCCCTCTCTTCCCCATGACAAGGCGCGGATGAGCGATGGCACCCGTCACTTTTATGACCGGGCGTCTGGTTGTGGCGTGGGTAATAAAGCCGCTCGCATCTTCCACGAAATGGGATAAGTTGCGGCGGCACAGGAGAAAATTGGCCAGCGGTGTGTCGTTGGGGCGAGAGAACATTTCAGCCTCGCGGGAAGTATTTTGGTGTGATTAATAACTCTATGGGAAAACAATGATGGGCTGCTGCGTACACACACTTGGCCACAACTTCACACGCTTTATGAAGATATTTACAGATATTTTGTTTAGTATATTTTGACAGCAGAGCCGACAAAATGTCTCCTCTGTGCGCACAGGCAATGTGTGAGCAGCAGAGTGAAATTTAATTGCCCGTTCAAAATTGCTGGACAGACAGACAGACAGGGCTTTGGATCCTCATTAAAATTTAAGAAGCCCTGGTGTCTTCTGAAAAAGGAACCAACTGTTCCAAAGTAACCTTAATTTTATGCTACAGTAAGTGCAAATTAGTTTCACAAAAATAATTTTTAATCACTGTCTACCGAGTTAATTTGTTGCGTTGTAATTTTTTTTTGCTTCTCTTGACCTCCACCGTTAAGTGTCACTCTAAGATTTTGTGTGAGTGTATGTGTTTTGCAACAACTCATCAAACTTTAATAAAAAATAAAGACAAATGCTGTCTTATATGTATTTTTTTATGTATTTTTTGCATTTACAGACTCTGCTGGCATGCATCAAATAAACAAGTAAGTTGCCACACTCATTGCTTCAGATGATTCAATAAATTGCGGTTTGGACAATGATAAAGGGAATTATAAGTGAATTTGAATCAGGTGGCGTGCCTGCAAAGCCTCAATGACATTCTGACATTCAGCACCCAAAGTCCTTGGATGCCCATTTAGCCCTTCCGCCAACAAAGACCTTTCAGCTGGAGCGCTGCTTCATTACTGGGTAGTGCAGAGGAACTGAGTGCAGATTTAAAGTTAATTATCTGCCCGCTAAGTGTATCTGTTCTCTAACAATTAAAAAGGTGGTTATTAATATAAAAAGATAATAAACAGAAATCAACACTACTGAAAAAATTATGTTAGACCAGATATAGCTGTGGGGACTTTTTCCATTACTACACTAAAACTAAGGAGAAAGGAGGAGAATTCTCCTATTACGTGGCAGGCTGTGGCCTAAAAATATGACAATAAGCTTCATATTGTAGTGTGCACCTGGTACAACTGGACCAGGTCTTACCTGTATTGTGCTCTTCACAACTGAGCCTGCATCAGATGACCGGACAGAACAAAATTCCAGGTTTTTGTTTTTTTTTTGGCTTCAGCACAGAAAACAGATTATGTTAGATCTGTTTAGCTTTATTTGCTTAATAATTCAATTTAATTAATATAAAAATTTCCCCTCAGAAAATACAAAAATATAGCACAGGCACATTTCACTGAACTGTATTTATTCTAATTCTAGGCATTGGGGGATTCCCCCCGAGAACAGAATCACGGGAAATACTCTGCAATGTCTCGAGAAGCCTGAGAATACGTGGATTGTTATTGTGCCTGGAGTTATTTAACAGGGGACCATATCTCATCTCCTTTGATGGAATTCCCAGCAGTGGTCCTGATGGTGGAAATGTTGCCGGACCCCGGCCCCGTTTTCATTCCTGTCACATTGCATTGTGTCCCTTTTGTGTTCATTGGGGTGCTGGTTTTTAAGCTAGATTTCCAGATGCCACGTCCACATGTTATGATGACACAGACAAAATGAAGTCATATGGCATTTTGTCAAACATTTGCAATTCATGCATGATTTGTCAGTGAGCTTTCGAGAGTAAATATTTGCAGTCAGTCATCACGCAGTAATCCTGTACAAATCATATTGGCATTTGGTCATTAAGGGCCACACATCCGTTCCAAGGTGGCGCTGCCAAATCATAAAAGCTATTCAAGGGAAATCTGCGGAGAGTGATACAACGAAGAGCCTTGAAATGAGATTTGAGATTAAAACAAATATGTTCCGGTGTTGCCGGTACATTTAATCTCTGTAGGAAGGTGGTGACGAGCGCAGCCAGCACTGGGATGGTTCGAAATAAATTGATCTTTCCCTTGCATTCCGACTGGAGAGACTCGTAGCCACCTTCATCCATACTGAAACATGAGTGGGCTTCATCTGTATCGATCCCACTGCGTCCTCGGCACGCCTCTGCCATCCCAGGCCTTTTATTTTATAGTTGCGTGTTATTTGAAAACGGTAAATGCTGCTCGCCGCCTCGGGGGGGTAAATGGCTTACTGCTATTAATGGACAGGAGGAGGGCTATCCTCACTCAATTTAGCTAACAGGATCTACACGCTCCCCATTGATTTGGAGTTTAGGGTCGGGGACGGGCGAGCCATCGGAACGTTATTAATCGGCACTTATCTTGATGTTGATAATGCACCTTGTTTGTTTTGACTCGGTTTTAATGGTGTGGTCTGCGGCCGCGCTCCGTTTCTGCCTGAAGGCGCACCTCCGCTACAGCGCAGCCAGACGGCCATTTTCTTCTCAGCGGCAGGAAGAGGAAGTAGATTTCAGGGTCAGTGGTTACCCTAGCTGAAACTTGTTGTCTATCGATGCTCCTCCTGACATAATGGAGAAGCCCCTGGGGTCCGAGCCAATGAGCACTGGCACTCCTCCGAGCCCCCTTCACTCCTTCAAGGAGTTACACATATGGTCCCCGGAGCAGAATACAAGGCCAGCCCCAGCGGACAGGACAGAAGGAAGTGAGGCACACATGCCCATCTGTCATTACATCTTGCTTTTGCGGCATTTAGGGTAAATTGGTGATAATTCATCAGTATGTGACGGCTGAAAATGGATGAAAGCAGACAGCATTTCTCTGCCTGTTGTTTTTGAAGCCTGTGTTGACTGAAAGTGTATTTATTTTCCCGTTTTTGTCCTCCCCCATTTCGTGCTGATGTGAAAATTTGGCCCGGCTCCTGGAAAAGTGACATCTCCGGATGTCTAGCAGCCAGCTTGTTTTGGTTATTTATTTATTACGACAGCTAATTGAGAGTGTGGGCCCTCGGATATCGGTCCTCTCATTTTCAAGGTCATGCTTCAGCCTGTTCCACAAAATGTGACAAATATGAAATGCCACCTTTGTGCTGCACTGCCTTGTGCGATGATGCCCTTCCATTGTGCTGAACTTGTAAATGACTCACCGTTTTTTTACAACCTTCATCCTTTTCATTGGGCTTTTCATTTTCATGGTTAAAAGCTGCCGCTGAAAGATACATACTAACGCTTTCACCCCTGAGGTAAAACATCCAGCCGCTCCTAAACGACGGAGGCTCCTCTTATACAGTGTGAGCACTGGTTTTACTGCAGAGGTGCTACAGATGGATGAGGCGAGGTAAAATGTTAAGACCTGCCCTCAGCGTCTCTCCAGACACCATTGGTGTGCTGACAGTGGGAGAAGGTCTGTGCTTTGATGTATAAAGTGTCGAGCTGTGTGTCACTATTTCACACTGTCAGCTAAGAAATGGCACATTTGACAGCAAATGTATGAAGAGAGCTGTATTGTAATGTGTCACCTGCAACAAATTCAACTCAGTCTTGCTGGCAATGGGCTGTAGATAGGCTGTAAAAGCTTATCAGAAGTAGTCATGCAAAGAAGGACCTGAAAATGAGTTATGAGGTGATTAAAGTAGCTTTGTATAGACCTTATATCTCCAAAAGCTACTATTTGATTAAACTGCAATTGATGGTGTGAAGAATGATTATGAGCGTCTGAATTACATTTAGGCTGTATTACATTTGCCTACACTGATGCATCAATAACATATAAATGAAACAATGTGTAGATGGAAAAATGATGGATGGATGGTCACCAGCCTACTGACTCCAGACCACATCCATTCACCTCTTCACGGCTGCCATGAATACCGCCTGGCTTCCTCCAGAGCCTGACAGCATGATACTGTGTTTTTCTGTATACCATCTCTAGTTACGCTCATTTCTGGCGATCCCTCCTATTTGTTTTGGTTGCACATAAGTATTTTTCTAAAGTATTTTCCTCTCATTCCTGTTGCTACAGCAAGCCGGCACCACTGGACGAAACTTAAACTCAAAACTACATTTAAAAGCAGGACAAATGAATGAATTGGAAAGCTTATTGATTAGATATGTTGATCAAATGTAGTGTAATGGCAATGCAGACTGTCTACAGCATCGTTTATTTCGGGCTACAGGAGGGCAATAAACTGGGCAGAAAGCAATGACCCAAGTGAAGACATTTGCCAAGTAAAGTGCTGCTGTCAGCCATGATGTAACGACACGGAGTTGAGTCGATGTCATCTGATGTCTTGCATTTGATGTGTTTGTCTTGTCTTCACTGACTGGCACATTGATCACAGGCCACAGAGCCTCATCTGAGGCCATGGCAGTACCTCTGAAAATAGTCCCCTGCCCAGTTCCTGGTCGAAATGTTGTTGTTTGTCACGTCCGCCTAAAGTACACACCCACGGACAGATGAAACACTGTGATGGCCATAAATCATGAGGCCAATCTGATAGGTACACAAGGGAGTGAAAAAAAGGGCTACTTCCCATGATCAAGCCTGATTGTCACTTTGTTGGACATGATAACAACACCGCGCCTTTGTTGTGGTTTTGAGCCTTTTCAGCGCATAGTCATATTACACCCCCATTCATTCGACAGCTCACCTCGTCTGTCTCAAAATAGCAGTTAAGATAATAGGAACATCTGTTCCCAGGCCCAACAAAAGCTAAATGGGATGAATGACTCTCTGGATTAATGGCGTCCTGGCGGAGTATTGCTTTGTTTAATGTTATTACTGTCTCCCGAAACGCCACTGATGAATTGCAATCCTTTTCCCTTTTTAACACTGCAGAGCTGCCGCGGTACTCCAGATCCCAGGTATTGCTCTAATAGAATAAAGGGTGGCGTTGTTGCCTCTTTCGAAATCTGTTGCTAGGAAACACCCCTCCCTCTCCTCTTCCCCCATCCTGAAGGAAGGCTAGCTAACAAAGTTTTGAAAGAATCCCCCGTGTAATGGTAATGCATGCTGATACATTCTGACATAATTCCTACTGAAATTAGCCCAGCAACCATTTGTACTTGGTTTGTCTTCGGTGACTAAGTAAGACATGATTTATGTTTTACAGGACAGAGTCAGAATAATTTATTATTATTATTATTATTGTTATTATTATAGGGTGGTTGTAGACTAGTGGGTAACACACTCACCTATGAACCAGAAGACCCGGGTTCGAATCCCACTTACTACCATTGTGTCCCTGCGCAAGACACTTAACCCTAAATTGCTCCAGGGAGACTGTCCCTGTAACTACTGATTGTAATTCGCTCTGGATAAGGGCGTCTGAAAAATGCTGTAAATGCAAATGTAAATGTACTATTATTATGAGTTGTGTATTTGGGGTTTGCAATAACTGAGATATCTCAGTCCTGGTTGTGGCGTTCCTCAAAAGATCCTATGAAACAACTTGAGATTTCATCTTCGCTCTTGGAAGGACTTTTTGTGGATACGTTTTGCAGAAGCTTTTGTCAGATACATTTCATTTTGTGCAAGGAATATACATTTTCAATTTTAGGCTAGAAATGTACATGTCTCAGCTGTTCCTAGACAACATAAATGTGTTGTAAGTGCAGTTTGAATGATTTTTTTAAGTTTCTAAAGAGGTTCTCATAAATTATAATTTAATGCTATCACTAGGAGAAGGATATTTTATATTTTACTCTTTATACTGTTAAAAAAAATATTTACTGTTTGCAGGATACTATAAAGACAATGCATGGATAAATTATTGAATTATGCGAGTTCATGACAGCCAATCAAAATTTAAAAATCGTGAAGAACTGCAAGTGGTAGAGGCATAGAGGCCAGACCGTTCATGGGAGAGGTATCAGGTAGCAAAGTTCTCCGATCCACACCATCTACCTGTGAAAGGTCAGAGGTCAAACTCAATGATGCCTTTCTCCATAACAGTAAGCTTCGCTTATGCAGTGTCAGTGGAGGTCTCACCGCAGTGCAGAACTCTCTCATGTGTGGGTGTGCATGACATCTCCACGCTATGGAGATGAGGCTCTGGCATCAGGTGTTGGTCCAGGAATGGCAAGCAAGAAGGCCCACTCACTGTCCTCCGTTACCATGGAACCGCTCCAGCCAAGTGCTGTCTAACATCCACAGGTTGGTCAAGCACAGACTCACACTTAGAATCATGATTGAGCTTTTTTACGAATGTGTGACTCATGTTCTATCCTAAAACAGCACATAGATCTTCATGCAGAATCCATAATACTGCTGAATGCACTTTGGATTTCAGAATCGTAGAAAGCTATTTAAGAACCGCAAAAGGTGTTTTTTTCCATTATTATTATTATTAGGTTTTCCTTTCTGAGGAGACGTCAGCCTACACACTGCCCTCCCATAACTTCCTGTATCAATCATGCTCGCCCAAGGCAGCTAGTATGAGGAGTCAAACGCAGAGGTTACCTCACCCATTTTTACAAAGTGGAAATTTATAAATTTGCCTCCCACATGCGTCCTCCTGGTGCTAAGTGTTCGTCTACAGCATGGCGATGGTATGTGAGGGTCACAGGAAGCCAGTGGCGTGAATACAATCCAGCAGAATTAGGAAGCCCCCCTCAATTGGCGAGGACCAATCAGTCAGCCCTTGCTGCCAGGGCTTTGAAGAACAGATGCTGGCAAATTTCCTCACAACCTAATTTGAATATAAATCTGATGTATGACTATTGACCTCAAGGCAAAAATAAATACATCAAAAATTGACTCCATTGTCACAATTACCATGGCATTAAGGAAATAAAATAAAATCATCCCCATATGTGCGTTTTATAGTTTTATATGAGTCCAAGCAGCTGTCATTCATGAATTAGCTTGTTAATTAGCTAATGGTTATAAATAGTCCTTTAATTTGAAAGCAAAAGAAAGTTGCTTTTTGAAAAAGATCCTTCATCACATGTTACTGAATCCATTAGTCACACCTGAACACACAGTTTATCGACCGTTTCACATCAACTTCGGTCACAAATGTGCTTCAAAGCGTCTTTAGATGTTTCTGAAAATGAAAGCGATTTTCCAGGAAGTAGCATTACTGATGAGGGGCGTTCCCGAGCACATGTCAGTCCATATAAATTATAACAATTATCACTGTACCACACTCAAGGACTGCAATCACCACACAACAATTACCGCCGCATCTGCATGAGCATGTGACCTCCATGCCCATCACGTGGACTGCTCTGGGCTCTGCCTCGTCATCCCACTGGAGCGCTGCTCCTGGTGGGCTCAGAACGGGGCTCACCTTGTGTTCCCGGAGACATGCGCACGTCTCGTCCAGTGTAATTAAAATATGCCAAAGCAGCGTCAGATGTGCTGCTGGATGAATTCGAGGCATTTCCAGTCCAACAGGCGGCACAATGCTGGCATGAAACTCTTAGCCCAGGCTTTTATTTCATAATTAAACAAAGTGTGCTGAACTTAATAGTATTATAAACATATAAATATCACATCTCAGTCCCTGTCAATTTTACTGTGAAAAACACAGCTCAGTAGCAAGCAGTACGAATTATCCGGTGACTTATAGGGACAATAATTATACTACAAAATATATTACTTAAAAAATTATTCTCTTCAATGCCCAGTATAAATTATCATCATAACCAGAGAGAAAAAGATTCCTCTAATATATCTTGAGGGGAGACACTTTTGTGCTCCTGCATGAGACATCACAAACATCTTTTAATCTCTTTTCTCTACCCCCCCCCTTTCTGGTGTATCAACTCGTCCATTCGGGAAGTTTAATCAGAGTCCCGGCATTTAACGGAGTAAATCAGGGGTGGAATGTACAGTTTGATGACCCCCCCGCCTTGATTCTGATTTAGTGCCGGAGGACAGAGCGCTCTTCACTGGAAACCAGCAGGCCAGGAGAGAACGTGTGAGCGCTGTACATGTTCCATTCTCCTCTGTATGCCCTTGCCTTGCCTGGTAAAGACATGTAAGGAACTTTTCTCACATCACAGCTTGCGGGAGCACATGGCAAATACACTGAACAACAGTGATCTGACAGCAGCAGCGGAGCTGGAAAACAGAGAGAGAGAGATGTGTGTTTTCTGCTGTACTGACAGGAGGGCAACTTCATTTTTTAAAAACACATGGATGATGATACACGATGAACAATATTTTACATTTTATTTATTTTATTTCATTTAATTATTCAGAATCTCTCATTATCTTTTGTGAGTAGAAAGAGCTGATCAAGAACTTTCATTTACAGATGAAAGTTCCTTAACGTCACTTACAGACATGGAATAACAATGACATGAAATGTATGATGGCAGAATAAAATCAGTACAAATAAGATCATAAACAAGTGAAACAGAAATGAGAACACTAAAAGCATTCATTAAATATAGACAAGAGCATATAAAGACAAACAACAAAGCCAGGTTGTGTTTTTTACATATGGCTCAAGTATGACGTGACCATCAATAAACAGGCACCAAGCAATCGTCTGCCTGACCCAGCCAGCCAATCACGTGGTCGTGTGCACTGCCCAATTTACACGTCTTTGATTGTTACTCTCCTACGTGCGAGGAGAAGCTTTGCAATTATTTCACACCTACGGAAGGGGCTGCAGTAATAATAGTTTGGATAACTTTTTTCCTCGTAATTACACGAGCGTCTGAGCACAAATTCTCAGCTGGGGGCGTGGATCTGCCTACATTAGCGGTTGACAAATGGCTATTAGCCCGTTCTCGCCAACCAGAATAGATGTCATTTTCTTTTCTTTTTTATTTATCCCTAGCTCGGCACATCAAGAGGACCTCCAGGAGAACATACAAACACCCAGTGCCTGGTCTTCTGCTCCGAATGCTGCACCTTGGCGAAGCTGATCATGCCTGTGGGGGAAATATGCTATTTAGGGCCGAGGCTGAGAAAAGAAAGCGTTCCGAACTTCAGTTATTCGTCCGTTTATGTCAGACGAAATGTGAAGGTGGAGGAGGAGGAGGACGAGGAGGAGGAGGTAAAAACGCACGGGAAGACGTCTCTTTAAAGATGCTGCCCTGACCTCATCTAGCTCGTTAAGTAAAGGGTGACAGCAGAAGTACTTTTAGCAGGAGATACCTGTCCCCACCCAACCACATCTCCCCCCACCGGCGTTTTTAATAATGCATGGAGTTAAGGGGAGAAGTAGGACATGCGCGAGAAGGCCCGATTGTTTGTCTCCGCATGCATTATTGAGTGGAGTTTATTTAGGACAAAATGAGAACATTTCAGACCAGGAGACATTTCATCTGCTGCCCTGTGCCTCCAAACAGCTTCAATTTAACTTTAAAATGAAAGCGGTAACTTTTTTTGCTCATCGGTTAATCCCGGCTAAACATTGAACGCTTCAGCAAGGCGGTTAATCTTTGAACCGTATCACATTTGATTGGTTAGGTTTGGTCCTTCTACTGAACTTAATGGATTTCTATAAGTTATAACTGCCTCATTCATCAATGCCAATAAGAAGCAGAGATTAGTAGCCTTGTAATGAAGACTGCGGTACATTATCAGCCCGACGCTGGGCGGCCTGATCACAGACGAGAGAAACTTGATTAATGGGACATTTTGCATCACCCGTGGCTATTATTTAGTTACAACACTCCTCAGGACAACATTGCCTTGTTGATTTCCATTATTTCGAAACCAGAGCCTTTATCATGTACTTTATCACATCTGATAATTCCCATCTAATGTGATGCTGCTATCTGTGAAATGTTCATTATGAAAGATAAATGACGGGAACATCACACACAGGTCAAAACGTTGAAGAGCTCCTTTATTGTAGGCCTGCAATTTCTCTTTTACGCAGCCTGGTTTTATTGTTGCATCTGCCTGTGATAGTTAACCAGCATGTCAAACATGCAAACACGCGGATCTGACGGGTGGTAACATTTCAGAAATACTCCAATCATTGTTTCACAAAGGCTGAAGATTTGTCAGTGGTAGATTTTTATTTCTTTTTTCCTCTGAACTGTCCGTCTGCTTCAGCTGCCAAACGCAGCACGTTCCGCAATGTTCCCGAGAACAACCGAAGCATTTAGCCCTAACCTTCCAGGCTGGGAACAGTCAAGGCGGGGCAGCTGAAGTGATCCCAGGTTTTAGAAAGTGGTTCTGTAATTGAGAACACATCAGCTGTACATTTCGTAGAGTACAGATATGCAGCGTTCTTGGTCAGAACGCTCGGAACTTACCGCCTTCAGATCCTGTGAGCACAGAAGCTCAGCTCTATAATGAAATGATCAAGCCACTGTGAATGATTTTAACTTGATAATAAATTATGCTTATTATGCTAAACTGGCAATTTAAAAAATCCATGACTTTTTTTGTTTATATTTAGATTTACTTTAAAAAAAAAAAAAAAGACCTAATGTACAAAATTTTATTTAAATCCCAAAACTGATTATTCTGGCCAGAGGCGGTCCTGGAAGCTGTATTTAATATCATGTTGGGGGTAGCCTGCTTTTTAGCATCTTACAAAATGCTTTCGTGGTCAACTGTAGTTAACAGTTGACCCCTCTGCAGTAAGTCTGGCATTGTTTTCCGCATTCGGCCTGTGCCTGGACCTCGGGGGTCGGCTTCGGCACAGCTCTGATGCAGGACCCCGACCGGCCCGGCCTGCTACAACACCTGTCCACGCGTCTCTGTCAGAAACCGGGTCCAAGCTCCAACAGGAACAGCGGGCGACGGCAGAGGTCCTGTCACCAAGCACAGGTGCGAGGAGGCAGCACCTGGCACTGACATCACTCCCAGGATGGCCGGACCGTCCGGTACGGTGGGGGTCACAGAAGTGTCCGCGACAACCAATCATGAGGGTCAAAGTGGGAGTGTGAAAGATGTGTGCTAACGCAGCTCATCCCTTCATGTGAAGCACATCATTTTGCATCATGAAGAGTGGCATTTTAAATGATTAATACCCAGCAGCAAATACTATCTGGTGTTCAGGCACATTAATAACGACTTTTCAAGACAATGCATATAAAAAACAGCCATATGTGCACTTCAAACCAGGATGTCAGAAAAACTGAATCTGCAGTTCCAAATGAACATATGTCATGTTATAACAACGTATAGAACTGAATGGCAGTTTGAGAACCAGTGTTGCAGAAACCATGGCAACATTATTACTGAAGGACTTGTTATTAAATTCCAATTGTTATTTTGCGATTTTGGTAAAAAATAGAATAATGCCAAGTGCACAACAGTGCTTCTACATCTTTCCTTGTTTGGTGAGATTTGGTCATGTAACCAGCAGCTGGTGAGTTGGTGTTGAAATTGAACTAATAATGGACATAGAATGGCTGTCATGAAAAAAAGAAAGATCTTTATTTTTTCCAACCCTGCGCAGCCTGAGAAAATTGTCAGGTTGCTGGACTGTTTTGAAGGTCAGGAGACACCGGATTCCTTCCAAATTGAATACTTTGTACGTGACAACTGGGAAAAAAGCTGTCAGGACACTGCTCGCAGTGCAGAGGGCATGAAGAGGTTAACAGAGTAAATCCCAGGCCACCAGGGCAATTTTACAACTTGTCATTTTTTCACATTTTATGAATCTGAACTCGGAGCAGAAAAGTACACGAGGTTAAAAATGGGGTACCAAATTCAGTCAGTTTTGATGTTCAGATGCACATGTGTGCGTCAAATGGAGCTAAAATGGCATTTCAGATTCTGGTTGCTTTAAAGAAAAATCTTTAGTTATTGATCACCGAAGTCTCTCGACACACGTATAAATGAACCTGCTGGGACCAGTGCATTTGTTCCACTGAAGCAGGCGTGCTTAATCAAGTGCAGGGAAGAAAAAGAAAAAGAACATGCAAGTTGCTTAAACAAATCGAATGCAGACAGAGCCTGCTTTAGCCTGGGCTTTTACACGCTCGCTGGCAAGTTGTTGTGCTGGGAACAGTGCAGCTCTTGATTTAACAAGTGATGCACATCGGGAGCAGATGTTTTCAAGGCGAATTAAAAGAAATACAGAGCCCAACCACAAAAGTGACGACTGAATGTGGAGGCAGTGATATGCTGCCTATTGCCTTTTAAATGGGTTTTAAAAAGAACAGTTTGGGGCTTTACATAAATCGACAAAACAACATGGAACCGCTTGTTAATTATGTGTATGTTGATGGAGAGAAACTAGCTACCGTTTTTGTTGGTGTGTAGTTAGTTCTGTCACGCAGTACACAATCTTTAATGATGGTTTTAAATAAACTTTAAAATGAAAGTAGCCTGCATATATGCCACCTCCTGTAAACCTGTGCTTGTCAAGATGTCACATGTGCAAACATCATTAAAGACTGTGTTACTTCATTGTTTTTAATATTTACTTTTGACCTTTCATTAATGGACAAGCCCCATGCTTAGCGTGTAGTGCTGTGCTTAGCGCCAGTTTATAAATCATGCCCTTTTATATTCGTTGAGACGTATGAGGCAGGCATTGATGCTCTGGCATGCTGCCCTCTATACCTGTGATGTACTCTGATGGGCTTGGCAAGGCTGACACTGTAGCCGCGTAGCAGCCGGAACATTCGCACGCAGGACTCCGAGCCTGAGCCAACATGGCCGCCCCTGAGAAAATGGCCTCCGATGCAAGGTCTGGTGCTGAGGGGGAATTTGCAAGGAGGATTTGGGTCAGAGAATGCCATGAGGTAAACCTGTAGGGAGTTGTCTCATTGACACAGATACATTTCAACGTGGTCCCAAAATAAGTGCCATGGGAAAGCAAGAGAAACCGAAAAGTAAAAAACCTGTACACCTGCTTACAACACTCGGGTGTTGAGGCTTCTTGCAAAGCCAAGCGGCCACCTCATGTTACGGGTTTGTATGGTTTTTAGTATGTTTAAGTAATTTCTCTGCCTAAATTGGTATTGTAGCCTTGGGTATTATTATCAAAGTTGTACTTTAACTTTCCATGCCTAAGACTTTTACATATATATCAATATGTGTGAATACCATTACAACTTCAGCTAATATTTTAATTGCTTCCTAGGAACAGAGGGCAAGCTAAATTGCTTTGATATCCCTAAGGCTTTCCCAGTAATGAGATATCCACCCCTCCCTCTATTTGGAAGGTCCTGACCCAAAATTCATCTTTAGGGTATTAATGTTCAGGATCATGGAGGGCTCGCTCAGTGACTGGCAAACTTCAGCCACATGAAAGCCAACCTGTGAAAAATGCCGCGTATTTAGATGAGTCGTGTTGTGAGGATGGGAATCGGCTCAGACCTCCAGCTCTCTGCAGACAGTGACAAAACGCCCCGCTCTCTACCTGAAGAGCCGCTGCGCTGGCAAGTCCTGCTGTTCTCACTAATTAGAACTTAACTTTTTGTCAAGATGTAAGATACTCCCAGGCGTAGGTCGGGAAAGGTCGCGGAGTGTGGTTTATTAAAAAAATGAGTACAATGACTCACAATTTGCAGTGGTAGTCTTGCAGAGACCTCACCAGGGAAAGGGAAAGACTGAACAGAGCCTTGTTCACTCATTTGGCCATGACAGCCCGCAGGCGATGCAGGAGGAGTGACTTGATTCGAGGACAATCCAGTCTTTAAAGTCCTGCCTACATTAGCTCATTGCTGAAGGTTTGATGGCGCAGATAGTGTCAAATCCTTGCTTTTTTTCATGGAGCTGTCCCAGAGATCTGTGCCATAAGCTGCTTTAGACAAAACAAAATGTCCTGAAGGGGGTCCAGAATAATCTCACTTTTTCCACTTTCATCAGGACTGATTGGGAGCCTGAGAAGTTTTGATTGTCCAACTCATTGCCCATCCATAAAGTAACCCAGGGGGCTACAAAGACTGCAGCACTGGGCTAAACGTATCCTCACAGTGCTATTTCTCAACACTAATCTTAGTATAATATCTTACACTGCTATTTAGCAATGTATTATTTCTGTTTAAAATGGGTCTTCTGGGGCTTTTTGTCTCAGATACTGGTACTGATACTTTAAACCTCCTATTTCGTGTAAATAGTTAGCATTCTGTGTGTTTTACCTGTTTCCACTTTGTACTGTTTAATGGGTATTTTCGCCTGGGTCAGTGGGGTGTCAGGGTAACGGTAGCCTCATGCAAACTTAGCCACATATGTAAAAAAGACAGGCTAGAACAAGAAACCATTTGTTGCACCATTCAGGACCCACTAATTAATACAGTGGAGGGAAGAGGACAAAGCGAACATGGCCGACCTCTCTGCTGCTAATAAGGCCTCTGGTAGTACTGACCAACAATCACAGAATCCGGCATTTACTGACCTCTAATGATGGGCTTTCTGGGTATCGGTTGCTATTTCATAACGGCTTTGAATTACGTTGTTGAATTGTATTTCTTCCTCTGGAGAAATATAACATGATTAAGTTAATTGTGTGGGTCTGTAATCATTAAAGTTCTTTGTCTGAAAAACAAATAAAACTCTCAACAAAAAAAAAAAAATTGACTTACATTGCGGCCCGTCTTTTTTCATAGGTCACCAGCTGCCACAAGCGATCCTCCGCAGATCCCTTAATGAATGAAGCTTTTGTCGCATATCAAATTTAATCAAAAAATCAATTAATATAATAATTAATTTACTTTAATTACATAATTCTAGAGATACACATATTAATAATTTATTCAGTAATTAATAGACGATAATTAATGCTACGCCCCTTCTCATTGTTAAGCACAATGCCACAACGGGTAGCTTGAATAAGAGGCAGGAGTTTTAGTTAAGGATTTTTGTTAGACTCTAAACCACCTATAGACCTATTGAAGGTCAAGGTCAAGACTCATGCTGCAATGTGTGTTTTTTCCGGACTCAATGTCTGTTGAATTTGCTTTTGACACCAAGAACAGGATGGTGCTCATGTCCTAGATTATTTTAGCACATGCCAAACCTGCTTAAACCCAACAAAATACACTTGCCTCTGGAAGTTAATTAAACACTTAGAGGATATTTGAGTTTCTCTGAACAATCGACAGTTAAAATAGCAGCAGAGCAGAGGCTTCACATGACTTTCCCTGCCATGCATATGGTATGAGGTTATTAGTTCTCTCTCCTCACGTGAACACTGCTGACAAAGAATCTGATCTCAATGAGAAGCTGAAACGGCTTTCAAAAATAAAATCTGTCATCTAACACCGTATGGGACCCTTAATGATGGAGATATTTTTTTGACCCTCCGAGTGATTTAAGTAGCTGAATGCTTATAAAGGAGGTTTTGTCTCTATAATCAGTTGTTCCAGCTTAACACAAGACCTGCTTGTGATTGTGTGTTGCCATTTATGAGCAGGTAGTATAACTCAAATTCTTCCCGGTTTCATTTCAGGCCAGTTGCCTCTAGGAGCATAATTCTCTTTGTTCATTTGGAAGTGGGGAAAAAAGCGTTGTACTGTCTTTTCATGTTTTAGGGGGGGGAATTAGTCCAGCATTCAGTTAATAAGCTGCCGCTTAAGTGGCGATATTAATCATTTATATAGCGGGCGCACATTACATAAGTGCAACAAATATCTATGGCAAAATTTGGTTTGAAGAGCTGAGGGCGAGAGAGGAGAGGGATTAAACAGATTGCCGTAACCTTCTCCTTCCTGAAAATTCTGTGGACTAGTGGGAGGAGGCTTCTAGAAAACGCTGAGCCTTGCCCTGTTAACCCTTCACAAGCAAAAACCGAAAGGCTAAGCTGCAAGTGATGATTGGCAATACAAGGTGTGTCGAGAGAGACATTAAACCACTGTGAAATATGGGGGGGTTTATAAAGGATTACTCCCTGCTGCATAACCCACCCCCATCTGAATACATGAATAGGAATTTTTGAGCCTTTATGAACATTTGAGTTTCGACATGCAACACAGGCATTGGGCAAATTTCATATGTAATATATTTGATATTTGTAATGACGTCTGTGAGGAGAGGAAGTCAAAAAAACATCCACGTCTGTAAATAACATGTTTCTCTCCCACTGCTAGTGTTTCAGCGTGTGGCAACAATTTATTTTAATCCTCAAGCCCGGGGAATAGAATTAAAGGAGCAGCCATGATTCATTGTTCACTTCAGTAGGCATAACTCTCAAACTCATTATGACAATTTGATCTGTAAATATATGGATAAATAAATAAAGCAAGGAAGTCAAAAGCCTATCAAGAAATCCACACGAGCCTGTTTTTCCCTTGCAGCACGCAGAAAATAGGTGCAGCCGCAGCATTATAAAACTCACTGTAATGGTGCAGAAATACATAGTGAGGGGAAAAGTTCATCAGGAAAGGTTCTATGTGCATGATGAAAACATTCAAAAACCTCTTAAGAATTGTGTTTTTAAAGTTAATTGTTAGGGTTAATTGTCTATTTCAGTGCATATTGAACTTCGACAATTTACTCATGTGCTATCTAACCAATTACTATTGCCATTGTTACAGTGCATTACAGTAAATGATCTGTTTTCATCCGACCAGCCAGAGACTGGAAAGCTTTTTCGAAAGCTGTTTCTTTTCTTTGGTGAGGGGCGAGACAACTGTAATTGATCATTGGCTAAGGTTGAGTTAAAGTTCATTACAAGAAGTTGATAGCAGCACAAACCCAGGTGTGGATCCATAATTTTTATAATGCTGTAACTCAGTTTCTAATTCAGTTACCGTTTTAAAGAAGTAATTAGTAACTATAACTAATGACTTTTTAAAAGTAATGTGCCCAACACCAGCTATACCCTACCTCGCATAAATAAAAAGCAGGGGATTGCACGTGTACGGCATTTACATACTGTACAATTCACATGAATAATGCATTTTTAAATCAAGTAGTCATATTTTTGAGGAATAGTATGCACATCTTCGTCCTGAGGACTCAGGCGTACCAGTAATACGTTGCATCATGCTTCATTTTGCATGTAAGAGTTGAATACCTGCTACTATGTGTCATTAAATGTCAATAATGGGAAGTGGTTGCATGAGGCTTAAGGACACCACATTGTGAAAAGTGCAGCGAAATGCTGGCTATCAGGCCTATTTGGACATATAACAGTTATGCAGTTTTGAGTTATCTCTGTGGGGTGATACGGTGCTGATTCTGAGTTCCCTAATGTCACCCTCAGCCGGTTTAAGATCCACCTGAGCGAGGATTTGGTGAGGGGGAGAATGATGAGCTGCTCTTGACCTCCACTTGTGCTGCAGAAATCAGTGAGGTAGATCCAGAGATCCGCTGCACTGTGCTGTCGTGACGGATGTGGCAATCAGTCACTTGTCACTCGACTGGGAACTCACAGAATAGGAGGGGCCGACACAGGGAGCGCACTGCCACTTCAGCCTGATGCTGAGAGGAGGCTTCACACACTGTCCAAACAAACCAAGTGCACAGTGTATTTGATACACACACACACACATACACTTACATAGCTACGCTAGGTTGTGTGGTTGATGAATTATAGATTTCTGGCATCACACACTGGCCATCACGGTGGAGATGAAATCTGAATTCTGCAGGGACAAATCAGGGGGCTTCCCTGCAGTGAAAAAGGAACAGAGGTTTAATGTGTTTTTGCTTTTTTTATACTCTGTGCTTGACATTCTCACAAAGGTTCGCAGTCATGTAAAAGTTTGTAATCGTGTAAAAAAATTGCTGTTTTAATTTGAAACTTCTAAATTTTTATATATATATATATATATATAATAAACAAATAAATGTATGTGTACATTTTTTATTTGTGGAAATTTGTGTTAGAAGTGGACAAATAAAAATATATATATTGCATCAGACAACGAGACGTAAACATTTAGTTATATGATGACTGTTCCTGAGAACTTCTTCCCATCTGTGCATGGAGTCGACCAACGTCTGGCACCTGTGAACAGAAATACCCATAATTCCTCGCAGCACCGTCCCCACACACTGCCTCCCGGGCACCTATCATGGATGCACACTTAAATGCAGAGACAACATACTGTTATGTGCACCAAGTGCTGTATTGCAGTGATTCACAATCACTTCACTTTCAAGTATTTTGATACATGCGAACTGATCCATAATCCCCTGTATGCAATAAATAATCCCGACACCATAGTAAGAGAAAAAGCCCCATATCATGAGGCTTGCACCACCATACTTCACTGTCTTCAGAGTGAACTGAGGCTTGAATTGGGAGAATTTTAGAGCTGACTGACAAACTGTCTGGGGCACTTGGACCCAAAAAAACAATCTTACTTTCATCAGTCCACAAAATGTTTCTCTGTTTCTCTTTATGCCCGTTGATGTGTTCTTTGGCAAATTGTACCCTCTTCAGAAAATATGTTTTTTTTACAGTCGGATAGAGAGGGCTTCTGGACAGTAGATTAGCTTCACACAGACATCTTGTAATTGTCACAGTACTCACTGGTAATGTCAGGCTGTGTATGATGACCCTGGAGCTGATCATTGGCTTTGAAATCCTGCCTATTCTTCGATCCATTCAAATGAAACGTTTTTTTTTTATCCACGCCTCTTTGTTTTTTAAAGCATTGGAGATCATTTTTGCCCAGCAGCTTATCATTTTCTGCAACTTTATACATTTTCCCCTTTCCAATCAATGTTTTAATCAAATTAAGCTATCCTTCTGAACAAAGTGTGGAACAACCTATTTTCCTTAGGTTTTCATTGAGAAATGCATGTACAACATATGCTGGCTTCATCCTTAAATAAAGACCACCTAAAAATACCTGTTTTTTTCACAGAATGAATTAACTCACAAATTGAACTACATGGTGCTATTATTTTGAACATGCCTCTCTCTATTAATTATTCAATTACACAGACTCAAGAGCATGCACATCATGAATGCTGGATCTTCAACTCTACTGCTACACCCGCTGGTAAATTATTTGCAGTAAGTAGTAAAATAATTTCTACCAAATACAGTGATTGATCTGGTTTTTCAGGGTGGACACAACTGTATAAAGGTCAATCTGCTGTTGCATGTACAGAACCTGATTGGAGAGACAAGCCTGGCCAGTTCAGTGGTTCCCCTTGAATGAAACCGTTTCCGCCACCCAATACTGTATTCATTTTGCTTTCAGTAATGCTTCTGTAATGCCTGAGTTCATTTTGAAGAAACAAACCACCAAACATTTATCTCCACATATAGCATTAGTGAAACAACTGGCATAAAAACAAATAATTAAGAAACTAGTGTTTATTTAAGTATTAGCAACAGTATTTGCTGTTTCCAAAATCCCAAAACCCAGACACCCATGTTGACAACCTCGCCTGCTAGATGTAATGTTGGGCTCAATAAAAGATGTTCACCAGCTTTAATCTTATAACGTCAGAACAGTTACCATTGTGTCTTCTTTTTTTATTGTTTCTGATTTGCATAAATCTGCTGTATGCCCTGTGAGAGCTAATTGCGGCTGCACACATTGCGCATCTCCCTAGGGTAAATAAAGAAACATATGACGGTGAAACAGTGAAATTGAAACAATATTTGTTTCTTTTATTTCTGAGGCGCTGGTAAAAAGTTCAGAGTTAGATTTTTTTTTTGTGTGTGTATGTGTGCGAGTGTCTGTGCACAAACACACATTATGAATGAGGGGCGGTCACAATTAAGAGTGAAAATAAGAGCCCAGCAGTGAAATTTAATAACGATAGAAACCATGCAGCCACTGTAATGCGGTGGACCAACCTGCGATGGAATTACATTTGTTGTAGCCTTCAAATTGGCTAAGCATTTGATTGGGCCTGTCTGGAGTGCCAGATTGGTGGGTCTTGCACTTTTGGGACTTCACCCAAATTGGCAGCAGGCAAACTCAATCAAGCGCAGAAAAGTATTTGAAGGGAAACAAATGCAATTTGTTCCTTGGGTCTGTTGATGGAAGCCGCTCTGGTGAAACATGCAGCACATGCAGCTCGGGCTGTCCCCACAGCGGCAAAACACAAGCCTGTAATCCGGAGAACTGGTGGAAGAGCCAAAAAGCGGAATTTAGAGGCAACACCTGGCAACGTCAAGGTGAAACACATCACCGAAAAAAGGTCACAGATATTTCACAGAAATCCTTGATCCTTGTACATTTGCTTGATGTGACAGTGTTGCCCTACTTATTCATTCTTTTATTTATTTGATTCTCCTTTCTGAAGCCACTGACATTCACTTATTAGAATAAAAGCCCACCTGGAGCCACATGGAGTTACATGCACAACAGTACTAACAGATTCTGTAATGACTGAGTCGGAACATTCGGAACATTTTTCCGGGTTCATTGAGTACAACGCCCTAGATGAAGCAGACAGGACTGTCATGTGAACTGTCAGGGTGTCTCAAGCAACAAATTTGAGTCACACATGTTTCAGGGTGTCCAAAGTCACTGAGAAGACTGGTAGGACTCCAGTATGGCAATGGCAGATGACTTTTCATTGTACGCCTCTGGGTTGGCACTCGCCTCATGGCTGTTTGAGTGGCTCGTGCTGGAACTCTGACATGAGCTGAGCTGCCAGAGCCCTGAGAGTACGGCATTGTGACGAGGCCTGGGGACAAGGTCAGAAGGAGACGTCAGTGAAGGCTGGGAGGAGAAGTGACAGTCGGAGGCTAAAGAGCTCCGGAAACTCAGCACTCCTCCATCTGCGTTTAGAAATGTGCAGTTTTGGCTCCGATGACAGTGTTTGAGTGAAAGATTTCTTCTTATGAAGTGTCGCTAAAGTGCATTCACAAAATCACACCAAACTTAATCTGCTACACTGTGATGATCCAGGAATGTATGTCCAAAATTTACAATATTTAAAAAATAGTAATATAATATATACTTAACTTTAGTCCGAAAGTATCAAAAATGAGAAAATGTCATTTTCCATCACTTTTTTTATTCTGGGTTTATTGGAAGTAGCGACTGCAGCTCTCCGGTAAAATGAAACCATGTTCTTTGCTTGAGAAACTGGGATTATCTCTAAAGTCAAAAGAACCTTAATAAGCTGAACTTTATTATTTTTAATAAGCTTTCTACTTATCAGGTTGAACCCAGATGAAAGAACATTTTTAATAAATCTGAATAAATGGATGTCTGGTATTCATGGTGGTGGGGAGAAAGGTAATTTGGTGTTAGTCTTCCATCATGTTAAGTTTAGTTGGTCTACAGATATTGCTGGTCTAGGCCATTTAATCTTACTACCATCCTCGTCACAGTACACAACCCCATTGACCGATGTATGCTGCTGATTTAAGTTCATTTTTTTGTTGCATTGCATTGGAGTGTTTCCTTTCTCTCAACTGAATGCTCTAATCCTAATAACATTTTATGGTTTCATTCTGACTAACATATGTGTTTTAAAAGACCAGTTGTAGTTGTAATACATGCTTAGTGTACATAGTGTAATGCAAACACACCTGAGAGCCACAAATCCCTCTTACTTCCACAATTCATGACTGGGATTTCTGTCCTTGTGAATCATGGTTGTAAGTTGCTCCCAGAAGTGTAAATATATAATGTTGTTTTTTTTCTAATGTCATGTAAATGCAGTGGGTGCAGTGGGTGTCTCAGTATGGCTCTATATCACCAAAACACACAATTTGTGCTGGAAATACAGTTCAACCGTTTATATGCAATTCCATGATCCATCATGCCGAAAGGGTATATTGTGTGGAATAGTCTGCAAGCAGTCTGACCTCAGGTACACTTGACATTTCAAAGCTCCATTGTGTCTGAGTGTGTTTGTATGTTCTGTGTGTGTGATGAGCTGCAGCAGCTTGGCCTGCTCTCAGCAGTGAGCTGATCATCAGAGCGCTACACGTGCAGGACTCCGCCATTGCCGTCTCCATCACTCCCTCACGTTCGGATCAAAGCGGGGCTCTCGGCCGAGCCACTGCAGCTCATACAGCCAGCAGTCATGTAGCAGGCCTCCGCGAGAGGAGAAAGGCACACTTCATGCCCATTAATGCAGGCCTGTAGTTTACAGGCATTAGTCAAGCCTTTTATTTCTGCCAAAAAATTGGTAGTCAAACACACTCCATCCCCCAGGGTATCAATTTTCCATGCAACGCTTCTTTCCAATGTGGCCGATTAGGAGGACCTATAATGAAACAGATTAATACAGAGGGAGGCGGCTTTAGTCATGTTAGGAATTATTCACAGTCTGGAAACCATTTTACCCCTTCGTTTGGTTGACAGTGAAGGGAATGTTGTCAACAAGGTAATGAAGTAAAGATCGTGGGAAAGTATGTAGCAGTAACAATGCAAGACAGAGGCATTTTCACTTTTATAGGGTCCTAATAGGTGACTGTGGGTGATCAGGACCCAGCTCACAATGTAGTGAGCCCAGAATCTTATGAAAAAGGCTAATTGCTTTTATTGTTTTCATGTCCCTGAGCAACTACCGTCCCCATACACTGCTCCCCGGGCGCCTGTCATGGCAGCTCACTGCTCACAAAGGGTGATGGTTAAAAGCAGAGGACACATTTCGTTGTGTCACCATGTGCTGTATATCACAATGACACTACTGATTGTAAATTGCCATGGATAAAGGCATCTGATAAATGCTGTCAATATAAAATGTAAATGTATTGTTTTGAGCATGTGGATAGTGGAAATCTGCCATATTACACATTTTTGGGTGCATCATCTGAATAGGCAAATATTTTCAGAATATAAAGGTGTCTGACTGATCTGTTGAGAAAATCTATGTAATTTGCATAAAATTTTATTTCCATTTTATTCAGTGTTAGAGACTTGTGTTAAAAATAGACCAGATCATCTCCTTGACACTCCCAATCTGAGCTTCTTTCACACGTTTGTCTGTGTAGTTGTATACATGCATTATAGCAAGCTTTAGTCTTAAATAGCTAATCACAATTAATCAAGATTTACAGTCCTATTGAATACACTTTAAGTGAAACACTTTGTGTTTTTTGTTAAAATTATTACATTATTATATATGACTAATCCAAAAAGTATTCATAAGACTTTTTTTAAAATATTCTACTTCATTGAGACTAATAAATGCACAAAGATAAATGTATGGGATAAGTGTATGGGAACGTGTGTATGGGCTTCCTGCCTAAACATATTAATCCATGTTTATTCCATTTTGATTTATTAGTCATGCCTTATTAAAAGCATTTTTATCATTTAAAATATCCAAGGCTCAAGTGTGTGATCTTACAGACCAGCCTGTTCACTTAGGAGTGACTACTGTTGTTTATTTCTTTGTTTTTTCATATTTAATTTTACAATGTGCATCATAAAAGAGACAGAGTCACCAGAATTTTGCGAATCTGATCGCGCTTACCATCCGCCTCCCTCAAACGGCTCTCAATATTTGTGCCGCAAGTTCCATTTTTATTTCATATTACCCCGCCACAGATTTGATCGCCTTGCTGGCACCCAGCTGCCAGAATGTCAGCTTGTGCTTAAATTCTGGCTTGGCTGAAATGCCTCAGATGAATATGCCAGTGTCGTCATTACCATTTAATACAGGAACACTGGGGTTATGAAAGACTTTGACAAGCAAAAACAAGTGCAAACTTCCGTGGTTGTGTATGTTGTGTGTGACTAATGCATCACAGGACTTCATGCAACAGATTATGACTACTTATTGATTACTAAAAATGCCGATAAAGACATGTAAAACATAATTTAAATATCAATCTATTAAACAAAATACTGCATTATTAATAGACATTGCAGATCCTCACAACCAGTCACGTAATTCATTACGAATGCATTTGAATGCATAAAAAATGGATGTAATGAATGATTTATAATGCATTACAAACTCTGTTTAAGAAGCCATGACCGCATGAATTATGAATTCCTGTATTACAGTCAGGCCTGCGATGCGTGTAATGATAGCCGTGATAGGGGTCTCAGGTAAAGTGTTCATTTTATGGACCATTATTTGCGAATATGTCACCCAAAACCCATCTGATGTGAAGATTTGCTGTTTCGCTGTGAGACTCAACTGTGCAGCAGGAAGACAAACTCAGGAGTCTGCCTTTCTTTAATCTTTGTTTTCTCCTTTCACTTTCTGGTTGAAATGTGCTTGTTGAAGTGTGGACCCTGAAGGCTGTATTTCTCCTTCACTTTGTCCTGTTGTTTTTTCGCCATTCTCTCTCTCTCTGTTTCTTTTCTTACTCCCCAACCCACTTGTCTCAGGCTGACATATGAGGAGTAATCATGCTCCACAGATCTCCAATACGTTTGTGCATCATTGTGTCCCCTGGGTGGGGACGAGTGCCAGACAGCACACTGACCTTCACAGAGTGACAGGCCCCCATCTCTGCCACTTCGCACTTCGTTGTCGGAGATCCCCCCAAGTCTGTTCTGGACGCGTCCCCTCGTCCCGTCCGCTAAACCAGACCGGCTGGCTTCACGCCTTCCTTGCCAGTTCCAGAAACCATAAACAGTGGCAGTACAGAGAATCAGCACATTCATACAGCACGAACATGCAGTGTGTGTACGGAAAATTGCTGCTCCTTTATACAGCCAAGCGTAATGGAATTTTCTCCATTTAAGTAAATCATTTGAAAAAAACATGCAAGGGAGGTAGTGCCACCCTGCTTACACCCTCTTCCTCCTCGCCATTATCTCGCCATTCTGGCAAAAAATGTGCTGTGGCTAAATGAATGGTAAATGTCAGAAGGCATGACAGGGAAGACTCTGTCCACTGAGTGTGTGTGTGACACCAGAACAGAAGAACCCGACTTTAATTTACTTCTTACTTCTCTCTTTTTTCCATGGCCTAATTAAAGCAGTGTTCCAGGTCTATAGAAAAGTTTTGTATAAATAAAAAAGTGAAACTACAATCGCTTACACTACAATGGCAATTTAACACAGGTCACTCACAATGAATATGGAAGCATTTGTATTTGCATCTGTATCGGTTGAGGCAGCAAAATTATTTGTATTGAAATGTTGTTAATGTTATTTGCATTAAAATGTGTGACATATTTCTTGCACGTTCAAACACATGGGATATATGTTTTATGTTTTATACAAAAAATATTTGTCAATAAATGTTTAACTAGGCTTATATCCAGCTCAAAATGAAATGAATGTGGAATGAAATAATAACACGAGAACATTATCCTTTTTATTATCCAAGGTTACTCAGAGGCAAGTATCATGGGCAAACTCCATGTCACCTGCATTAGATGTGACAACTGTACTTATGATAAAGGCTTACTGAAGATATATGGAACACAATAATATATTCTTTCAGTACTGTACTGAACACTAAAATGATATGCACTAATCTGATCGATTTGGTGCCTCAACAAATATGGATAGTCCATAGTTATTTTTTGACAAAGGTTTGAACCGTGTTAAGTTGCCATAGCAGCAGTACAAAAAAAAAAAACACTAAAAGGAAACAAAACAATGCACTAGTAGCAGAAATACAGCACATTCTTTATTCTTCCCATATGAAAGTAATCTTGAATATTACACAAAATATAAGGACACTGGGAGTTAAATCTGCGTCCGCACCTCATTAGCTGCTCTCTGCATCACCGTGACAAAGCTAGGGCATATCTTAAGTGTCTGCCAGTGCAGCCACTGAAAAGGCCAATGGTGTCTAATCAGGACTGGTGAAACTGCCCAAAGGAGGCTGTGCATAATGGGAAATCTTTAATATTCTCATTAAAATGGAGTGGCGCCACGTATTTTTCAATTTATTTCCTTGCTAATGCAATTCACCAATGTTTCCCTTTCCTGGGTGTCTAATTGATTTTAATTTGTCACCTCAGCGCTTTGAGCAAATATTAGAAAGACAAAAGGGTTCATAATCAACTTTCTCTCTGAATCTAATGAATAAAATTGAGACCTAAGTGGAGGACTGGCTTGGCAACTGAAGATTAAAAGAACTGAATGTGAATGTGAGTGTATGTAGTCACCTCTGGTGACTGTGGCATGTAGACACCTTCTGGCCAGTGGCATGGTTTGTGAAGGTTGTGCTGGAGTTGTGCTGAAATGTGCCCGGTGGCTGCAGCAGCTATCTGTCTGATATGGGAAGTGCGATAACTAATTTCTCCAAAGTGCCTCACTGTACAGCTTCAAAATTATGTGGCGATACAAATAGGGAACAAACACCCCTTCACCCGTTTTGTGCCTTGAGATGAAGCTAAACTCAAAATGCTGTTCTACAAGATACGAAGGACAGGCGGTGGACAAAGTCCACACGAGATAAAAAGCAATCTGATACCATGTGAATTTCTTTTGAGTATGTGGAATTCCATTTTTCTCCCCATCAGGGCACTCTGAAGGATCTCCTTTACAAGCGAAACAGGCTATTTACTAGATAGTTTGTCTTTCAAGTGGAACAAAATGAAAAAGTAATTTCTTGAGCTTTTTGAAATCATCAAAGCAAAAGAGAGAGAAATGGAGTCAGCACATGTGTTTATCTCATTGGGTAGTGAATGTAGGTCACTTGTTACAAAATATCACCCAGCCTAATTTCTGAGTGTTTTCTATGCTCTTCTAATCTTCCAGCGAATCTGGTAAATGCGCGTCCTTCCCTCAGCATTACCGGTTCTTTTTTCTCTTTTTTTCTGTACCAGAGTGGGAGGGTCAGTATAGAAAATGGAAATAGATCTCTGTGTGCTGGTGGAACAGTGGATTTGCAACATGTGCTAGTGATTTTTGTGTAGATATGTTAATTCTGAAATCTTCTGATTACGTGCAGAATGTTGCATGGATTAAATCAGCTCATTTGTTGTTTGATCGATGCATCATACATTTACATTATCAGACGCCCGTATCCAGAGCGACTTACAATCAGTAGTTACAGGGACAGTCCCCCCTGGAGCAACTTAGGGTTAAGTGTCTTGCTCAGGGACACAATGGTAGTAAGTGGGATTTGAACCTGGGTCTTCTGGTTCATAGGCGAGTGTGTTACCCACTAGGCTACTACCACCCTTCCATTCCATTTTTAACTGTAGTGCAGCTAAAACAAGTACCTTTACTGGTATTAAAATGCACATGAATTTCAGGAAACACGATTTACAATTAATTATTGCCCCTTTCGAGGACTGTAAATATCTCAAGTTAAATCCTGTTAGAAAAGAAAGAACAAACATTAAACATTAAAGTTTTCAAGTAGTTTGTCGAAATGCTTTCTTTAAATAGCTGTTCTTCATGTTTAAAAAGAGTGCATTTGATTTATGGTGATTCATTCCTGCAGCCTTCATTAGTATGAGCAGTATAGCCGCAGAGTTACAATTTACATTCCTCCCGCACGGTGCATCTGGACACTAATCTGTTTGCTCTGGGAGTCGGAGCAGAGTGGACAGGTCACTCGTACCCCCTGGCACCGGTTCGGCCCCCTCTACACCGTCCTCCAGGCACGGAGATGACACCTCTGCTGGTGACGGCTGACAGGTTCTGCCAGAGCAGACGCTCAGCGTGGTCCTCCTCTTAACCTCCGCACCGCACATGCACCCCTGTCACCAACCCCCCCAAACATCCAGGCGTCTCCAAAACCTCCCCTCCACGTGCCACACCCAGCGTCTGTAGTCAGTGTACCCCGAGCACCCTGCTCTTCTGCGCTCAACCTGGGCGTCTGGTTGATTTGGGTGGAAGCAGAATACCTTTGAAGATCTTTGTGTTTTTAAAGCAGGCTGGTAACGTTCCCCGCGAGGGCGCCTGGCATTATGTGCCTCTCACATTCTGATCTACAGCAAAGTCGAAACATTCAATCTGCAGCCAGAGGCTTTAATGAATTATTCATTCTAACCCAACAAATCATCTCCCCACTTTTCCTGTCTTCCTCCAAACTTCCCCTTGTGCCTGTCCTTTCCCGTTCATATTCCTTTTTTTTTTCTCATGTATCCAGATGCAAGTTTGAAAATGTTTCTTTACTTTGTTGGCTCATCATGTTTACCAGCTTGCCATAGTGAAAGTAAATACTTTATATTACATTATTGTATTCTCACTTGACAAAATAATTTAAGGTCGGGCACTGGATGTTGTAAAATAAAGAAGAGGGCCGGCAATTTTCATGGTAATATTATAACATATTCTTGCATATATGTGGCTTCAACGTGGCTCTTTCTTGATGTGCTATTTATAAAACATCAATTCAAGGTAAAAATACACTAAACAATTGAAATAAAATAAATCACAATAACAAACAGAAGATATGTTTACATTTTTTACATTTTTCCTGTATTTCAGAGTGTGTGACTATTGCTGTGGAGGTTTGAGGTAAATTGTTGCTGAAACATTTCTGTGTGAAAACTTACATTATGTTGAAACTTAATTCCAGTACTTAAACCAATATTTAAAGTAAATAAGAGTGCAACCCTCTCCTATAGTAATGTTAAACTATTGAAGTATCATTGCAGGCTAATCGGTAATAAAATTAATCGTACAGTATTAACCCGAATGCGTAAAGTGCCCGTGAATGGGTGACGACTGGGTCAATTTGTTGCGCTCTGTGTCTGTTTGTTCACCCTCCCTTCTTCTTGCATGACATGCTTACCGTTTGTTGCACATCTGTGGTGCGGGGACAGATGGCCGTTGTCATGCACTTTCACCAACGCCCTGCGTCACAATGCATTCTCTTCTTAGGGTGGGTTTGGCTTAAGGAGCACTGCCTTAGCCTGCCTGTTTTCAATGTTTGGTTTTGTGTATCTGCTTGAAAATGTATGAGCAGGTAGCAAAACTCGTTCTATAAAATCTTTATAGAACGACAAAGCAGCCTCTAGTCTCCAATGTCCTTCACAGAGGCCACACTGGACTAAGGGGTTAAAGAAAAAAACAATGAGACATTATGGGTGAATTCTACAGATAAACTGCTGGAATAATAATGTTTAGTTCCAGGAAACTAAGATAGACCTGTTGCAGATTCTGGCAGAAGTAGAGGCTTTGAAAAGAAGAGAAGAGCCACATGACAGGGATACAGAACCCCCGAGATGGCACACGCTGCATGCAAGTGCATGCAACCCTGTTGAAGAAAAAAAGAAGAAGTGAATAAGTGATTGTTTTTGTCATTGTCATAAACAGCAAGCACAGCACAAGGTGACACAACAAAATGTGTCCTCTACATTTAACCCATCACCCTTGTAAGCAGTGTGGGGACCTTGATCAAGGGGACCTCAGAAGCACCTCCTCACCAATTCTGCATCTTTCTCACTAGTCAAACGCATCACCCTGGTGGAACCCCAGGCATCACATGATTAGTTCAAATGACAGCCGTCATAATTAGGACTTTATTTTGGCAATTATATACCATTCCATACCAAGAGACCAATGGGCCAGATGTGGACTGCAGGCCGTAGTTTGCCCACCCCTGGTATAGAGTAAAGTATGGAGCTCCACTGAGTTTTATTCTGGGCCCTTTGTAATTTTTACCTCTTAGAAAATTTGTTCTTAGGCATGGAGTAAACATTTATGTAGACGAGTACACCTCTGTCAAACCGCCACAATGTTCGCTATAAGACTAAAGTGTTGTTAATTGGTTCTAGAGGTAAGATGCGAACAGAACATAGATCAGACTGTGCTGGTTTCTCAAATGTGCATCAATAAAAGAAAACTAGGCGTGGCATGATGCTGTTTTTTGATTGTCACATTCAAAACATTTTCAGGATAGCGTACTTCCACCTAAGAAATATTGCTAGGGTTTGGAAGTTTCTCTCTATCTCTGATAGGGAGAAATTAGTACATGCATTCATAACATTTAGACTGGACTACTGTAAGTACTGTAAGAGTGCTGCTGTTTAACTGGTTCAAAACTAGAGGTGGGCATAGATTAATTTTCTTAATCTAGATTAATCTCACTGTAATCTTGGAATTAATCTAGATTAATCTAGAGTAAACAAAATTAATCTAGATTCTAATCTACATTAATCTAGATTGAAATGGCTCATTTGAATTCTGCCGAAGTCATTCAGAATGTGTGCTACCCAAATAATGACTAAAAGTAAGTCTTTGAGAACGGGTTTCTCAAGCCAGGTGGCACATTAGACCAGGGGCTCATCTCCTGTTTCCAAAATGCATCACAAACTGCTTGAGAAAGCTGTTCTACTATGATAATTGGTGATGAAAATAAATTATGTTCAATAAGATGTACTTGTATTTACCAACTGTTTATTCAGTTAAATAGCTGCATCCATGTTACCACGTCACGTTTGATGTGGTAATTTCACAGTTCGAAGACATGTTCTTGCCCCCTACAGTGCAATTCGGCTAGGTATACATCCACGCTAAGATATCAAGGTGAAAGTCATCATAGTGTAGCAGTTCTTCTTCTGCGTTGTGTAACTTTTTGATTTAGTTTCTTGAACCACAAATGATGAGCTGACACCCAAGAGATTTTCTGTGCAAAGTGTATTCTGTACAAAAAGCAAGGTCGCATCAGAACATCGCATCACACATCGCGTCTTTCTGCACCTCTCTCTCTCACAACTCACGCCATGTGTCCAAGAGAACTGAACATTAACATAAAGCATTCATAATTTACAATACTGCATACCTGTACAAAAACCAACATCGCGTCAGAACATCTCGTCACACATCGAGTCTTTCTGCACCTCTCTCTACAATATACAGTATTAAAAGAACATAAAAAAAATATTCACAAAATAACATACACGCACCTCTCACAGCTCACGCCATGTGTCCAAGAGACCTGAAAAACAAAATAAAAGTCTTTAGGAAATAAGAAACTAAAAGACACAAGAAAGAAGAAATATACTTATAAATCTAGTGTAACCATTTGTGAATAGATTAACGGCGATATTTTGTGAATAGATTAACGGCGATATTTTTTTTATCGCCCGATAAGAGTCTCACGTTAACGCAGCACGTTAACGCCGATAACGGCCCACCACTATTCAAAACTCTACAGTCACGGTTCTTACGCAAATAAGAAAACATTGCCACATATTCTCTGCACTTAGTATATCTTAGTAACCCACCACAATCCCTTTAATCTAATAGAGAAGGCTTCAGGATAGTTGAAGTCACTGTTGGAAACAGGGCATTTGCTTATAAAGCCCCAAATCTATGGAACAACCTTCCAAGGAATATGTCTCAGAAAACCAGACTAATACTGTGCCATGAACAACCCAGGGTAGTCCAGCTCTGAGTAAAGGTTCTTGTTAAGGCTCCTGCCTATTTATTTGCATTTCTCTGTACTGTAGGCTTACATGATGGATTTTATCTTCATTTGGCAACATGGACGACCCTAATGGTGCTCTGAACAATCCCCTTCACTCTGGGGCAAAACCTCCCATTGCAGCACCCTGGCAGTAACTCCACCTGCAGCCAGGCTGCAGATGGTCCACAGCCCCTGGGCCCTGCATATTCCCCACACCGACAGGCAATGGGGGCCAGCCAAGCCTCAGAGGACCCCCAGGGACAGGTTTAGCATGGGTTACAGGAGAGCAGCTGTCAGTGAATTGGAACTAGATTCATTGAAAAAGAGGGCAGAGAGAGCCGATGCCATTGAGAAGAAAGGAGGGGACGTAGCAGACGACGAGGCAAGAACCCTCATTTGTGAATGGAAGCCAGTTGGTGAGGAAGCTGACGTTTTCTGTAAGTTCTGTAATGGTTCTATATGATAAGAATGGGTTTTTGGGACTTGTAGGATCTAGTGGAAACATTCACAGAGGCATTTTATACAATTCAATATATGTGATATTCTAAAAGAACTGTTCATTTTGGGGGGAATCTGCTCAAAAGAACCAAAACAAGGAAGTAAATTGGAAGAAAAGGGAACAACAATTACTGTGTGTGACTTAATGTCTTCAAAACACAGACAGCAGCAATTGAGGGGTGATACCAGTATTGAGAGATCATGACAGAACAGGCACTGTTGTCCATCTTTAGCGAAGGCAATTAGCTTATGATGGACAACCCCCTTTCCTCTCAGCACAGTGCAGCTCTAATAATCACACCCTTCGATTGTGCAGCAAAGAACCAGGTACTTCATGTCACCTTGCACTTGTAAACAATTAGTGGTGACATGAAATGCCACCTTCTGCCCTGTCTGGTAATTAAAGCGCTGTTTTTATTCACCAGGCCATTTCAATAAACATGTGTTTTTGATATTTTAATTGACACAAAACCTCGGGTGGGGTGGAGTAGGGGCCGGCCTGTGCTCTCTCACAATTTCTGTGCTGTAATAATTCCATGAAGTCCAAGAACTAAACCCAAACTATAACTCAGTTCTTGCAGTGTTGGCCTAGCAGGGAAGCGGACCAGTTATGGGAAGGTTGCCTGTTCGAATCCGCGAATCGCCAAGGTGTCACTGATCAAAGCATCTCCCCAACAAACTGCTCCCCGGGCACATTTCATGGCTGCCCACTGCTTACCAAGGGTGATGGTTAAAAGCAGAGGACACATTTTGTTGTGTTGCAGTGTTTCACAAAGACAATCACTCCTTTTTTCTTTAACAAACAAGGGCATTGCAACATCATTATCTTCTAATCTGATCTCGTCATTGTTTTATGTGTTATTTTATACAGGCACCCAACAGAGAACAGAGACGTAAAATCCCTATGAAGCATTGTGTTGTAAGTGATGGTACAGTGATGACGCAGAATATGAAATCATCCCCTAATAACCCAAACTATAACTCAGTTCTGTGAACAGTTCATCACCTCGCCAGAGAATGCACCAGAAAGAAAGCCTGCTGCTGAGTTATATTGGTCATTATTTTAGATTGTAATACTCATTGTCTGCATGTTTGTTATTTAGCGGGTAAAATGTCCACATCACCAGCAGGTGTCCGAGGTGCTTACGTTTCCTGGGCAACAGACAAGAAGATGCATGTGTACTGGTGACACTTGGATGTTGATGTACACTGGAGAAAGGAACAGAGCCACTGTGATACATGTTCAGATCCATTCTTAACCTTAATGCCTGACTAGACGGCTTCCAGATTTTGGGGAAAAAAATTCTATAATTATTCCCATATAACCATTCTAATGCTTAATTTTTTTGGTACATCAGTAATTGATGTGAAAACAGTCAATAAATCAATCACTTAATCATTGTGTATACAGTACTTGTCATACAAATACAAAAGTGCTTTACAAAAAGAAAAAAGTGTAGCCCCACCCCAGTTATAAACTATAAATAAATAAATAAACACACATTTTCACAACACTAAAAGCATCAAATATAGCAACTGTCACATGATTCCATCCATGTGACTGGGAGCAACATGGAAACAAGGTAACGAAATTGGCAAGATGGCCACTGCCAGCCGCTCAGTCATTGATTGACACACGTCAACGAGACTCAGCTCCACTCCTTCATCTTGTCCTGTCCCCATACCGGGAACCACTCCACCTAGTGGACATCTCTACTCACTCTCTAAAGCAGAGTAATTGGCCATGGAACAGTTTGTGGCCGTGGCGCTTCAGAACGGCACCATCCACTCACCGGCCGCGACAGGGTTCCTCTTTGTTTCCAAGAAGGATGGTGGTCTGAGACCCTGCGTGGACTATCGTGGCCTCAGCAAAATCACCGTAAAAAAAATCTAACACCATTGCCCCTTGATGCCCTCTCGGGGGCCAAGTATTTCACAAAACTGGATCTACGCTCGGCCTACAACCTCATCCGCATCCGAGAGGGTGACGAGTGGAAGACAGAATTCATCACCCCCACTGGTCACCTCCAGTCATTAGTTATCCCCTTTAGACTGTGCAATGAACCCACCGTCTTTCAGCAGTTCATTAACAATGCTCTCCAGGACATGCTGGGACGGTGGGTGTATGCTTACCTGGATGATGTCCTCATCTACTCACCCATCTTGGAGAGTCACTCAATCCCACATCCAACATGTGAGAGCAGTCCTGAAGAGATTGCTCACCCACCGACTGTACTGTAAGTTGGACACGGTCCAGACCGGGAGTTGCTTCTTCTCACTGAAGATCACTCCGACGCAGCGGCATTACGGGGTGGGGGACCGTGAGCTGTTAGCAGTCAAGTGGGCGAGGCAACACCCCCTTTCTGGTCTGGACCGATCATCAAAACCTCATCACTATCAAAGCATCCAAACAACTCAATCCCCATCAGGCGAGGTGGGCCCTTTTCTTTGAACAATTCAACTTCTATCTATCTTACCGTTCCAGGAACCAAAAAGCCTCCCACTGTCCCGACAGCACCCTCCAGATTCCCTATCCTCTGACCCCGAGCCCATTCTCCTACCTCATCGCATCCTGGGTCCTCTCCGGTGGTCCATGAAGACTAAGGTCTTGGCTTCCCAGACGTCCGACCCTGGCCCGGCCAACATCCCACCAAGGTGCCTGTACGTCCCCAACACCTTCCTGTCCGATGTGCTGAATTAGGGCCACTCCTCTGTTCTCTCGGGCCATCCAGGATGTCAAAGGACCCTCTACTTCATTCACAAGGTGTTCTGGTTGCCTTCATTATGGCGGGATGTACAGGCTTACGTGGACGCCTTTGACGACTGTGCCTGGGCCAAGACTCCAAACACTCCTGCAGTTGGTCGCCTGCATCCTCTTCCCATTCCTCATCATGCCTGGACCCACCTTGCCTTGGACTTCATCACCAGAATGACCACCATCCTGACCTTAGTGGATCACTTCTCCAAGGCGGTCCACGGGTCCCTGCCCGGCCTACTGTCCTCAGCCACAACTGCTGACCTCGTGCTTCAACATGTTGTCCGTCTCCATGGGTTCTCCCAGGTCTCCGATCTGGGACCTCAGTTTGTCTCAGCTGTGTGGAAGGACTTCTGCCGCCTCATTGGTTCCACCTGCTGTCACTCCTCTTGCTACCACTCTCAGACCAACAGCCAAGTGGAGAGAACCAACCAACAGCTGGGACGATACCTGTGGTGCTTTGCATCAGACCATCAACGCACCTGGCCCGGTTTCCTCCTTTCGGCGGAGCTGGCCCATAACCTGCAGGTTTCCTCCGCTACCACCCTCATTCCAACGGCCAGGTGGAGAGAACCAACCAACAGCTGGGACGATACCTGCGGTGCTTTGAATCAGACCATCAACGCACCTTGCCCGGTTTCCTCCTTTGGGAGGAGCTGGCCCATAACCTGCAGGTTTCCTTCACCACCGGACATCGCCCATTTGAAGTCTGTTATGGCTTTCAACCCGCCATCTTCACTGACCAGGTGCCCGCAGGTGGAGTCCCTTCGGCCCGTCAGATGATCCGTGGCTGCCTAAATGCCTGGAGAACAGCGCAGTCGGCCCTCATCATTTGGAGCACTGGACCGACTACGAACAGGAGGAGCGGTCCTGGATTCCGAGTCGTTTCATCCTGGACCCTTCCTTGGTGACTGAGTACCGGCAGCGTTCCGGGGACATTGGGAGTCGGCCCTGGAGGGGGGGTACTGTCACATGATTCCATCCATGTGACTGGGAGCAACACGGAGACGAGGTAATGTGACTCCTATAAATTGGCAAAATGGCCCCTGCCAGCCGCTCAGTCATTGATTGACACATGTCAACGAGACTCGGCTCCACTCCTTCATCTAAAAGTAAGACCATTCCTGAACTTCTCATATCCTCTCTCCTTACATTTACATTTACAGCATTTATCAGACGCCCTTATCCAGAGCAACTTACAATCAGTGGTGACAGGGACAGTCTCTCTGGACTCAGGGACTCAATGGTAGTAAGTGGGATTCGAACCCGGGTCTTCTGGTTCATAGGCGAGTGTGTTACCCACTAGGCTACAACCACTCCTGAACTCCAGCCTCTAGTCCTGTCCCATACTAAATTGTACTGTAACATGAACGACAACATCCGTGTGGTGTTGCGGCTTACACTGGTTCGCGTTCGCATAGTATGTCGGAGGGAAATGACCTGCAGTCCCACGGCACCGGGGTTCCTCGTCTCCTCCTACACACGCTCACGTTCTGGTTCTGTGGACCATGACAGCAACAAAAATAGTAGCAAATCAAGACCAAATCAACACCAGCAACTGAGGAAACATTACGATAAACTTGTATAAAAAAACACCAGAAATGATGAAGAGAAATGATATCACCCATGGGACCAATGGGTTACCTGTTGTTTTTTTTAAATGTCTGTCTACATGTGTTAGAAGAGGAGATCCCTGCATGGTCAAAAAATAAAATGTGCAATTAGATTTTCATGTATGTATGTATGTAGATGCTGTAAATGGGGTGTGAATTACAGCATCTATTGAATATTCACCAGGAAATGCTGGGAGACTTTATGGCACAGGAATACCAGGCATGTATAATTCATCTCCAGGAATGGCTTGTCTTAGGCTAAGGACCCCGTTTTTTTTCCCACCTTCATCAGCCTCTCCCTATACCCCCGATCCCCCCCCCTCCCTGTGCTTTGCCTCGCCTTCTTTCCTGCGGTGGTGGGATCCCGGGGGGCGGATTCTATCTGTCATGCACACGATGCTTTGATGTCATATTCTGTGATCAACAGGAGGAGCGCTGGTGCAGCTCATCAGTGGAATTATTTATCAGCTACTTTTGCAGTGTTGCCTCAATTATTCAATTGCTTCGTTGCTGAAGACAGCCGATTTTGAGTGCAGAGGGAGCCCTTTTATTTGTGACGACGCCCATAGTGCCACTGTTGCTGCTCCACTAGCCAATACAGAGCCAGGTATTCATCGGTATCCTTTTAGTTGAAGCCTTATACTCCTGCATACATTATCTTCACACGGGAGCTTAACCTCCAGCTGCAGCACCGAGCCTTCCAACAGATCCACTCTGGATCTCCACAGATGTCTGAACTGCAGAATCTTTTTTTTTTTTCATCTTTGTAATACCATAAGGGAACAGAGCTCAGTTCAGTCAGACAGCATTTTTCAGTGAAATTCAGCTGAAATTCCTGTTGGTAGGAATCATAATTGCAAAGCAGCAAAATGCATGAAAACCTGTGGTCCATGGGGTTTTTCTTGACTTGATCGAAAATGTTATGTGATGCACATTTGATATTTCTTGCTTCATAGCTGAGTCCGCATTTTTTTAAAAAATTAAAAATCCGCTAAAACTTTTTTTATGACAGAAAAGGTGACTTGGCCTACGATCATACACTTAACTGAAGGTACCTTTGAAAGAATTTATCAAAGTGCTTCTTCATTTTTTTAAACACAAATCATGACGAAAGACGTAGAAATACCTGAAATTTTGAATTAACTTCTTTAAAATTGAATCAAGCAAAATTACCAGACCCCCATTACCAGTCATTAACATGTCAGTGTTTTCGCATGTATAATTTTTTCCATGATTTTTTTTATGATCCTTCAAAAAGTATTTTTTTGTCAGTTTACCAGCGATAGATTTGACGTTTGGGATTATTCATACATTGATTATTCATACAAACTCACCCCTTGTCTCCCCTTGTTTAATCAGTGGTATGTAATTGAAGCGAGTGTCAACTGGAAATGCACCGTGAAAAACGCAGGATTTACGTAAGAACCATGTTGTGTGAGAGAGAGAGCAGTGGAGAGAGAGAGCACCTGACTTGGCCTGACATTGTCACTCTATCATGAGGAGCCATCCCCCATATTTCTCCCTCTATGTAAACCCAAGTTCATGGTGTCATTCATTATTACTCAAAGGGAAAGTGCTCCACTGGCCCGAGGCCAGGATTGCTCTTCAAGCCTCAGGTTTTGAGGGGACTTTAAATGCCGTACCTGGATAATGCCGAGTGTCAGAACAGGGCTTTGTTTCAGTGTTTCATTAGAAGCTGGCTCGGTTGGTTCATTTACAGACAAATGAGAAATAAAGCATGTTTAAATGTGTGTGTAGGGGTGCTAACACACCAGGACTGTTGTCTTTTTGAGAAGTGGTAATAAGGCTAATACTGAAGCAGAGTAAGACTACTGTTTAATCTGGATTAGGTATTGCCATTATATTATGGTATAGACATTGACCAGTATGACGGTCCAGTAAAATTGCTATGCAGTATCTGAATAGCCGTCAAAAACATGAATCCATTACAAAACGAAAGCAAGGTCAAGTCCTGGAGTTGAACTGAAGGATCCAATGGGCCAGTCATTGGTTAAGTTTCCATATTTTATCACAACTCCAGATAAAAAATAGATTTTGCTCTGTGCCCATTTTACAGAGTCGATAGCATTACGACATGCTGGTTCTATTAGCAAGTTCATACTCTGATAATTTTTTTTTCTTCTTTGTGTATGACCCGCATAAAAACAAATCGAATGCAACAACCTCAGTCTTAAAGCTCATAACACACCTGAGTTCTTGTACTTATTTGCATTAATAGCCACTAAACATTTGATGTGTAGCAATGGCGATAGTGCATACACCTATTCGCACCCACCAGTTACGTTGTTCTTCTTTTCTGCCATTTCTCACTTCTTTTTGTTACTTCCCCTGCTCTCTTTTTTGTCTTATGTGGTCTTATGTAACAGTAATAATTATCACTTCATAAAAAGCTATTCTACTCATTGCTATGCAGAACCCCAAATTACTTTGGTATAAGACAAATAAGGTCACTGTCTGTTCCAAAACCTTCTCAGGCTGCTTTTCACGGAACATTGCAATTTTAATAACGCATCTGAAATATTCAGTCAGCAGTCACACATCAACAGACGTGGCCTAGATAACTAGGTAACAGGCTAAGAGTTGGTGTTTACATGCATTTATCACTGCACACTAACAGCAGCGCTCTACTGATAGCAAAAGCATGCTTGCCAAATCCAATTATGCTCCATAATATCACCAATATCATTGGAAACTAATGGTATTTAAATGATTTAATTTTTATCCCTCCACTTATATAATCAGTGATCCAGGCATTAGAACATTAGAAGAACATAGTGATTGAATTGCACAGTTTTAAATACAAAAACTAATCTAGCCTACAACATATGGATATTTTCACTGGTCAATGATGAAAGGTTTGAGCTATTAAAACAAATCTAAATGATATAATGTATAAGAGGGTGTTGCAGATTTCCTGTTCATAATATGTTTCGACTTCAAATCTGCCCATGAAATTTATATAATTAATATTTTATGCCATGCGTTCATACTGAAATTGATTTCCTTTCATTTTCCGGCCTCATCACAGGGGCTATTACCAGGGTCAAGAGTAAATCAGACCTTTGAATGGCGTACAACCGACAGGCTGATCTCAATAAAGGGGCTAGCTGACAGTAAAACAAAAGATGCAGGCATTTAAAAATGCAGAGTACATTCAAGGGGGAGAGGCTTGCATGTTTTCTATCAAGACATCTTCTCATTTCCATTTTAAAAGGATGCATAATCGAGTTAGACTTCAATTTGTTCCGCGATTTGATCTACGCACTGTCAAAGAGAGTCATCTGAGGCCTAGGTGCCCGAATTTTCAAAATCCTATACAGCCTATATAACAATGGTTGTCTTGTTAAAGAAAATAAGCAATGGCTTTAAAACACCTCCTCTGTGGTATTCAGCCTAAGAGGCTGTTGTGCATGTCCGCTGCAGTCTCCACCTGCAGTGAATAAAGTTACCAGAAACAATGTCAATGTCAATTTCTAATGGATTATGAAGCATTGTGCATTGCCATAAGATCATATAACAGCTAGTAATCTTATATATATAATATATATATTATATATTCTGGTAAACAAATATATCTAATATTAAATATATATAAGATTACTAGCTGTTATATGATCTAATGGCAATGCACAATCTATTGCTTCATAATCCATTAGAAATTTAGAAATGATGTTTTATGAGCCTCTGGCTTATGATGAATATTGAATAATCCCACCTGTACTGTACAGCTCCATGGCAATTATCAAAGCATCTTCAGAGAACATCTTAAAGACTAATCAAAGCGATTTCTTATCCGGCAGCGGCGATGCTCCTCCTGGCTTCTCGCGGCAATGGTGTTCGCGAAGGACATCGGAGGTTTATGATTAATCTGCAGGAATCCACTCCGGACCGGAGATCCCGCCGTCACACACTGCACTCATCATTCATGCCGCTCGCCGTGCTCCAGGCCGGAGAGCCTAAGATATTCATCTTGTGTATATCTTTACCAAATCAAATGTTGTCACAGCGGTGCAGGTTATCCACATTACTTGGAAATTGTCCAATATATCTTTCCTGCAAGATCACGAGGGCCCGGGCCATCAATCAATGACGGCGAGCTGCCGCCGCATCCCTCGGCCCTGTCCTGCCGCTGCTCCTGTGCCATTTTCTCCCTTACTCGGGGAGAAAACAGGCCCGGAGTTCGCCTCCTTCATCTGAGAAAAACAGGCCTTTCATGATCAGTCATGAACCCGTGACATCGATAAACTTTCCTGTGCCACGCCTGCAGCTGCGGCCGTCTGTCAGGCCGATTCCCGTTTTTTGTAACTAGGAAACGGGGCCTGTTCCTGCTCGCCATCTCTGTGGACTGGCGATTGCTTCGTAAAAAGCATTACAAGAGCATGATATATTTTGACATTGACATACTTTGAGCTCGTATCGATCAGAGGCGGGAACAGGAGGGACTGGGGGGGGACATGCCAGCTCGGCAGCCCTAATTCTCTGATGGGATTAAGGACAATGAAGGACATTCATATGATTCACGCCATTTTAACAGCTGACACATGAGGGAAATTTAAAGATCCTCCGTCGCACCGCATCCTGCTAGCACGCAAGTGCAGAGCGGCTAATAAAAATGATTTGTGACGTCGTTCTTAATAATTTTACCGTTTTTTTCCTGTCAGCATTGATCTTCCGGAGCTCTACACACCGCGAGCAATCCTTCTGTTATCACCCGGGAGTCAGAGCAGTCGACACGCTGCTCGCCCATTTCTCCCTGACACAAAGCTACGGAAAAACAAATAACAGCCTGTTAAGTATTTGCCACTTCCTGGCGATTTGTCGGTTAGTGCCTCTCCATATTTAATCTTTATCTCCAGGCTTGGCAGCAGGCACCACTGCACATTTCGCGGAGAGACCAAAAAGCTGTTGTTTTCCATTTTTAGGAGCCTTCATCCTGTTAGCATGAATCAGCTTGTCTTGCCTGCCTCTTTTCCCGGCAACATGAATCAGTTTTATTCAGCCCCCTCCAGACAGGCCGCGGCGCGCGTTACTGTGATGAAGACGGGATGCTTCTTTATTTGCCCCTCGCACCACAGCAGCCAGGTGGAAGGCCGTTTCATTGCAGAGACGTTTAAGCACTTGCAGAGGTGCAGAAAATTGTTCGTAAGGATGATGAGTCCCGTAATGATCATGTTTTGTAGACTGACTAGAATAAGTGTTTGTGTGTGTGCGTGAAATATATGCTGCAACTATATATTGTAATTGTAATTCCGCTGTGAATTTATTTAATTTTAAAAAATGATCTTAATTATCAATATATGCAGGCTTGTCGGTATTCATTGTGTTTCAAGGAATCAGCACTACATAGAGTTGAAAATCTTTTATATTATCTCTTATGCTTTGCAAAACTACAGCTACAAATTTAACTTTACTATCTAATTATGACATTACATAATATATAGATAATATGCTATCAATTGAAATGTCATTTATCACATGGTTTTAAGAAAAGAAAAATGCCTGCGTTTATACTGAAATAGGTGTCACGTCCATGCGGGCATGACGCGGCGGGTGAACGGAGAGGAGGACGAAGAGTGACGAGGAATGACGAGGAATGAAGGACGCTTTCACCTGACATCACGGAACAGGGGTTTAATTAGTGAATCACAGGACAGGGGAGACATCCGAGACGTAGACACTGGTGAACACGGAACATAACGTCAAAGACCTGACAGCGGACAGAAACGAACAGGGCAGCTTTATACAATTAAACACAGGTGAAAACGATTAGGGAACATTTCACAGGACAACAATTAAACTCCGGTCCGGATCCTGATCCGGACCGGAGTAACCCCCATTTCGGACCGGATCCTGACAATAGGATGTAAAAAGCTTGGATAATAAAGAGATTTATAGACACACTCTCTGGCAGTAGCGACGAAGCCCCATCCATGTAAACATGGTCAATAACGGAGCATTTCACTCAGTGGGGCTGCAGATCCATTTCTTCAAGCCAAGAGCTGATGAGTATTACACATAATGATTTGGACACAAATTATGGGCGATAGTACAAGTGTTAAACCAGAGATTAAAAAACGTCTGGAGTCATCCGAACGGAAATCAGCAGTCCCTCCAACTTGCTGGCCGACTTCACAGCGTTACCCTTGAAGAGCGGAGATGAAAGATATCACACTTCTCACACTTCTTCTGCTCTCCCCCTCACTCCTCTCCTACTCCTACCATTAACTTATGCGCTACCTTGAGTTACAAACATTCTGTGTTAATATAGCGTATAATTTGACACTAAATATGCGGACTTGTACAGCACAGCAGCTGATTCCGGAAGCGCGTGTCACCGTGCCATCTGTGTGGGGTCAGGTGGCACAGGCTCTCGCTATTCACTGCGGACGAGAAGAGGCGATGTTGTATCACTTCAGGGCGGGGCGCGGGACAGTGTTGTCTGGTCACAGGGGAGCCGGAGGCAGTTTATTTCCCCGACTCTCAGTCAGAAAATTCCGCCATTCGTTTGACACTGTGAGGATTTTTTTTTTTTTTGTGGTAAATGGAGATTATAGTTTATAGTCTCCGGGGAGATTTGTGGACGGTGGGTTTTTTTTCTTGTCAACAGGGGATGCTTACTGCCTCTGTGTGACTGACTGACAGACCGTTCATCTGCTGTGTATTATATGCCACTTCGACCTTACTAATTTGTTATAAAGGATGAAGCTGAAGATGGTACATCAACCCACACAGAAGGCCTGAGTTGATGAATAATTAGCTTTGTTATCCACAGATTGATGATTTAATGCCCTTTCTCTCCATCGTTACCTCCAGCGTTCATCAGAATCTGGTTTCTGAGACGGGGCTTTTGACTTCAATGATGGCAGAGGCTGACTGGACCCGGCAACACTGGAAAGAACAGTGGGAAGCCGGAGAAGAGCTGTACCTTCCGCCTTCCTCGTCCAGCCTCCTTCCTCGCCCTCGTGCCTCCCCGAGGAGCAAACGAGGAGCAGAAATAGACGAACGCACGCTGCATGACGTTAAGTTCTGTAGGCAGAATGCCTGAGAGCGCTCACCCACTCAGTTCACGTCTGGTCAATATCTCTGTGGGCTCCACCGAAGGAGTGCCCACTTTAGTTTACCGCTTTTATTGCACGCAAGCACTTCTCTGTGTGAAATGTAGAAGGAAGATGTGGGCGAAAATCCAGGAATGAAAGAAAAAAAAAAAATATTTGTGTAAATCAGCAGCACTCTGTGCTTTTTAAATGTTAGACTGAGCATGACTGTGATGGAATCGTAGCATCTGACAGTAGCAACTATTGTGTCACAATTGTATTTTTGTCACAAGATGCTGCACTAGATGATGGCATTTTAATGATGTATCTGTCATGACAACTTTCATCAAGTTTAATGAAAGCCTCACATGAATATTAAAGATTCATCTGCTCTTCATTACAGTCATATTGTCTGATATGAGGTACAGTTTTACTTTCCCCCATCAAGCATCCCATCATTATTTAAGAACTGCATTTTATCAAATAGGCAGTGGTGGCCTAGTGGTTAAGGAAGCGGCCCCGTAATCAGAAGGTTGCTGGTTCGAATCCCGATCTGCCAAGGTGCCACTGAGGTGCCACTGAGCAAAGCACCGTCCCCACACACTGCTCCCCGGACCCCTGTCATGGCTGCCCACTGCTCACTCATGGTGATGGGTTAAATGCAGAGGACAAATTTCACTGTGTGCACTGTGTGCTGTGCTGCTTTGTATCACGTGTGACAATCACTTCACTTTCACTGGAACACATCCGTGGAATCAGTCTGGTGGGTGTTAAGGGGTTAAAGTCAACTAGATTCCCTTGCAGACTCTCTTCTCCTCGCTTTTGCCAACACACAAGAGATCAGAGCTCGTATGCACACACGCGCCCAGAAACCATAAAAGCGGGCAGCATATTTCCCATACAGCAGCACACGATCCCGTTGTTCCATATTCATGAGAAAGCGAGGTATTTTTTCCGCAGCCCGCTAATACGGCCATAATCTCTCCTACTCAGGGCCTTAGTGCAGCGTTCTCTCTGAGGAAGGCGCTCAGGCCAGGCGTGGGGGGCTGGGTGGGGTTTGGGTTGGGCTGGATTACCCATCACCCTCAGGCAGCCTTAAAGGTTTCACTTGCTGGGAATATACACTTTCACACAAGCACAGCATGCGGCACGACACGGGCGGAGCCTCTGCCGTTGCCTGCACGCACGCATGCTGATAACATGGCAATGCTACAATCTGACAATGCGCAAGCCCGTTCACACACACCAAGTCAAGCTTTTTAGATGCGCGCGGACCTCGCAGCGTGCCTACTGTGCGTTTGTAATAGAGAAATGTGGGTACGGAATACGGCATCTACTATCCCTGTCAGCTCCTGGCACTGCTGCTAGCAGGTGCCATCATTCTGATGCAATCGCCGTGAAGTGACGAGGTGTGACGCCGGAGCTCAAAATTGCATTTCTTTCATCCTCCGTGTTTCCTGTAAATTAAAGCGGGGAAAACAACATGGTTGCCTCCAGCTTTGTTTGGTTGCTATTTTTTCTTTTAATTAGTTTGAATAGCATTATACATGTTGTATATTCAAATGCAACACACACACAGCAACCATCAAACACGGAATGGACACTAAGTCGCATTACCAAGAATGTCGTGGCGGTGGGGACAGAGCAGGGAAGAAGGACATATTCACGGCACTTTCACTAGACAGGGGATGTACTTCTAACAAAAGCACATTATACAGGACAGGGTACAAAAAATGACCCGACTCAGGTTATATTTATACACGTACATCAGGTGTAAGAACCGCAAAGCAGACAACATGAAACTCCAGACAGAGTCAGAATCGTGCGAAATGTGAAATGTAAAAAGCTGGTGACGGAGCTATTGACTGAGATTATTGTGAAAATTATTTACACTGAAGTGACATTCAAATTAGGAACAGGAAATTAGGATAATTTCCTTAGCAGTCACGCATTCTGGGCGGGACCATGTGGGACAACCTGCACCTTTATATGCTCATGGCCTGATGTTTCTCCAGCTCTGCTCTGATGTCCTGCTGCCCGTTTCCTGGCGACTTATCCAGGAATTTTCCCTGCTGTGAGTGTTTCCGCATGGTTCGATGTTGCTGCCTTCACGTCTGATTTAGCCCCCTGCGGTGAGTGTTTCCCTGTGTACTGAACTCTGCCGGAGCTCTTGTCCCTCTCAGCTGCCCGTCTTCCCAGTCGTCCAGATTCCAGATTATACATGATAGTCACTCCAAATGTCATTTTTTAGAGGTGGTAAATAGTGAAAACTGCATCAGATAAATCACTTAAACTCATTAAAAGTAGTGAACGCCTTGTCCAAGCTGTGCCTAGCCAATCCTGCACTTTATCGTCGTGAATTTGCTCTTATTTAATAAACTTTGTGTGCACCCACATTTGCATCCCCCATGAAAAGCCCCAAGACAATACTCCAGTAAATAAGAAAGCATCCTCACCATATACTGGCAAAGAGAATTTTTCTTTTCAGGTTTAGGGGCACCTACTGAGAAAATAGAAGTATATATATCTGAGGGAACTGTGTGTCCCCCCGGGAAGTGCATACATATGCACCACGCTGCACATAAACTTACAGAGACAGGCACACACCCGCCTTCAAAAGCAAATACAACTGCATGCAGACCTGCACTGAGCTTATTTTCATGCAGCAGCCACACCTAATCGCATGACTCCGGTTAACCTGACAATGAACTCAAGCAATCGCAACCTGGAGTTATCGCGTCGGAGCACAATTAGTCATTTGACACCGGACATTTTTGAGATTGCTGAAGTGACAGAAAGAGAAACGTTGTCTCGTTCGGTCTGTAGCAGGACGACACTTCTCTCCTGTTTAATGACTGATGTTATAACCACCCTGCCCTACAGTTCCTCCTCCTGGTGGCCAGTCTTTATTCGATATGCCGCTGTTCAGACAATCTGCAGCCCTAATCGCAGGCAGCAGAAGCGGAACTGTTACCCAGCAGCCCCCTCGTCTGCTTGCGCCCTGCGCCGCTGGGTTCACGCTGCTCTGTGGCATTTTGCCGCCTCGTCTTGAACAAGGAGTCATCCGTCGCCCGTGACACCACACGCTGAGCTTCATGCTAAATGACCTGCCTTGAGATATTTTCCTAAAGGAGTTGTATGCTGACTCCAGGCGGTTTACCAGCCTTGTGAGCAGTGGAACTAGATCATACAAAATTGCTTTAAACGTTCATTTAAACAGTCTGTGAGAGTGAAAGTTTACTTTCATTTCAGTTATCCCTCCCTTCAGAGGGACACTTGAACTAAAGACCTAACCAAACCTGGGGAGAAGTGACAGTCTGCAGGCACACACTGCCCTAACCATTTCTTAATAATATCAAATGGCATTTTGTACAATCTTTGTAGAATTTTTTTTTTCTTGCCACCATGAATGCATTTTTTCTATAAGGCACGATTAAAGCATATTACTATAGTTATATTATAGATTACATCTCATTCACTGAGAATCATTATTTATAGACCCATCATAAACTGTCAATAAATTGATTACAATCATTGACTTATTAAAGTTTGTTGACATTTAAATTAAAGTGTAATAATTGGAACATTCCTATTCATGTAGGTAGCCTTCTGTTTAATGGAGACCACTGGGGGGCGGTATGAAGTCTTCAGGGTTACCGCAGTCATCCAAGATTGCAATCCAGTGGTGTTTCCTTTGATCATCTCAACACTGAAAAGTTGTTGCTTACTTTACAATTAGCTTTGTTCCATCAATGAGAAGCTGTTGCTGAGCAACATCAGTCAGGTAGATTGCCGTGATGCTACAACAAGGCAAATGAGTTGTAATGATATTTTAGGAGATGTGGTGGTTTGAAAGGAATCAGTGCTCCTAGGATTCCATTCGGCCAATCAAAATGCCAGGTTGGAGCCAAGCTAATTGGCTCCTGATACATGGCCATTGCAGACAAGCCAGAGTAAGAACATGCTGGCTGACGTACCTCACAGCCAGTAAGAACATGCTGATCCATGACAGCGTTGCTGATATTTATTCTAGATGAGAATGTTCAGTCATACGGCAAGAAAGATAGCATCTGCAAAAAATCATACCCGGGCTCAGTGTGAAGTTTTGGGGATTTCTTTTCCAACAAAGAAACAGTTTCACAGACTGAAGACAGTGAGCAATTTATTTCCCCCACTCATTATACTGCTGTTGGCAGTGCCGTAGCTCTTGCCAGTACAACAATCCAACAGAGGATTCTGGCTCATCTGTTTAAATTGAGATATGGCGCCTCGCAGGGGGATTCGTGGCATGTGGAAAGGTAAAGGCGCTTTATCCTTCCCCGCCACTTTGTACAGATAAAGGCCCTGGGCCCCGGAGGCGGTTGTTTAGAGAGAGAGGGACTTTTAATTCAGCACCTCTGCCAGGCCAGGGGAGTCAAGTCAGCAGAAAGCAAGCATCGTGTGACCAAATCCCCCAGAACTCTCACTCAATTTATTCTGTTACAAATGCATTATAATTATTATTATTTTTTTTTTTGCAAAATGCAGTAAGATTAATTATTCACTTTACAGGGGGATAATTAAAACCAAATTTTCAAGTAATTGAAGGAAACTTATTGTGATATGGTGAGGGAAAGTTGTCAAGTGTGCATTTTGTAGTCTAATTAACACAGACCCACCAAATTTTTTTTTAACTATTTCTATCTACGGTATGTGTGTATGTTTATTTCTTTCTTTGTGTAAGTGTTTGTGTGTGTGTGTGCACAGTTTTCACAGGGCAAACAACACCTGAGCCTGGCAGTTGTATGAATTCCAGAACCAAAGGAAAACACATCACCCTGTTTTAATGTTTTCAAATTATAATTATCCACACACACACATGCACACAAACACACACACACACACGCACTAAAACTATACAAAATGACTACAGAAGAGAGAGGGAATGATCCATTGTGCACACCCACTACTGTTAGAGTGTGGTATACATGGATGATGTCAGGGCAGGCAAATAAACGCACTTCAACCTGACACTTCTGTGAAATCATGAGAAGTGGGAAGCAATTAGCGGGAGAATCGCATCACTTTCCGACGTCATGAGCCATTTAATTGAAGCTTTTCTTAGCCCTGCCAGGGCCACAGCTCAGCTCACAGACATAAGGCCGTGCTTAATTGGGTTTGTTAAGAGTCCCAGTAGTTTGAGCTTTCGCAGGGGTGCTGTCAGATGCTCCAGATGACACTTACGATTTTGAAGGTACCACTTTCACTGTCCACTGTGGTAGTGAAATGGTGGCCCTCCCGTGCCTGCATCATTTACTGGGGCATGCTGTCATAACCTGGTCCTGCTGACATCTGAGCAGTGGTGTCTATGGATGGATTTCAAAGAAACAAAAAAAGAAGTTTATTTATTTATTGTAGAGGAAGGGCATCTTTTCACTTTGCAAACAAGCATAATGGAATAAGGTTGGCGATCAAGCATTCAAGCATGAATTATTATTTATTATTAGTAAATATTATAAATCAGGATTGTTTCTGATGACTACAGAAATGTGTAAATGTACAGAGGAACTTATGATTGTGAATGCTTATTTATATTCAGTGTGATTTAAGGAAGCACCACTAGATGGAGCTGATCCACTGTGGACAATCACTCCCTTTTGGTCTCCAAATGGATGACATCATGCTCACCCATAGTCCTTACTGGATCTGTTCCCTGTCTTCTGCAGCTTTGAAGCCAGGCCTTTCTCTATTCTCTGTTATTGCCGTTGCTGTGAGAGATTTGTGCGTTTTTTGCTTTCGTTCTGACCATCGCACCTGCGTTTCTGTTTGCTTGTACTGCTGCAGAAGCAAAGCGATTTAGTGCTTCTGCAGCTTCATTCATGCAGCGAACATGACAGGCGGTGCTGCTGCTGATAAGAGCTTCTGAAATGTCCTTCTGCCATGTTCACCTTGTATTCAAAGAAGCCTTTACACCAAATTGTGGTCCTCCTGTGCTTCAACCCCAGAAGAAAAACCTAACTACTATAAGTCTCTTCAGGCGATTCACTCAAACATGGCTACTGGGCCTTGGGAATCATTTTTCTTCTTTTGCCTAATTTTCTTTAGCAATGTAAAGGCATGCAGCTTAATTACATGCAGCACAAAAACAGAAGTCATTTATCTATAGTCTCGCTGAGCAGCAACACTCAAAAAACGGGCTCGGTGTAATAGCGAAACAGGATTAATGCATTTTGGATCACACAGGATAAAAATGCCGCCCACCCATAACCTTGCAACAAATATGCATGCTCTGAAATTAATTTGAATGAAGAGCTTGTTGTAAGTGAATTAATGGTGAGTGCATAATTTCTGATGCACTGAACGATTGCATATTCTGAGCATTGTTGTCTTTGCATGCAACGCTTACAAGAGAAATTCGATTGTTATCAGGTCTCAGGTCATATCTGTATCAATCAGGTTGCAATTGATTGGCACATATAGATTTCGGAGGATTGTCAACTCGTCCTTGAATGACCCTACTTATCTTTCCAAGGTTAGCACTCAGAGAATTTAACATTAATACAAGTTTCCCTAGCCTGGCTATGAGCATGGCTAGAGATGTATAAAGAGTACTTTAGACATTCTGCTTCACCATTCAGAGAGTGGCAACTCTATGTCATCATAAGGGAAAAGGTTTTTCCATGCTTTTTCATGCTTTGCCCACCCACAAAATTCTCCTGGAAAAATGCTGACATGACTTCCTGTTTGCACCAAACATCATGGTTGGTGAATGTTATTGATGATGTAATTTCCTTGAATGCTATAGGCCACTCTCCTCCTCGTCCTGCCTCTCTCTTCCTCATTAACATTTAAAGGTACAGAAACGGCGCGTCCTGGGAAAATTTCATGGCTCAAAGTTGCTGTAATTCTGCACCAAGGCTGAATTTCGGAAAGAGACTTCAGATACAGTATTAGGCCACCGCCAATAGAAAGAATAGAACTACTGATAGAAAAGCAAAAAATTAATCAGGGGACCTTTAACATGATTTTTAAATTTGTTCTGTTAAATTGTTTTTGCATTTTTATACAACTGTAGTGTTTCTCATCCCTAATCTTGGAGTAATACATGCAAAAAACTTTCCATTCTAATTTGGCCTTGACATGATGAGCCTGACATGATTCTTAATGGCCTTATAATAAAGGTGGTAGGTTGCAAGTAGTGTGAGTTTGATTGAACAGTTTGTGCAGTACTTTACATTACAGTACTGTACAATTTTTCCTCCCTCTGATGATGAATCTTCAAACTGCTGTACATAGAAACCTTTCAAGTGTACATAGTGTACTGTGTAACAGTCCCAGTATTTATAGAAAAAAAACAGAACAATTCTGCTCGATTGAATCAGATTAAAGGGCTTTGAGTAAAAGAAGAAAGAAAGAAAGAGAAAGAAAGCAGAAATAATAATAAAGTTGCTTGAGAGGCTATAGAGGTCTGAGTCAATTTTCCAGTGCTTTTCTGTATAGCCTCTTCCTCCAAACAACATAATCCCTCAGTGCATTTCCGTCTGAAGTGCCACTGTCTCCAAACAATAAACTGGCAGAGCTGTAACAACCTGGGAACTGAGGGCTTTTACCAACAAAACACACACACACTCACTTTGTTTCTATTCATGTCTTTGTCGGAACCACCAAAATGTCCCTATGCTGGTGTTTGTCACTGTTAACACTCTGGTCCAAATAGGTGCAAACACACTTACCTGACATTTTCAGGCTGGAAGTCCTGTCTGGATAGAGTAGAGAAATCTGCAGCTTCATCTAATAGGCAAAAAAGCCATAATGTGTGTTGCAGTAAGGGAAAAAGGACTGGAGCTGTATCATTTAATAAAACTACCACCCAGGTTCGAGTTCCCTGCATCACATGTCTGCTGGGTCGCATCAAGTGAGTTGTGGTGAGTTCTTTCACCAACACCTCCATGCTGGAATCCACTTACATTTTTATGTTTTTTTCTTTTATTATAAAATGCAATTTTATACAAATAGAATTTTATGCAATCAATTTGTCAGCTTTGGATTCTGTTAATAAAACATGATGCAGCTAATCCTCCTGCTTCTGTAATTCCATGGGGAAATAGGCAAAGGCGAGGAACCATGGAGCAGAAACAGTAAACGTAACATAAAATGGGATGATGGCCGAATAACATTCCACCAAAGACACGCTATGGCTGGGCAGAGTCTGTCCAGGTTGAAGAGCAGATGTCGTGACTGGATTGGGAACAGGTACTCTGGACGAAGGGGTCTGTGGTGATTATTTTTACATTTACATTTATGGCATTTATCAGATGCACTTATCCAGAGCGACTTACAATCAGTCGTTACAGGGACAGTCCCCCCCCTGGAACAACTTAAGTTCAAGTGTCTTGCTCAGGGACACAATGGTAGTAAGTGGGATTTGAACCTGGGTCTCCTGGTTCATAGGTGAGTGTGTTACCCACTAGGCTGTGATTATAATATCATTAATCCGGGACGGTGATCAGGTGCGAGCGTGTGTATGGTGTGCAGCTGCAGGGGCGGTGCAGGGCATCACAGCTTCAAATAAAAAATGAAACAATGGCTATTATAAGCACTGCTCTAAAACATCTTTCTAAATATCTTCAGAATGTCTTCCAGTTTTAGTACAACACCTACGCGGTGGTGCAACGGTAAATAAATGAACAAACAAAGCACCTTAGGGTGTTCACATTTATTTTTTATTTAGTCAGTTCAGTGCATAATGGCAGCGCTCCTCTGGAGAGGTAATTAATATTACAATCAGCTTTGATGAGGCTTACTGAGAGGTGACTCACTGGATGTCACCAGCTGAAGTGGAGAGGACCTGATGCTAACAGTCGCCTCCATTCAAATTAACCCAAAGCTCACATAGTTTTAAAGCCCTTGACATCACAACTTCATCATAATTATGTATAAAGTGCTAATTATATTTAAAAAATTGCTGAACTTTCACATTCAGTCATTCTTGACCATGAGGAGCATGAATCAGAGGGAATTATGAATTCTCATCTGCTCAAAACTTGCTGTTCACAATGTTTTCACTTAAAGTGTTTTTAATGTGTGTCCCTTTTACATTTCCTGCTGTTTTTAAAAAAGTTCTATATAATTCCTACAAGGAGTCGATATTGTAAATGGCCTAAACAACTCATTTCAATTACAAAGCGTCTTTATATATAGTACAGGCCAAAAGTTTCGACACACCTTCTCATTCAATGTGTTTTCTTTATTTTCATGACCATTTACATTGGTAGATTCTCACTGAAGGCATCAAAACTATGAATGAACACATGCGGAGTTATGTACTTAACAAAAAGTGGAGACCTGACCTCCACAGTCACCGGACCTGAACCCAATCGAGATGGTTTGGGGTGAGCTGGACCGTAGAGTGAAGGCAAAGGGGCCAACAAGTGCTAAACACCTCTGAGAACTCCTTCAAGACTGTTGGAAAAGCATTTCAGGTGACGACCTCTTGAAGCTCATCGAGAGAATGCCAAGAGTGTTCAAAGCGGTAATCAGAGCAAAGGGTGGCTTTGAAGAAACTAGAATATAAAACATGTTTTCAGTAATTTCACCTTTTTTTGTTAAGTACATAACTCCACATGTGTTCATTCATAGTATTGATGGCTTCAGTGAGAATCAACCAATGTAAATGGTCATGAAAATAAAGAAAACACATTCATTGAGAAGGTGTGTTCAAACTTTTGGCCTGTACTGTACATACATATGGACATAAATGTGTTTATGTGTATATATCATGTTTGTGTTCATTTAATGAATTATTTAATATTCATCCAAATGCACTACCCCAAAGGCTTTCTGACAAACTTGAATATTTAGTCTGTGGATTTTTAATGCTTTGTGAATTCAACCACTTCTGCCTTCCCATTGGAATAAATGACTCTTATTTGATTTCCATGTATAAATTGTATTGTTGTTACTGTTAAATTATATTAATTCAGAGAGCAGACATGAAAGCCACAATTTAAATCAATTTATTTAGAAAACATTTTTTTCTGAGTTATTTATAGTATGCACATTTTCTTACTTGGTGACAGCAATGTTAATTCAGTAGTGATTTAAGTCAGCACACCCCTTATGAATTTGAAAGTGAAAGTAAAGTGACTGTCATTGTGAAACACAGCACAGCACATGGTGACACAACGAAATGTGTCCTCTGTATTTAACCATCACCCTTGGTGAGCAATGGACAGCCATGATAGCTGGCCGGGGAGCAGTGTGTGGGGACAGTGCTTTTGCTCAGTGGCACCTCTGTGGCACCTTGGCGGTTCGGGATTCGAACTGGCAACATCCTGATTATGGGTCTGCTTCCTTACCCACTAGGCCACTCCTACACTTTCTTACAATTTCAACATGCTGTTAAACCCGAAATGGAGACGTCACTGCACGCAAAGCTGCAGTGACTTTGGGGCTCCTGGTCTGACAGATCAAATAAATAATGGCAATGAAAAGGTATTGTAGTGGCCCTGTGAGAATTCTTTTTAATTCGTTAAAACAAGGGCAATCCACTAATTCCTCTGTTCTTCGTCCCTGGGCCTTCGCTTCCAATAAAGGCGCCTGGCTCTCTTGTACCAGCGCAAAATAATTAAAAACATTTGATCCTTAAGTGGTGAAATGAGCACTGGGGCTTAAATCTCCAGGCCTGGACGAATGCCTGGCTGGCCTCCAAGCTGGTCTTATCTTCGTGTGTATAAAGAGCTGGAAAGAAAGAACAGCGTTCACAGAATGTGATCCTTTCGGTGGGTTGAGAACCATGTGCACCATTTAGGTCAATACTTCAATAAAGACATGGAACGAGTTAAGGGGTCATATTTCCTCGGTGATAAATCAGACCTTGTGCATAGGGAATGTTGTATATAAAGTACATGTTCTGGATTTATCACAAAAGTTGATACAAAAGTTTGCCAATGATGAATAAGAATCAAAATAAGTTTGTTCCTAATAAGAAACAAACTATTCATAAATAAACAGCAGAAAATAATCTTTTAATCTTTTATTGACACATTTGCCATACGGCCAGGGCACAAGAGCCATGAGGCAGTTCAAAGAAATCTCTTTTATACAATTCCCAATTTAAACTCCCATATTACTTCAATCTTTCCAACCCACAAAAGGCGTCTGATTCTGCCCTCCTTACTTCAGCAATATGGTTACATGTCACAATAACATAAAGATTATCTTACACATTCCTGCATGCAAAATACATAAGATTCCCTACGGCTTTAAATGTTCAAACAGTGGGTTGACTTATTCTATACCAACATGCAGTGCCCCCAACCATCTCCTACAGGAAGTAGCTAAACTTTGCCCAGAAAGTTTCTAGGTGTTCCTAGATGTCTCCACCTCTCCCCACCACCACTTGTTTCTGACTCATGTGAGATTTCAAAGCTTGCTGGAACTGCAGCGTTGTCAGTTTTAAATGTTTGAGCCTTGCAAAGCAGAAGTTCTTGGGCAAACAAAAGAGTTGTCATCAAGGTCACAGTGCTGGCATCTTTTGCTTTGTTTTTGCCCCTGTGTAATGTCTCTCTCCATGTAAAAAGATACAAAGGTGAGGGCGATGCTGAAGATCCAGTGGGGCTCTGCACTTTGTGAACCAATGCCAAGTTTGTTGTTTTTATTTACTCGTTTATGTTAATTTCTGCTGCAGGGACATGACTTTCCCTCTGCAGAAGGAGGACAAGAAAAATATCCATCACTGCGTATCATGAATTGAGATCAGAAATTTATGCAAACAGCTTTTGGCAAATAATTAAGGGTTTCAGTGGAACGGCATTGGATGTCAATGGCATTAAATGTCAACTGACTTCTCTTCAGGGATCAGATCCCTCTTGGCCACTTGAGGCTGTTCCATCAACCCGTCACCATTGTTAAACATGTATCCGCTTTTTATGGATGAAAATGTAACTGCCAGCTTCTGCTGTTTTGCGAGCTTGCAGGGGCTGGAGACATGTGGCCCTTTCATCCTGAACCATGGCCTCTCTGTTATTATTTCCATGAGGAGCGTGTGGAGGCATTTGGGAGGGGTCTAGTATCGGTGGCATGATATGAATGCGGAAGCAAATTATCTGACGAAGCCACAGAAGAGCTTTTGGTTTATTGCTTAAAGAAATGATGTGGTGAGATTAATGCATTGAAACAACTGATTATATTTAAATTTCGTGCCATTATATACACGTTGCAGCATGTGGAGCACACTCACTAATTTTTAATCGTTCACCCATGTTGGTGTTTGTTTTGGGAAATGGTGGAGAAACGGAGAAGAAAAAACATGGATCTTGATTTGGCAGAATGTCTCTTTCAGCGGATGCTGAAACCTCAGATTATTGGTGCAACACTAGTCTTGATGCATCAAGTTCAAGTTGAATATAGTACATAGTGAAATGAAACAACATTTAAACAAAATAACTAACATAAAGTGCACATGTGTGACATCGGCAAGCCAAGCTACATATACCAGGTTTGCACACTGCCACTCTTGGCTCATTTATTCCTGGCACACTGTTCCGGGCTAGTTGGAAGGAGCTGGCGGACAGAATTCTTCAAAAACTGAGATCAGGACTCTCACTGAGACACAGTAGGAGAGTGACCTTTTGGTCTCTAAGTCATTCCAGCATCCCCTTGGCTTTCTGTTTGGGATCATTGTCTTGCTGAAATGGGGATTTACTCTCAATCTGTCATACAATGAGGCACAAGTACAAATCTTGCATAGCTTTTATGTACATGAAAGATGGCACAGGGGACCATGATTTACAAAATAAGCACTGTTCAGCATGAAAATTGGAATTTCTTAAGCAGTGAAGCCTTTTCACATAGTCAGATTAGTTCCAGTTAATTCAGATTTCAGATTTGTTCCAATGAAACGTGTGTAAGTTAATGCAACAACAGATTAATTTATGCTACATTTCAACGTTTGTGTGAATGAGCTCTAAAATGAGCTCCCTTCCAAAGCCTACAGTCAGACGCTGAGATTTCATGAACCCTTCCTTCATTTCTACAATGTCCAGTTTAGTCCTGTGGATGGACTCTGGACCTGCTGCTTCAACATACAGCAGCTTCTACAAAGGCTTTGATGCTAAACGGTATGCGGCCCCAGGCACAGACAATTCCAATTTTATCTTATCTGATTGAAATAAACTGTAGATGTTCTTCTTCATAAACCATAACCCTTTCTAGGCAAGATAGACAGATAAATACTTAATTCATTCCAAGTAGAGATTTAGGAAGAAAGGAACTTGTTTCGGGCTAGGTGGTTACCAAACAGCATGGAGAAGTAAAAATGGTGTATTAAATTTAATGCCCTTCATTGTTTTTTTTTGTTTTACCCGACACAGCAACTAGAAAGGATGCTGCATTCGTCTCAGCCCCCCAATCTACAAGCACAAGTACATTAATTACAGACCCTCTGCAGTACAGTAAATGCCATCATCAATAACGGATATAATGACTGGACTGCGCACTGTGTGGTGGACCGATTTAAGCAGTATGCAGCTCATGGGTCGTGAGCTGCAGCCCCTCAATGTTTAGTGGTGTGTTGTTCTGGCTGCAGGCTGAACCTGAGGTTGAAGAGTAGCTTCAGGAGAAGATGGATGGGATAGAGACCTTGGATTAAAAAAGAATACAATAAAGTAATAGCAGCCGACATGTTTCTCCCTCTGTATCATGGTGATCATCTGGATTAGAACAGGGTTCCTTCTCTTATCGCTCGTCGCTGCAGAAAGTGGTGTTGCAAAGGGGGTGCACTTAATCTGGGTTGGATTTTGCCAAGTGAGACATTTATCACGCAGGCCCATTTCTCTGCAGGGGGCTGGCTTCACCTTCTCAGTGTGGACCCACAAAAACTGCTGCTGTGCTGCCTCCTCTCTCTTTCTCCTGTGCTACTCTGGGATCTCTGGGACCCTCCAGTTCTGGTAATTAGACTGTATCTTGGACTGCCAAAGAGGTCCCTGATATTACATACTGCAAAAGATGCTATTCCTGCAGAATGTCACTGCAGACACTCTCTTTGGTTTCTATGCACAATCCTCGCCTAATGATGTTGGATCACAAGATCAGTGGAAGTGTGTAGGAACATCCTGCTGTCATGCATGAGCATGGTGGAAATGGCAGTTCTTCAGTAATGAGCTGCATGTGTGAACGCAGGAAAGCAACACTTCGGGATATATTTCCCAGTGGGTTAGAACTTCCCCACCTGACCAGTATGCATGCTGAAATGAAGAATACCTCTTGAAAATCTTTTTATAGAATCTACAGTCAACTGCTTCATTTGATTAAGTGTTGCCAGGGCGACCCGGCGTAGAAATGTTATGCTGCTAACAACAGTGCAGAAACTACAATCAGTTTGAAACCTGCTGGGAGCATCTTTCCTGAAAGCTACCAGACTTTAAACACTTTTATTCAGTTTGCTTCTGTGAAACACATATTTAATCATATCATGTTACTTAAACTCAATTATCCTACTTTCTGAGGCATTTTAGATGAGAATAAAATAATATCTGCCAGCCCAGCCATTCACAAGTAGAAAGGGGAATCGGTTTCACATTTGAAAACACAAGACAATACATAAAATGGTAATAAATATGACTGTGCAAAATTAGAACAAGGCAATAACTAGTGTATTTACATTTACATTTAGGGCATTTATGAGACACCCTTATATAGAGCGACATACAATCAGTACTCCTGATTGTAAGGATTCAGGGTTAAGTGTCCTGCTCAGGGACACAATGGTAGTAGGTGGAGTTTGAACCTCTTTGTGGTCTTCTGGTGTGTTATACGCTAGGCTATTACCACCCTAGAGCAAGGCCTGTAGTTCAATAGTGCAAGTTCAACATATATAACACTCCTAAAGTAAATAACTTAAAATGTGATATACAGTAGGTTGTAAGACAGCGCTGAACCATTTGATAGGTCATTGTGACACCTTGTATATCACCTGGTTCAGTTAAGGTTGAACAGTTTAACTAGTAACTAAGTGACTGCAACAATGACAGCTAGTTAAAACATTATAGGAAAATACTGAGTAACTCTTCTCCACTGTCACTGTTTTCTTGCCAGCCAGTTAAGATATTTACTCATGAACACTACCACTATGTACCATCCGACCTCTACAACTCATACAAAATGCAGAAGCACGACTGATCTTCACCCTTCCCAAGTTCTCCCACACCACCCCCCTGCTACGCTCCCTCCACTGGCTCCCAGTAGCTGCACGCATCAGGTTCAAAATACTGATGCTGGCCTACAAAGCCAAACATGTAGTAGCACCATCCTACCTCACAGCCCTTATTACACCTCGCACTGCACCTCGTATACTCCGAGCCTCCAGTACTGCTCGCCTGGTCCCCCCATCGCTAAAGGTAAAAGGAAGAAGTTTATCTAGACTCTTCTCCGTCTTGGCCCCTCGGTGGTGGAATGAACTTCCCTTCGAGGTCAGAACAGCTCAGTCACTGAGTATTTTCAAACGGCAGCTCAAGACCTTCATCTTTAGAGAATATTTAGATTAACTTGTAACCTTCTGATTGTCTGACTTATGTCTAGAAACTACAACAGAGTGAATAAAAAGACTGTATTCATAGTTGGGGGTCCTAATGAACCAGAACTGATCACTTCATTGATGGTAACATGAAAGCACGTTGCCAAATGCCTTAAATGTAACACGAACATTGGTGAATGTGCTCACACATTCATATAGTAAAGGCGAGATTCATCTCCCGACTTCGCACTACTCTACGAAGGCATTCACTGTTTTGCTACATGGTCTTCTGACATCTGTTTTAGGTCGACACCATGACAGACAATGCAAGCAGGGAATTATGACTATAAGTATGAGCAGTGCTTATGTATTATGTTATAGCTAATTGGTGGCTAAATGCAGTTTTATTTTCTGTGAAAAAGCATCATATTTGTCTACATAATGTATGTCTTTCCAACATGAAAGTGAAGTGATTGTCATTGTGAAACAACGAAATGTGTCCTCTGCTTTTAACCATCATCCTTGGTGAGCAGTGGGCAGCCATGACAGGCACCCGGGGAGCAGTGTGTAGGTACGGTGCTTGGTGGCTCGGGATTCGATTCCTTAACCGCTAGGCCACCACTGCCCCAATATGCATGACTTATATGTGACTTATAATCTCGCATTGAAGGCATAATTGTGACCACAAGCAGGAAAATAAAGAGGCCACCAGTTTTTACTTCTTAGACAGGTGAATGCGGTGTGTTGGTGTCTTTTAAGTCTCAGATGATCAGTATTGCTGAGTGGGATCATAATTCCACTGAATAGCAAAGCAAAGCTCATTATAAAGTTAAATTCTTTCAACATTTAGCACAACCATTGCATTTTATTTTGGGTCAGTCCCTTCAAAAAAGACATTTGGCTCAGCATTTATCTAATTTCGAGTGCGTGACAAAAAAAAACGAACCTTAACTACAAATCAATGTGGAATTAGGTATGTCAAAATGACTGTGATTGAAAATCAAGTGATGTGATGAATCTCCATTGCTGTCATGACAAACCAGCCCTTTTTTATTTGAGGACTTGAAAATGTACCCTTGTGCTTGGGGTAAGAATGAGTGACAGGCAGTTGGTGATAAAATGGTGAGTTCCATGCATAGTTAAAAAGGTTGTGCATGTGTAGTCTGGCAAAAGGTTCCCTGAACGCCGCTGGTTCTCAGTGACTGATGTATTTCTCCTGTTCTCGCTGTTGTGTACACTCTACAGGGGTTGGCCCTTGAGGGCTCTGTGTGTGTGTGTGTGTGTGTGTGTGTGTCTGTGTACGAGTGTGTATTTGTGAGAATGTGCGAAGGGGCAGCTTGTTTCTTTTCAAGAGCCACTTTTGTGAATTTCGTGATAAGATCAGATTTGAATATTGCCTTGGAGAAGCTTTCTTCCACAGGGGTCCTACAGAAGTGTGGCTGAGGTCGTGTAAGGCTACAGCATGAACGGAAAGCAGAGCGGAGACACGTGGAAGTGTGGAATGGTTCAGAAGACCCAGGTTCAAATCCCACTTACTACCATTGTGTCCCTGAGCAAGACACTTAACCCTAAGTTGCTCCAGGGGGGGACTGTCCCTGTAACTACTGATTGTAAGTCTGATAAATGCTGTTGAGGATAGTGACTATTACTGAGCATTATTGAGACCCTTGTGATTAGTAAGGAGTGTGATTTCATCAAGGGCACATTGGTGGATGAGAAACATCACATTAATGAGTCAATAAATGACAAAATGTTTAGATCATGGGATATAATGGGCTCGGTGTGGCCACCATTTCAACAAGGACCTCTATGCACTTTGCCTGTCTCACTCTGCACGCCCCCTGAATTGGACTCTGGACTCGGTATCTGCACCGTCTTGTTCACCTCAACTTTGCCAGCTGGGCTGAAATATCACCTCCCCTTTACTAACCCGTGACCCTGAACATGAGCCCCCCCCCGCTGCTAACCAAGCCCAAGTGGCATACATTATCAACCACATGAATGGACTTGCAGTGGAGTGGGCCACAGCGCAAAGGTGGTAGTAGCCTAGTGGGTAAGACACTGGCCTGTGAACCAGAAGACCCGGGTTCAAATCCCACTTACTACCATTGTGTCCCTGAGCAAGACACTTAACCTTAAGTTGCTCCAGGGAGACTGTCCCTGTAAATACTGATTGTAAGTTGCTCTGGATAAGGGCGTCTGATAAATGCTGTAAATGTAAACGTGAAATGTAATGGAGCACCCACTGCGTTTTTTCCTTGGGGAATTTCATCATGGTCGTCCAGGAAACAAAACTGCGAGAAAGGTGCGACACTCCACCTCTCCGCCCAGAGCCTCCACACACTTCCCCCAAGAACCACCACTCACCCCCTGCTCCAGCCCTCATGGCCATGAGCAGCAGAGGGACCTGGATCTCTGTCTGTATTGTGGTGGTGGAGGACATTATTCCTGTCTTTACCCAACCTTGTATGCAGCAGGAAAATGCCACCTCTTACCAGGGGCCCAGAGGCTCTGGTGTGCATGGTGTGCACCAAGCCAGCCGGGGGCAGACATGCTTCCCTACACCTGATGGACATCTTTGAGGAGCCAAAAGAAGAATAAATACAACAGTGTCTATTGCTTTAGTCACTCGTTCATTGATCATAGTTATGCTACTGCCGATTCCTGGACTGCCCTTTGGTATATGACCCTGTCTGCTTTTTGGATTACCCCTTATGCCTTCTCGGATTTGAGTGAAAGTGAAAGTGATTGTGAAGCACTGCAGCACTGCACATGGTGACACAACGAAATATGTCCTCTGATTTTAACCATCACCCTTGGTGAGCAGTGGGCAGCCATGATTATGGGTCCGCTTTTGCTTATGGGTCCACGTCCTTACCTTATAGGCCACCACTGCCCCAGTGGTTGATTGACCTTTGAAGTGAAAATTAAAAGTGAAAGTGAACCTTGGTGAGCAGTTGGCAGCCATGACAGGCGCCCCCGGGAGCAGTGTGTGGACTTAATCTGGACTCGGTTCTCGGTTTAACTGTCTTGGCTGTTCTAGGCTTGCTGGGTGACCTGTGCTCCACTTCTGATCTTCCTTCACCATCCCTCTCCCTCTGCTCTGCTGGGATCACAGACGCCACCTCAGAAACCCAGCTAAAGGGAAGACTGTGGAACATGCTGACCCATATTTGCAGAAACCACTCTGTCATAGACTGGGGCTTTTTTTTCTCCTTTTTTGTAAGGATGAGACTGGAGGGATGATTTCTGCACCATTTCACCTCCAGTCTCATGAAATCTGCACGGCCTCTCGCTTCGATTGGGGAATGAAAGCAGACGGGGAAGCGTGTGCATGTGTGTTTGGATCTAAGTAACCAGAGAAGGAAAAAAAAAAACTAATAATAATAAGGGGAAAAAAACACAAGTGCTCCAAGGCGCCCAAGAGCCACCACTCAGCCAAGTGTTTCAGGGCTTGACTGACACACTTTAGGGAAGTGGGGCTGAAATGGGGCATCCGTCATGCTCCTGAAAATCGGGAGAAAGCAAAATCTGGGTCAGTGGCATTGACAGGAGGATAACCAGAAGAGAAAACTTCAAACAGACCTCGCATTTTGGGGGGCAGCTTCACATTTATGTTGCAGAAATCTGTAACTTCACTTGGCACCCAAAAATCAATCACATTCAATTTAAGTACATACACAAATCTCTGGAATGTTTTCAGCATTTTCATTTTGGTTGATCCACATCCCCAAGAAATGTTTATTAGCTATCTTAAATGTCCTGGTTGAGACTTCTCTTGTTGGGTTTAAACGTAGGAACACTACGCTGGAGTAAAGGCTCATTTTTTTTGTTTTCTCTTTTTCGTTTAACTGTTGCTGCCCTCTTAATTTTATCTGCATGTTACCTTAGCATTAATGTTAACAAACAGATTCACTAGAGGACAGCATCACTAGAAGATTTGAGTACATGTTCTGAAGGACAAAGTAGTGTCCAAAGGCCTTTTTGACTAGTATCATTTTTTCATTGGCGTTTTCATGCACTCTGAGTGACAGAATTGTAGAGAAGACCGCAACAGGTTATAATATCACAAGTAAATGTTCAACTGAGGTGGATCTCATGAGGTTTGAAAGCAATTTCTGTTTGCCGCTGGGAGGATTTAAGATCAGTCCTAGGGCTACACAATTAAAAAAAAAAAATCTAATCATAATTTATTTGACAGTTATTGCAAGTGTATTAAAGTGTATTAAAAACTGTAACATTGAACTATGAACTGCGCTGAAACTAGTTACTAGCTAGTTGAGAGTGATCACTTCATTGATGGTTACATGAAAGCTCGTTGTAAGTCGCTCTGGATAAGGGCATCTGCCAAATGCCGTAAATGTGATCTGATTGGAAAGCATAGCTGTCTATCGCACAGGGACATCGACACAACATGGTTAACTGTCATTTCAAATCCTGGTGGTCTGCCACCAAGAAACGCAAAGAGATCAGAACTGTTTTAGCCTGAACTTTGTTTACTCTGCTGCACACCCCTTGGACGAACTCAACACGCCGCGCCCCTACCGTGGCGTCACTGCAGCTGCCTCTCTTCTGCCTGCTCAATGTCTCTCTCTCACCGTCTCAGGCCAAGACAGAGTCTGGGGTTGCAAAATAATCACAGCCATTGTGATTTATATAATCACATTTATTCAAATTGTGATTTCAGTTACAATCTCAAGTCAGCCCTACTCAGGTGTAATCCGGCGCATGTTGTTGCATTTTCCCTGACTGCAGTTCCCCGGTTGGTGTTTCGATGTATGTCTCGATACCTGTTTGGGATGGACATCCTTGGCGCAGCGGTGAAAATACGACTCGCTCATATGTTCTTCCACTTACGCCTCTTGTTATTTATTTTTCCAGCAGATGCCCAGACGCAGAATGGCTGCCATTACTCCTGTTTTACGATGCACTTTGTAACTCAATCAGCTGGGTACATCTGGAGTAATTAAAGAGCACCAAGGTCGATGGAAACTCTGGAGGTACAGGCCTGCGTTGTGTCAGCATGCGCACAACTACTACACGTGTCGTCGTGTTCATCTGGGTGCTGGATGATGTGTCAGAAGGCATTGTGGGTAGATTTGCACTGTAGTCAACAAATCAACTTAATGGAAAGGGAGCAGGTGCCGCGATAAGTGAGTTGACGGTTCGTAATCTGCATGGATGTGTCAATGGTTGCAGAGAGAGATGGATGTCCCTGGGGTTTGAAGCCTGCCAGAAGCGATGAGGTCTGTTTTATGTTCGCTCTCTCTTCTCTGATGATATTTTGAAGAGGCTTTCAGAGGGCCCTTCAGCATTTTTCACCCCAAAAAAATGATAATGAAAAGAGAGGTGTTTGGGGGGGTGATTCAAACCTGAACCTTGGTTTGAATCATTGTGATGTCAGGGACCAAGATCTGTCCTGACCGTCTCCGAGATAATGACTGACACCGTCACTCAATCTCATCCAAAGACCTTTCTATGAAACAGGAAGGCTGGATGTAAAATCTGGCATTATGCAGGAGTGAAATGCACCCCGGCGGAATTTTAAACCCTAGCTCAGGAAACGTCAGGCTGGTGCGTAACCCCTAATAGCCTGGCACAAAGGATCCCTGATCTGAAATCGCATATGGAGGAGGCCAGGATCTTTAATGAGCCAATCGACTCGCAGATGCCCCGGAAACCAAAAAAGGCGCTGCATCAGACTAACATAAAGACATCATGAGCCCCTCGTTCTCTCCCCCCACCTCCCATCTACACACCGATTTGATTTCATTTCTGCACCTTCACCGCACACATCCGACACGCCACCAGAAAGCCACAAGTGGACAGAAGCCCGACCTGCTTGCGATGCTAATTAATGGGAAAAGCTTGATGTTCCACATGGGATTTGCCGAGCAGTTTCACGATGGCCCCAGTGGAAGAAAAAACCTTGATTGGCCCTCTTGATGTATAATTCACATTCAGCACGCACTGCGGCAGGAACGCAGCGGCGTAATGATGTTGACGGCGGCTTCAAACCCCTTTAAAATGATTAAGATGTCCGAGGCATTGGCTCTTTCCGCGTCTTTATCTGCAGAGGATTTCTCTAAAGTGTTCCTTTTTTTGTGTGTGTGTGTGCGCCGCATGAAAAGGCCTGTGTTCGTTTCGGCGGGGCAAACTCACTAATGCAGTGGACGATGGGGTTGGGAGATGGCCTCGCCTTGTGTTTTAAGGAAATTAAATTTGCACGCAAGTGAATAGAATCAAGGAGCAGTAAGTGCAACCATGGTTTTCTCAACAAAAGAAATAATGAAAAAATATATGAGAAAAAAAAAAAAAAACAGCTGCAGGGGCTTCTTTGACCCTGCCGCTTGATGGCTTTTTTCCCTGAAAGTCATTTGCAAGTCTAATTTCATTGATGTGATAACGGTTTATTTTTGTAAAGTTGGTTTCATGCTAAAAAGTATAAAATGTTTTTTTGTACTTTTTTTTTATAGTGAAGTGTTATTGTGTCAATGCCAGCAAACAACAAAGCTGACAAAACTCGCTCCTCTAAAAGCTATCATCCGCCAGTCACAAACAATGGCGAAAATGGGATCATTCCTGTCGAGTGTGTTATGTGTTTTGGCAGCGCGAGCCTTGCCCTCCTCGCTGCCCTTCATTTTTAATTAGTTTTATGACGGAACTGCCCCTGCCTCTTGCCGGGTCGTCATTGTAAATAAGAATTTGCTTTTAATTGGCTGGCCTGCTAAAGGTTATGTAAAAACCTAAAAAAATAAAAAACAGGTACCTTCTTGAGGGCTGTCTGAGGAGGTGGCTTCCTTAATCTTATTCATTTACATTTACATTTTTTATATTTACAGCATTTGTCAGACGCCCTTAACCAGAGCGACTTACAATCAGTAGTTACAGGGACAGTCCCCCCCTGGAACAACTTAAGTGTCTTGCTCAGGGACACAATGGTAGTAAGTGGGATTTGAACCTGGGTCTTCTGGTTCATAGGCGAGTGTGTTACCCACTAGGCTACTACCACCACACTACCACCCTTATGCACCCTTCAGTTCCCCTGACCCTGGTACATTCTGTAATGCCCCGGAAAGCGCCCCTCGGTCTGGACCCTGGCGTTGTACTAAATCTTTCTGTTTCTCTCTTTCAGCGCTCCTTTTCCCTTTTTCCTTCCCTCTCCTAACTCCTCCATTTTTATCTTTCCATAAAAGGCCGGACGTACAAATGGAATATCCCGCTGCCCCTCTATGGTGCTTTGATTGATTTGTGTCCAGAGCCACTCCATTTCTCTTCCAGCGCCGGCTCGGGCGCGGCAGGCCGCTCTGAGGGATGGCTGTGTTTGCTCAACAACTATTTGCCGTGGAGTCCCGGCGCCGAGGATTTACAGGGCGAACGAGACGCAGGGTGGCGAGGAGGTCAGACCGCGCCCACAGGGTTCAGATGCTGCGGCATGTTAATGGCGCTGGGTAATTAAATGGCGTGATGGTTTCTGTATTGGCACTGGCCTGTGCCAAACAGATGAGAGGAAGGGGCGGGTCGTGCCGGGCTGTCAGAGAGGGGGCTGTGTCCTCCGGCCAGCTCAACAGCTTGACATCCATGACCCATAGATTGGATAAGCCTGTAATTACGGGTAGGGCACATCAGCCTGTGTCCTTTTTTTCTTTCTTTCTGCCACCAGCATTTATATGTGTGTGTGTGTGTGTGTGTGTGTGTGTGTGTGTGTGTGTGTGTGTGTGTGTGTGTGTGAGCGAATGACAACATATCATATGTTGATCAGTATCCTTCTGAATTTTATTGTTCAGCCAGCAGTCAGAAGTCATTTGTGGTTGTTGCTGTGGACAACCTCAGTCTGACGTCATTATGCTGTGATTTGTGGGCATTTTGGGACATCTGGCTCCCTAGACATGTTGTAAAAATGTCTTTAGAACACTTGACGTTTTGTTGAATGGTATACATCCATTGATTGGTGATTTGGCAAACTAGCAAAATCAGCTGGAATCATGGTTTTAATTTCCTAGTGTCATTCATTTTAGCAAAAGCTGCATGTTAGGAAAAGGTCTCAATGGTGCTAAGACCAGAAACAATGTTGTTAAATAGTTTTAGCTTTTTTCAGGATTAAAAGGTCCCTACTTGAACCCAAATCCGTCGGGCTCATGGTGGATCAGAACAGTGTCCTGCCCAGGGGCTAAAATCGAACTTTTACTCAGTCTTCAGTCAAGCACTGCGCCGCTGAATATATCTCCATGACACTCTATGACTGGGGATACGTACATTGGAGATGTTCTGGAATAAAAGGGCTGGTAGTCTACCTTTGGTTCTATGTTCTACCTTTGGTTCTAATCTATGTTTGGTTTTATAGTGGTTCTGGTCATGAGATGAATAAAATCAAGGAAACGATTGAAAAAATCAGAGAAAGTGGTGGCTGTTTAAGCCGGTTGTGAATTTGAGTTCAAGAGGAATTGCTTGTGGGTATTGCTGTGGTGGCCTAGCGTGTAAGGGAGTGGACTCGTAACCGAAGGGTTGCGGGTTCAAATCCAGAACTGCCAAGGAGCCACTAAGGTCCCCTTGAGCAGGGCACCGTCCTCGATGCTCAGTATCACAATGACAAAAACAACTCAATTGAGGAACCCAGTTCTTACAGAAGAATGTGAATAGTCACAGTAAAATTAAATAATCTTCAGAAGGTTCTGAAACAATGCACATGACGTATTGACAGGAGAGGGAATAATTAATCCAGGATGAAGGTACATGAACTGTCCATAATCACAGTGGGCTCCTCCCCTTTTTTTCCACACCAGCAGTCTTATCATCTCTAATATACAGGTAAATACCAAACAATCCTTTCTGGTTCATACTTTCCAAGGTTACGAGTTTGGATGCTCTGCCTGTGTTCACTTTGGGTTCTCCAGTTTCCTCCTGATGTACACTAGGTGGTTTGGCGTTTCTGAATTATCTGTATTTGTCTGTATGTATGTGTGTGTGTGTGATCTGAGGTGGGTTGCTGCCCCGCCCTGCACCCAGTGTCCCGGGATGGGCTCTGGCAGCGTGCTCCAGCATCAGAAGTTTGTGTTTGCTGACTGGCCCGACCGGACCGGATCAATTGCTCTATTGAGAACTGAAACTTTTAAAATGTTGTACGACCTCTTCACAAGTTATTAAAAGCACATATTTCTGCAAAATTTTACAATCCCACACAATAATTGCATTTTTTTTGTTCCGCCCGTCGTCACAGTAAAAGCTGTATTGAACTCATGTGTGAACAGAGCAGGTCTTCTATGAGCCACATAAGTGATTGGATCTGGACCTTAATCATGCATGACAACAGCAACAACAGCATAATAGGGGCTGTGGTGGCCTAGCAGTTATGGAAGCAGACCCTTAATCAGAAAGTTCTCCCCGGGCGCCTGTCATGGCTGCCCACTGCTCACCAAGGGTGATGGGTTAAAGCAGAGGACACATTTCGTTGTGTCGCTATGTGCTGTGCTGCAGTGTTTCATAATCACATTCATAATTTTATACCTTAGTGGTATAAAACAGAGAGAACTAAAAGCTTTTTAGGGTTTAAGTACTTGCCCCTGACTAAAGCTTTGTCTTTGCTTTATGCTTCTTTCTTTTCTATTTATGGCCTACGTTGACTGAGTGTGGAATATGATCTTGTTTTCAAAATCACTTTCACTTCTGTGCCCTAGATGATGCTACTTACTAAAGAAATTCATCCATTCCCGTGTGATACTGTGTTGCACGTAGCCTGGGTTGACATGTGTGGCGAGACAATCACCATCCACTTCCCGGTGGATTTTTTGGTACCTTTTTTTTTTCAGGATATGGAGCAGGGCCTGAGAAATCAAAGCCCTGTTTGTCCACTCTTTCCATTCATTAAGAAGTCACGTTCCTCCCAGGATTGTGTGACAGAGAGAGCTCACAGCACCGATTTTCCTTTCTGAGGGGGCCTTTCTTCGGCTCAAAGCCCCCTCATCGAAATTCCCCTCACAGAGGTGAGGATCCCGAGGCCACCGCCTTGACCGGGTTCGCCAGGCACAGCAGAGTCCCTCAAACAAGAGTCCCTCAGGCCTTCCACGGGGGCCGTTTCCACAGCGCCCTCGACCCCCTTTACATTGAACGTCCCACTCCACTCCACCCTCGCCACCCTGACCCAACAAAGTTCAACTTCAAAAGCTCTGACCTTCAGCACACCAGGGCACAAGAAGGGACGAGGAATTCCTGATCTGACTGAGCCTGAAATCCAACGCGACCTTTTCTACGGATGGCAGTATGTATGCGGACTTCGTGGCAGTTCATATAACTAATTATTGTTTTTACATCATGAATATGATAGAACCACACGTCCACGTATCAAGTTTTTCTATGATGGGTTAAGTCCAAAAGAAGTACTGAAATTCTGCCACGTTGCATGAATGATTTATTTTTTTCTACTACAGTGATTTATGAGAAAATGTTTTCGTCCTAAGTAAAACTGTTGGTAATTAATGACATTCTTGTGAAACAATAGAGCCTTTTCACTTTGTTCATTATGTAAGAGTCCTGCTGCAAAAATGATCATATTTGTTCATTATCACACTTTTACTTTTTGATGCTTAAGAACATTTGAAGGCCACCAGACGTTTCATATTCCTGAATCAGTCATGATGGGCAGGTGACAAGACAGTCACGTGCCACAAGGTGACAGTTCCCCATGGCCGGACCCTCTGTGAAAAGAAGCATTTACATTTACAGCATTTTTCAGACCCCCTTATGCAGAGCGATTTACAATCATTAGTTACAGGGACAGTCCCCCCCTGGAGACACTCAGGGTTAAGTGTCTTGCTCAGGGACACAATGGTAGTCAGTGGGATTTGAACCTGGGTCTCCTGGTTCATAGGCGTGTCTCAACAAAACGGCACATTCACATGCATATTATTTTCATATGCGCATTTTTCCGGGACCTGCCTCATCACCTGTGCGCCAGGCCACGCCACGCCACGCCACGCGTCTTCTCCGCCGTTTCCATTGGGCGGCAGTGCGCGTTCCTTTAAGCGCGATCTGCAGCGCCCGCCGCGTCTCATTGGAGCTGCGCGCCGTTGTGGGGAGAGGATGGGCTCCGCAGACCACCACGTCCCGTCCGTCTCACGCACCACGCAGCACGCAGGCCACGGCTCCGGTCCGCGCGCGGCGTGACGCGCAGGGCTTCCCGTGGATGCGTCCCGCGCGCGCGGCGCCGTTCCGGTGCAGGCTGAGGCGCGGACTCTAGGACCGGGGGAGTGGAAGCCGCCAGCGTCCACGCAGCGGCACCGTGGACCTGTCCTTCCCGCGGACCGGGGACGCGCGGCGCGGCGGATCTCCGGAGGAGCCCCGGTTCCCCCAGCCGGACCGACTCGTCTCCCCCTTTTTTTTTTTTTTTTTTTTTTCCTCTCGGACATAATCGAGCTTTTCTCCGGCGTCACGTGCGACAGAAAGTGATCCGCCGCAGTCCGAGCGTGCGTCAGATCTGCGGCAGATCCACTCCGGATTAAAAACTCGCCTCCCGGCTGGATGGGATCCCTCTTTCTCCGTCTCCTCTTTTATTTCACTCGCACCACGACGTGGAGGAGGTGATGCTTTTATTCTCTGCCCAGCTCTGACCCACGCGGAGTCTCCGAACACTTTGTTTTTGGGGGGTGAGACACCGTCTGCTTTTCCTTACTTTACACGCCGCGCGTCCGCCTTTACGTGAAAGTTTCCCCGTGGCGTGGAGAAGCGCATCTTCTTCCTGGGAATAAACGAGAGAGAGAGAGAGAGACGCGCAGCCCACGGGGCGCGATGCCGTCAGACCCACGCATGCTGTACCGTTTAAAAATGCAAAATTTGGAGAGAATCGGATGCTAAAATCCACGGGTCACATGTTTCTTAGAGAGAAACTGTTATTCTGCGGCAAAAAGGCGCCGCATTTTGGTACCAATCTGAGCAAAATAGTATCTATCTATCTATCTATCTATCTATCTATCTATCTATCTATCTATCTATCTATCTATCTATCTATCTATCTATCTATCTATCTATCTATCTATCTATCTATCTATCTATCTATCTACGTGTCTGTAGTGTAAAGTTGCGCGCTACCTTCTTTATTTCAGTGTGGACTGTGGACACGCGCACCTCGCACACACACACGCACGCCGATACACGTCTAGCACACACACACACACACACACACACACACACACACGCGTATAAAAAAAGCACGACCCACAGCCGCATGGCGAGGAGTCACGACGCGCTGCTGAGGAAGTTGTTCTGCGCGAGGTGGGGACCCTTCCCAAAACGGACACGTGGGTTCTATTCACGTCGTGTGGAACCTGGCAGATTTCGCGGAAGGTCCGCGGAAACGAGAGTGACAAGTAACCGCGAACAGACCATTAACAACAACACCCACTGTGACATTAAAGAGGACCGATCGTGGATTCGCGCGCGCCGCTGTGCCCGGTTCGGTCCGGCAGAAGTGACCAGTGGGTCGCGCCGTCCCACGTCCCACGTCCCCAGAACGGCAGCATTAATAATCATTCCGTTTGGTGTTTTACGAGCGCAATAATACCGGCGCAGAGCTCCCGTGATGCATTATTCACGCCGAACACCGAGTTCATATACAGTACCGTTTCTTTTTTATTATTTTCGTCCTACCTACGATTCGATCAGGTTTGTGCTGCGATTCTTCCCCACACGCTGAACCGCGGAGAGATTCAGAAGTTGTCCATAATTCATATTCTGTTCTGAAAGGGTGGGGACAGTCAGTGTTGGTTGCTGAACGTGGTCCATGTTGCAGGTGAAATGTCGCTTCACGATGGAACATCTGCATCCGTGTAGAGAGGAACCTGATCAGCAACTACCAGTGGAAGGATGCTTGATTTATTACAAACCCGTTTTTCAATGATCTTAGCAGATCTGAAAAGTCTGGGGCGTCGGGCAAATCTTTATATCTCCTTGGCAATGGTCATTTATTATTAATATAATAATCGTTTCTATTATTTTTCATGGACAAAAAAACGGACCCTGTATGTGTGTATTTCTTGTATCTGTAGATTTGAGTGAGAAAAAGATGTGTGTATAAGTATAGCCAGAATGTGCATGTTGGAGGTTAGCTGGTATTTTTAGAAGCCCAGAAAGCCCCTTTGGGTTCCACCGTTAATTTGTACGTCAGAACGCTGGAGCTTCTGATGTTGTGTAGGGTACGCAGCGCCGGCTTGCAGCTCCCATGATGCATTATTCACGCCGAACACCGAGTTCACCTTTTTGATTAACGGGAATGTAACATTATGACAAGAGAGTGGCGTACGTAAAAAAAAAAAAAAAAAAAAATCCATTTCGGTTTCATTAAAATGCCAGAACATGAAGGCGGCAATCTCTGATAACGCTGCTTAATGAGTTTATTTACATACAGATCATTATAAAGACTAATTGGGGGGAAATTTCATTTTTAAAAATTGTTTTATTGGCTCCGGTAATTGTGGGGTGGGGGGGTGGGGGTGGTTGGGGCTCGCTTGAGGCGAGAAATGTGGCATAATAAGGGGAACATGCTTGGGGGTCTCGCCGCTTCTACAACAGCTTGGTCGCCTTCGGTGTCTTGGGCAGGCGGCCACTGGGAGGGGCGCGGTGAGGCCGGCAACTCCCAGAGAGCTCCCCGGGTCAATCTGTACTTCCTCTGTGCCATGAAGGTGCAGAATAAAAAGCGAGCTATGGAGACGGGCGTTAATGGCTGCTTCTTGGAACCGGATTCGGGCTTCCCGCCACTTTCGTGCGCCCAGGCGGCAACAGCCACGGCAAGTTGCCGCGGTGAACGAAAGAGGGGAAGTGAGTGGGCGGGACGCCCTGATACACACAATCCCCTTTGCTTAAGCGTGCCCCAGGAGGTGAGATTTGTTTGGGCAGACATCACTGGAGCCTTGCTGGGATGTCTTCATTATACTGGGGCTTATTTTAAGGGGTCGTGGTGACAAAGCATCCAGCTACAACCTCAGTCTTCGCTCCAGGGTCGCCACCAAACTGTAGGCACATGTGCATTTCATGTAAAAAAAAAATAAGATTACTTCATTTTACTAGCAGTCAAGTATTTTGATATTAATTTCCATGGTTATGGCTTACAGAAGATGAAAATCTGATTATTCTAAACCATTCACAATACAGAATACTAACCCTAACCCTAGTCCAACGTCAGAAAATTATCTTAGTAGAAAGGGTGGTAGAAGCCTAGTGGGTAACACACTCGCCTATGAACCTGAAGACCCGGGTTCAAATCCCGCTTACTACCATTGTGTCCCTGAGCAAGACACTTAACCCTGAGTTGCTCCAGGGGGGGACTGTCCCCTGTTACTACTGATTGTAAGTCGATCTGTATAAGGGCGTCTGATAAATGCTGTAAAGTGTAAATGTATCTTCGTTTATACAACCAGTACTTGGGACTGAAGGCGGTTGAATTAAAACATAAAAAGAAATGACCTTTTTTCACCATATTATATTTATTAAGACGTGCTGCGTCAGCATATGCATTCAGCCAATGAGACGTGCGGACGCGATGCAGGGGGGAAAAATCGTTAAGGTATCCAATCCAGAGGAAAAATGAGATTTTGGTCTATTTCCACCGAGTGACATTTTTCATCGCCGGCTTGTATTAAAGTAATCACCAGATCTATTGATCTGACATGCGGCCATTCATTTCTCGCGCCTGCGAAGAGACGCACTCGATGGAGGAGGCCGTCGTTTTTTTTTTTTTTTTTGTTTTTTTTTACTGTGTTTCTGGCACCTTGGCAGCGTCGCCGCTTCAAAGGCCACGCGGTAGCTGTCTGCCGCGTGTCAATATCGAAAACGGCTGGCCAAATTATGGCCTGTCCCCTTTCTGTCTCCCCCCGCATTAGCGCGGCAATATTTCCTCGCTCGTCTCCATTAGGCATGTCCCCGGCGCCAGGAGCTCCGTTCGCTCGCAGCGATCTGCTGTTATTTGTCACCGCGCACCTTGGCGCGGGGGGGTGGGGGGGTGGCGGCCGGTGAGACGGTTTTAATGGCCGGTTCCCTCCACCTGACAAGGTTTTACTGAGCTTCCAGCAGGGCTTCCAGATCTCCCTTCTCCGTGACAAATGACCGCGCTGCCAGGCCAAGTCCGAAAGCCGGACATATTTGGCTTGTTAGGATGTCTTTGGCCATTAAGGAAATCTGCTGGTGGAGAGGGAGCCTTCGTCTAAAAAAAAAAAAAAAAAAAAAGGACGGTGGGGGTGTGAGCGGCGACCGCGACGAGGACGTAGGTGCTGTTACGCAACGGAGCCAGTTCTCCAAGGGCTACCTGGAATACCGGACGGAAACTGCTCCAGTGGAGTGCGGCCAATCTGCCAGCCAATGGCACGGTGCACAGAGTCCTACCCCGTGGACGTTGACGGTTTAAGGGACCTGATGCCCCCCCCCCCCCCCCCACACACACCTTTTCACCTGAGCGGGGAGAAGTACGTCCGTGTTTCCCGCACCGCCCTTAATTCCGCCGGGAATGGGATGTTGGGGCGAGGCTGTTGCGGCGCGACATCCTCCGTTTTTGGCTCGGCAGCGCCGTCGCACCGGCAGCAGGCTAATGTGGCGACATGAGACTTTTAATGGAATCGTTTTCCAACTGTCGCCTTATATTGTGGCTCTGGAAACATATGGGAGCTTCCCCAGGGACGTGGGAGATGAAATAGTGGTCAGTCACTACACGGCGAAATAAGGAGCGAAGTGGCAAGAGGGCTGCCCCCCCCCCAGGATGAAATTGCATTCAGAGCTGTAATCAGTTTCTGTCGTGGGTGTGTATTTGTGTGTTTACGTGCTGGAGGCAAGACAAAAAAAAATACCAAATCATTTTTTTTCTCTTTGCCAGGGTTGGTGCACGCAGAGGTTATGATAATAAAACGATCATATTTATTCCTGGCGCATCTCAGAAGAAAAGTCCTTTTTTTCTCCATCCTGAAACGCTTGCGAAGGTGACGCCCGTGGCAATACCTGAATTTTTACGTTTGACGGCCTTATCCAGATCGCCTTACAGTAAGTAGTTACAGGGACAGTCCGCCCGGAGACATTCAGGGTTAAGTGTCTCGCTCAGGGACACAACGGTAGGAAGTGGGGTTTGAACCTGTGGCTTTCTGGTCTCCTGGTTCATAGTCGAGTGTGTTAACCACTAGGCTACCAGCATTCCTGTATTCCGGGACTGACGAAGAGAAAGGCGGGAAAGTGTAATTGAGTGATGCTGTGCTCCGGTTATTCATTCATGAGGGTCCTCGGCGTGACCTGCGCTGCCGCGGAGATGAACTAACTTCCTTCACAAGTCGCCGCCTTTCAGACAGAGACCTTGGTTCTGTGCGAGGCTGCAGCTGGTCCTGCTGCAGAAATCCTCCTCTGTCCCCGCCCGTCCCCAGCAGGGGACTTCGCCAGCAATATTGCTTTATTTCTGCTTTTCTTTGGTGCGGCTTTGGCAGCGTTGATAGAGTGATGTCGAGTTAAACCGAATGCCCACAATCCCCGCTGTTGGCAGAGGCGTCGTCCTCTGCCGTGTGGGACACTGGGCGGCCAGCCCCGCTGAGGCGGTGACTCAGCGCGCTCTGATTTATGGAGAGCGTTATGAACAGGGCCCGGGGGACCATGGCCTGTGTCTCGCCTCATATTGAAACCTGTCGCCCTGGGATGGGGATGAGTGCTCTGGAAGCCCCGCCCCCTCGCCTCCATCACCATGTGGGTGGCAGGAGAGAGGAGCTGCTATGAAAAGAGCCATAAGACTTTACCAACTGGAGTTGCACTTTCAAACTAGATGGAAAAGAAAAGTATTACATTCAAATATTCACTCAAATATCAGTGGAACATGTATAAGGTGCTCAACAGGAAAAGCTATTTAAAGGTCCCCTTACATATCTTTTTTCTTTTCTTTTTTTTGCTTTTATGTTGGTCTTAGTGGTCTCCTAATACTTTATCAGAAGTCTCTTTCTGAAATTCAGCCGTGGAGCAGAATTACAGCCACTTTGAGCCAGTCCCACAATGCCATTTGCCCAGGATGCGCCATTTCGGTGTGTGTAGCTTTAAATAATAATGAGGAGGAGAGAGGCGGGACGAAGAGGAGAGCGGCCTATAGCAGTTGAGGGGGCTTTCTCTGAAATTAAGTCATCAACACCATTTGCCAACCACAATGTTTAGCGCAGACAGGAAGTCTCGCATGACAGAACTAAAAAATACTCTTTTGCTCAGTTTTACATTTGTAAGTATTTGGCAGTCACCCATTGTGCAAGTTGTCCCACTTAAAAAGATGAGAGAGGTCTGTAATTTTCATCATAGGTACTCTTCAACTGTGAGACACAGAATGTAAAAATATCTAGGAAATCACATTTATAGGGAAATTACCAACATTTACAGTGTTTGTGGAATCCAGCCATGTCAAATAAGTTGGTTGGGTAAGCCAATACTCAAACACGGACTTACACTAAAATATTAGTCTCATGATGAATTTTAATAATAAAAGCAATATTCAAATAAAAGAGCGTCCCCAAAATGATTCACTATTAATAGTAAAAGATCTTAATTACGAACAGATGAGACCTTTTTCCGGTTCAGTGACCTTATTAAAATGCAGGAAAACTTTGTACACACATAAGAAATGCCTTTTTAGAGTTTTATTGAACAGACAAATCTATTACTACAAAGGACTTTTTAGGGCTTTTTGGGCCTTTAGGGCCCTAGTGGTCAAAGGTTTGAATCCCAATCTGCCAAGGTGCCGCTGAGGTGCCACTGAGCAAAGTACCGTCCCCACACACTGCTCCCAGGCCGAGAAACTTTTGAACCCTGATGCAAACTCTGTCTTAAGGCTGAGGAGATGCAATGAATCAGAAAGCCGTTATCACTGCAAAGTCTGCACTCGCAGTGCGGAGTTGTCAGAGGTCAAATGTTTCCTGTAGGTTTGAAAGATTAAAAGATCTAAAAGATCCAGCCAGGTTTAATCTTCAATGTTCTCGCTAATGGAAGGAATTGTTTCATTTTTGCTCAAAATCTCACAATATATTATATTGATTATTTTTATTGATATTGATTCTATTGGTTCTTTTATTAATCATTCATCCTGGCCCCTTTGAAAGGAGCCCAAAAGTATAATGTTTCCACCCCCATGCTTCAGAGAGGGTGTGGTGTTCTTGGGATGCAACTCAGCATTCTTCCCCCTTAATACACAAGTTCTATTTTAGTCTCAATCGACTCATCTCATTCTCCAAATCCTTCTGTGGATCATCCTGGCAAACTTTAGATGGGTCTGGACACGTACTGTCTTAAGCAAGGGGACCTCTTAAATACTGCAGGATTTTAATCCACGATGATGTAGTGTGTTACTAACAGTAAACTTTGTTATTGTGGTCCCAGCTCTCTTCAGGTCACCAGTTCTCCCCGAGTAGTTCTGGGCTGTTTCCTCACCGTTCTCAAGATAATTTGTACCCCAAGAGGAAGACGTGTGCACCTTCACTGGTCTTACGATGGCATGTTGTAGATCTCTGAACACTCAGAGAAAAACCAGCTTTTCCTCAACTCCATTTTCTTATAATTGCTCCAACAGTTGTTCTCTTCTCACCAAGCCGCTTGCATATTGTAGATTGGCTCATCACATTCTTGTGCAGGTGTACAATCTTGTCCCTGGTGGCAACTCTCTGGTCTTGGCCATGGTGGAGGTTGGAGTCTGACTGTTTGAAGGTGTGGACTGGTGTCCTTTATACAGATAAGTAGTTCAAACAGGCGCCATTTATACAGGTAATGAGTGAAGGATAGACAAAGTAATGGCACTGTGAGGGACAGAAATCTTGCTTGTTTGTAGGTGCCAAATACTTACTTTCTGCACCGTATACAAATAAATTCATTAAAAATCATACAATCATACAATTTCCTGGATTTTTTTAACATTCTGTCTCTCTCAGATGAAGTGTACCTATGATAACAATTACTGACCTGTCTCTTCTCATCAAGTGGGGACGAATTGCAAAATCTGGTGCCAGATACTTTTGCCCCACTGTTCACAGCGAGTAGATGGGAGGCAGATTAGAATGATGCTTAGGTGATAGCAGAGCTAAACTCGCATTGTGATGGAGGTCGCTGTTGAGGGATCACCATGATCCGAAATTCCACCCGACCATATTGTACAAATGAGTTTTAGAACGTTGCCCAACTGTGCAATGTTCCTTTACAGCAAATGTTCTGTGCACCATGACATAAACTAGCATTTATTATCCAACTTTATCCGACTGCCTCACGTCCACTGTGTGAACAGATCTCTCCGACAGACTACTTGTTGAGAGCTCCCTTTTGAAGCGTGCTGGCAGACATTGATTGCACTGTCAATTTGTTTGTTTTTTCGTAACCAGCGCTGTGAGTGACCTTTGTCAGTTTGTAAATGAGCAGTTCATGGCGAATGACAGCCGCGAAACTGAGCGGCCCCGCGCCCCAGATTAACTCTGGCCCGGGCTTTTAATGAATAAGAACATGTGATGAACCGCAGTGCGGGGCTTGGTTATTTCACGTTCACTACTGGACAGCCTCCAGGGAGTGGCCAATGGGATCAACATCAATATTAATATTTCCCCCCATCCAGCTACTTCTTCCTGCTCCTCTCCAGACCACACAGCCATGAGGCACGCGCCCCACACACTTCACAAGGAAGTGTCAAGTGGAGTTTGTTTGATATCACCAGTGTATTACTTTTTTTTTCTGCTGGTTAATAAAAATGCCCATTAGGCACTTTAGGAATCTGGTGCTTCCATTTGGTTTTGTTTCAGTGGGAGATGGGTAGAACGTAGACATAAAACTGCTCATCTTAATATTATCACTGCAAAAAAAAAAGAAGTGCATTTGAGGCATAATTACCATGGCGTTAACGAAAGCACCATCAACACTTTAACAGTGGCTCTCGCACACCAAACACGTTTTCTGTTAATCTGCGATCATAATCGTCTGCTGGCGTCTAGGGGCGCGCTGCCTCAAGTCATTGTTTATCCCCTGGATTCAGCCTTAGCTGGTGGAGTCTACAGAAACTCCTGGCTTTACCTGGCTGTGCCCTGACAAGATGCCTAATGACGCCAGGGGACAAAATGTAGTTATTTCTTTGTTTACTTTTTTATTTATTGGATAGTACCAGCAGTTTTTGGAATGCAGCTTGTCCAGTGGTGCCCACTAGATTCTGTGTATTCAGGAATTTAAATTACTGTGCAGAAATGTTACATTTATGACATTTAGCAGATGGCATTATGCCATTTATGCCCTTATCCAGACCGACTTAAAAACAGTAGTTACAGGGACAGTCTTCCCCCTCGAGACACTCAGGGTTAAGTGTCTTGCTCAGGGACACAATGGTAGATGGTCAAGTGGGATTTGAGCCTGGGTCTTCTGAGTCTTGCCCATTTTAGGCACTTTTATTTTGGAAGGGAATATTTAAAAATGTAAAACATATATATTTCAATCATTCGAAAGTGAAAGTGGTATTACGTTTAGTTGATTACAATTATTCTGTCAATCTCTAGCAAGCGAAGTGTTGGATCTGTTAAACTCCTTCCGATCTCCAAAAAATAATGTATTGCTGCTTATAAAATAATAGGTCAAATTAGTTTTTTTCTTTTATTGACGAAAATAAGGAAATTCTGCAATAATCGGTTTAGTTAAATCCGCAGTTGATTAATGTTTGACACCGCTATTTTTTTTTTTTTCAACAAAATTGCTTGCTGCTTAGATAAACAGTGGTTTACTTTTCACTGCTATTGCTTAGAACTACATTTACATTTACAGCATTTATCAGATGCCCTTATCCAGAGCGACTTACAATCAGTAGTTACAGGGACAGTCCCCCCTGGGTTAAGGGTTAAGTGTCTTGCTCAGGGACACGATGGTAGTAAGTGGGGTTTGAACCTGGGTCTTCTGATTCATGGGCGAGTGTGTTACCCATGTTGTTATGCATGATAATTATTTGTGAAGCTTCATTGTGCCAAATGAAAATGACATGATGGAAATAAGTCATGCATGTGCAGTGAATGTGTAAAAATGCACATGGTCATGGTGGTGAGGACAACAATATTATCTGCGAATGTACAGTGTGCTGTCCACAAGCTCACAGCGGCAGGCACTTTCAGTCGGACTGTCGCGGGGGATGACAATCCATCCAACCCGGCAGCAGGAAACAGATCATAGTCACACACCGGGGTCACTTCGGTGAGCACCAGTTCACCTGACCCGTGTCTTTGGACTGTGGGAGGGAGCCCACACAACCCAAACGCCAGGCAGACGGAAATTCTATCAGATCTCGCCCTCGCAGGTCGGGGGTTATTTTGTGTTGTGTGAGGGTTTTATTATGGTGCAGCCCATGAAAAGCTCCTTCCGCCATCTCTTCTGTGGTGTAAAGGATTGGGCGCAACGTCGTTCCCATGTAGAATATTCCACCCAGTCATGCTCAACAAGGGGAAATAATGGGGCATAAAGCAGGGTGTGGAGTAAATCAGGCGTTGGATTCCGGTGCGGTCACTTGTGTTTGGAGCGATTTGGGGTGGATCACTTATCTTTTATTAAACGTGTGGTAGCAGTCTCTCTCTCTCTCTCTTTCTTCCTCCCCCCTCGCCCCTGTCTGGGTCGTGATTTATATTCCCGTCTCTCTCAGCAACGGGCTACAGCTGAGGCTTCCTTTAGACCCGTGAACCGCAGGACTGAATAGCCAATCGGATTGCTTCTTTTTGGGGGGTTTGAGCTGCATTTCAGCGGTGGGGGGGGTGCAAGGTAAATGGGTCAGACGGCTGGGAAGTTGAACGAGAGTCCAGATTGCAGGACTGAACGTCCCCTCAGGAGCAGGAACGCATGCAAGTTGGGGACATTCTGCCAGTCCCCACTAACGTGTGTGTGTAAGAGTGTCTGCACGTGTGTGTGTGTGTGTGTGATGGAGATACATACAGAGAGTCGGTGACTGAATGACGATGTATGTATGTGATGGTGACTGTGAGAGAATGAGACTACGACTTTGTGACTGAGTTCATGTGGTAGAGAATCTGTGTGTGTGTGTCTGTGAGAGACGTACAGACAAGTGTTGTTTGTGTGTGTGTGTGTGTGTGTGTGAGAGAGAGAGAGAGAGAGGTTGTGAGACATACAGTCCGTGTGTGCATTACTTTATGAAGTAGAAATAATGGGAATGGCAATCTAAGCTAAAAGCAGGATTGGTCCTGTGGCTACATCCCTAATCTTCTGTGAAGTGGATTCTGAATCACAGCCGCGTGGTATTTCCCCCTCAGGAGAATAGATTGACTTCCAGCCGTCATAAGACGCCGTTTTTGACTCATGCATTTAACCCATTATCCTTAAAATAACCGTCTCAAGTTTCATTGCACTTGTCATTAGGACAGTGACTCGATGGTTAATGTTCGCGACGGTTCCCGGAGGGGCGGCGGTAGTTCCGAATGCCGACACCGTGGCGTACACGCGTAGCTTTAGCTCTTGCTAAGTAACCGGCGTGGCAGGAGCTGGGGGATTATGCTGGCGCGCTAAGCCAATCCATCAGACTCCGCGGCCCGACTGTCGCCTCCTGCCGACTTTCTGGGAACATCATCGAGGCAGCCGGCCGGCCACGCTGACCGGAAAACATCTTCCTTTCTGGGGCTCGTGCAGATACGGCGATGTTGTGGGTGGGCGCCGGTGATGGCTGGCCCTTGTCGGTGTGTGCACGCCGCCCGACCTTTGCCAGTCGAGCGAAGAATCGATCTAAGACACGGGGGCATAAGGAAGGGAAATAATTGGCCGTATTGGAACTTTACCGCAGCGCAAGTCTCGGTGAAATAGGGACGCGGTGGAGAGCCTGCGTTCTGTTCTTTAAATTGTCCCCTGCGGGACTCTGCCTCGATTTAAAATACTAAGCTGCCCTTTGCGCCACGTGGACCGAGACTGGCATTTTGCATGTGAAGATACCAAATGATTTATCCTCACCAGAGCACCGTAGTTTCTGTCATGACTGAGACGGATAATTTCCACCTCCTGTAAAGTTCCGCCGCTCGCCGTAATCCCCGGGCCCTCGGCTTTAACCTTCCGGGAGACGATGGCGAGTCTCAGTGCTGCTGAGCCTCAGGTGGCGCGTGTCCATTGTTCAACCGCGGGCGCACAAGACGTTTCGGTGTCGCTTCTGAGCTCAGGTCTGAGCCCCGACCGCGCCCTGTTCTCCGTGAGTTCAGAAAAGGCGGGCGGGCAGGCGGGAGGTGGAAGGCTCCAGGCGAAGGAGAAGGAGCACCGCGGCAAAAAGTGGCAGGTGTCGGTCACGCGTTCCGTGCCGAGATGCTCATTAGCGGTGACCCTCCTGTGACCAGGGCACTGCAGTCCACCCTGACTGGAGGGTCCAAGCAAACAAAAGCATCGACGACGGTGGCTAAAGGACTTCTACAGCCGTAGGCGCTCTGTGAAACGTCCCAGCGTTTCTCTTCGGTGAAAACAGGCGGTTAGGTCTCGCTAGGCCTGTTTTTTTGCATAATTAGTAAAATCCATTCTATTCATCTCTATAAACACAACGTTTTTCTTTTTTTTAGTTTTTTTTTGCACTGTGCAACGGTTGACTGGTGCTCGTTTAAATGACATCTTTTCTTGGAGGATCATGGGTAATTTAGTCACGAGGCCAAGCACTGCAGCACTGCTGTGGCTGCTTTTTGGTTTTAAACCAAATGAGAAAAGCGACCCTAATAACCTGGACGAAGTGATATGTCGAATTTAAGAGCGGAGAGACCGCAACGTAATGAGACTTGTTTAAAGCAGACCAGAAATGTGATTTTTTTATTTATTTGCTTTATTCATATGTTCCAGCGTTCAATTCAGGTAAATAGGCCTCCATATGTCACCGGCATGGAAAATCCTTGTCAGGTAAAATTCCATGAACTTGATGTGTGTTTTACACACGTCTTTCATGTAAACACGCATGTTCTCTGGACCGACGTCTTTGACTAATGGGGTAATTATGAGACGGTCCTTCTTCCACCCAACTTACACATCAGTGGATAAAGTTGGCCCAATTCAGAGTGATAATGTGCTGGTCTGAGTTCCTGTTATTAATGAACATTGGAGAGGGGCGGGGCTGTTTCATAACGACGACACCCCCATCCCCTCAGCCTCTGCCGAGCATCTGTGGTGTGCTGGATGGTTGGGTATGATCATCTGACATGGAATAATTGGTTGAACGGGGTTTGTGTGTGTGTTTGTGTGTGTGTGCAGTAGGTATCAGGAGTTTTTTTGTATCTTCACACAAATAGAAATGTTAATAACTCTCAGAGGCAGCAGGCACATCAATTTTTCACCCCGCTCTTTTTTTTTTTTACTGGAAAGGGAGGAGGAAGAAAGAAATGAAGCAAAAGAGGCGAGGGGGAGAACGAAGCCTCGCGTTCCTCCGGGCAAACACCACACTACTGTCAGCCCCCAACCCCCCCCGCTGAGAAAGTGTTGGTCTCTGGCAGACTCTTCGGCTGGATAATTGAATTTGGTTGAATTCAGCAGGGGGAGAGAAATTATTGGGGGGGGGACGCGGCTGGAAGACAAGGTGGAGAAGACGCAGCAACTTGACAAGTGCTGCTGCGCACGATAAATTCTCCTGCAACGGGGAGCCTTCATCTTCTGTCCTCTTGTTCTCCCCCTGCTGCAGCCAGCACAGCGAGATTGTGGGGGCCGTTCCTAATTTTATGGTTGTAGAGAATCACCGGATTCCTCGCTTGTTTGCAGTTGTCAAGGTGTGGTGCAAAGCTATGTTGAATTAAATCAACATAGAATTAGTCTGATTTCCCTCAAAACCTCTAGAAGAAGCATTTTATTCCCACTTTAATTGTAGTAGTAATATTATCTATATTGTTTTTTTGCTATTGCAACTAATGTTCGCATCCATTGGGAATGCAACAGTGCGTGAACCAAGATAAAAATTGCGATTGAAATGTGCATGATTTTGGATCCTGGTTCCAGAAAACAGAATATTGATGCTATTTCAGTAGACCCTGAGGAAGCCTTACCTGAAACTAGGAAACAAGCCCCATGCTTACAGTGTAGTGCCCTATAACAAATGTTGAAAATCTGATTTATCTCTGGCAAAAGAATAGTTTTATCTAGGGATGTGTTTGTAGGTGATATTGGTGAAATGGGTTTGAATTACTGTGAACAGAAGATACTTTTTTTCCCATGTACTTGGTACAGAAAAAGGAACAGAAAAAGAACCCAGCATGACCCCTGTTCAAATGGAGCCATGACACAGTTCTCAACGTTTGAAACTAACCACGGATTTGGATCATTATTACCCTCATAGTATCTGTCTCTAAAGGCCAGGATTATGAAGAAGGTACAATTCATCCCACCAATGGCAGGACAGTATGACCATCAATCACAGGGCAAACACTCACACCAGAGGTGACTTAACATCACGATCCTAACCTGTACATCCTGGAGAAAAGAAGTTCTTTGTCTAGAATTCATGGACATTGTTCAGGTGGATCTTTTTTTCTGGAGCCGAATTGATTCGTGTGGTTACATAGTTCCAGTCCAGAGCTTCACAAATGAGAACCGTGCAGTATGACCACAAGATCAGAAGATCAAATTCATCAACAGATTTTTCTCTTTTTGTTCCACACCTTTTTCTTGCTAATTGCCTGTTCCATGTCTGTCCTCTTGCCATTTCTTCCTTCTTCTCTCTCTCTCTCTCTCTTTCTCTTTCTCTTTCCTGTGAACACTTCAGGGCGTGCGAGTCTAATTGGAAGCCTGCGATATCCACGGTTACCACTGTAATCCAATACCAAGAACTATCCAGTATTTCATAAGGCCAGAAAGCTTCATCCCCAATAAGAAACTCAGAATATAGGTGCATTTAAAAGTACGGCAACATGTTGATCCATGCGCCATCTTAACAATTACCAGCAAGACCTGTTTCCTTGGAAACGACAGAATGTCGTCTTGCATATTCAAATGGAAGAGACTGCATGGGAGATGACAGTTCTGGAAAATGTCACATTGTCACGTTCGGAATTACTGTGTGTGTTTCTTGCTACACATTCCGCTTGATTGTGTCTTCATCGCGGTCTACCAGGAGTGTAGGTGCATCTCTGAAGGAGGGTAGAGGATGGCCTGCTGCATGTTTGAATGAGAAAGCGGGGACTCTCGCCCGTGGCACCTTCTGAAAATGGGAAAAATACAGCAAGGCAACTTTGTGCGACGTGTTTACAGTCGGCGGTGAGGACATGCACAATGGCCTTCTCAAAAGGGACCTGTGGCCAGTGACATCATGCGTGGCCACTGGCCAGCTTGGAATGGCATTTCTTTCCTGTGTCTAGCAGCTCACCAGGGCTTGTGGGGTGGCTTTCAGCGTCTGGGTCACGTGTGGAGCCTTTGTCAGGATTCAATGTGAAAGTGAACGTGGCGAACGTGTCAATTAAGGGTGACGGGCCTTTCAAACGGGAGCTTTTCTAAAGGCCTCGATGGCCAACTAATGACCGGCCACTGCTGGCACATGTTGTTGTCACTCTCGCCGGGACGCCTCATTGTGGACGCGGCGGCCACGCAGGACACTTGTTTTCCGGCTTGGTAGATAATGGGCAAGGGGGTCCAACTTGAGCGGCATGCGCCCAGCAAGCCGGGGTGACACATTCTGACACGGCTGCCTTCGTGTCAGTGTGTGGGTAGAGGGTGATCCCAAAAAAAAAAAAAAAGAAATCCACAGAGTGCATGAATCACAAGGATCACTGTGGTACAAAGAAGTGCGAATCCTTGGCTTTGTTTTCCCACATGCTCTTGGCAGCCAGCAAGCCACATAAATTCTATTTTCATTTTTGGCACAACTCTACATAACCAGAAAACAAAGAGCGAGGGAGATGGGATGGAATATACCATCTAAATGAATCCTAATCTTCATGGGCTGCACCTTCTCATGCAGACAAGCCGTTTCAGAAGGACATCGTCCATTTGCTTCAACAGTTTAATTCTTCTTTAAATATTCATAATAGCAGATTCATAACGTTGTCCAGAAGACGAGTGTAATTTAGAGCTACATAAAACCTCGACTGGGACCCATGTGACCCTGTGTGGAGACCCTGCATGGAGAATGACCCTTCGACCTTTCCCTTGAGGGCAACAGAAGCATGCATGGCGTGTACAAGGCGTCTTTGTGTAGAATATACTTGATGCCTGCACACATTCGCAAGCTCATCGTGTTCAGACTATGTGACTCTGTCTTTCCAGCATTCACGTGCAGGGATTTATTAACTCAGTTGCTAAAATTCATCAGGTGGCAAAAGGTTTTGGCAAGTTTTTTGGGGAGTAATGCTCCGCTTTTGCAGTTTCCTTTACTTTGTTTCTGCAAGCAGCGAGAAGTGCATCGTCTGCTGCTTGTTTTTTCTCCCCCCATTAGTTACTTTCACTGGTGCTGAATCATACGTTACCCTGGTCCTTGAACACCTTTTTTCCATTTAACAACAACGAGCCACTTTGCATCCACAGAGCGAGATCTCATTGATTTGCTGGGGCCTGGAGAGCTGGAACCCTAACGCTTCTCCACTCTCTGCTTTCCCTCTGCAGGACACAAGGACAGGTGAAAGATGAAAGCTCCCATCCCCCTCCAGATCCTGCTCTACGCAACTGTCATCCGGAGCTTGAAAGTGGTGTCAAAGAGAGGATCAGGTAAGGCCGGGCTGACTGGTGTGAATGCTCCAGGTTTGTTTGCCCTTCATAACTGGCATGGTGCTAGTGCTCTGGCTTTGGATTTGTTTTCTGTGAAGGTGGTCAGATTTCAGATCAGAGCTTCCGATCACTGCAGCTAGATACATTTGAGGATGTTTCATGTCGAAGGGCTTCGAAGGACTGACCAAGTGCACCCTTAGAGCTTTTCCTTTTAATACTTGATTTGTATCTGTCCTTTTCTGGCAAGGTTCACGGTGAGCATCGTGCCCTGCCACCCATTCCTGCACAAATTCCTTCTCCATCAGAGGCTGTAGTGTCTGTTGTAAAAGGACTCCTTTTTTCTGATTGATGAGACAACTTTCGTCCGGTGATGGACAAAAGTGTCTCATTCTGTAGATGCCTGTTCTCTGTATACCTCATTACCTTGTGGTTCCATAGCAACAGCTGGCAATGTTCACAGATGTGAACGTTAACGTCGTGGTCCACTGCTGTTAGGAGTGCATAATTCCCTACAGTGTTTTTTTTTTAATAAATGTTTTACACTCAAAGCAAAAAAAAAAAAAATACTAATAATCAAAAGTGTAGAATCCTTGGACAGCTGTGGGTCTGGGTCTGTAGAAATCAGCCTTTGAAATTTCAGTAAAGGCTTTAAGGATGTGAATACAGTGACATCAGGTCATCACAGAGAGCGTGGCCGGCATCTCACTGAGTGAACACAACCTTCATGGTGCTTTTTACAATCGACTCTTGAATGAAAGATTTCTGCTGGGAGACTAAGCAATCACCAGACAGCAGGAACTATTTGAAATGAGCGTCAGGTCCAATTATCTGAAATGTTAGTTTGGTTTCAAATTCACTATACCATTGGTATATTACCAGTCAATCGAGGAGAATCACCTTTTTTACTGTATTGTCAGCTATGAAAGGGGATTGAATAAAGAAGACGATGGGCAGATTGTTCAGCTGACCCCTTATGAAGGCTCTTTATACCACGTGTCCTCATACATCAGCAGCGGCGAATGTGTCATCTGTGTGAACACCGCCAGCTGTTGCTATGGGAGCGAATAAGAAAAGGGAGACGGGACAACAACAAAAAAATCTCAAACCAATAAAATGGTGGCGTGAATGTTGTGTTTTTACCCACTGGCAAATGTGTGTTCAATTTCTGAGTGGCAAATTAATTAAAATCCATCTCCAATGATAAGTGTCCCTGGCCCATTCATGTTCCGAATGCCTCGTAATCAGCCGATGCTTTTCGGTACGTTTCCGTAGCCGGCTGTTTATTTGCAGTTGGCGAGAACGGTTGCGCAGTTTGCCCCGCTCTTGTCTTGCCACAGTAATGGCTGAGATCAGGGAGATACAGAGCGGTGTCCTGTGTCCCGTGGAGGGACAGATGGCACCATTCCTTGCGGGGAGCGGCAGTCTACTCCAGTGCCATTATCAGCTCTAATCTGGAACAGCGGGGTGCTACTGGGTGGCATATTGGAAGTGTCATGCGGGAGCAGATTCACCATGCAGAGTTGTTGGAGGGTAGAACACTGAAAATGGCCCCGAGAGGTCACAGGCTGGACATATACCCGATTAAATGGGTGATGCGAGGGAGCTGACCCTCTGACATGTCAAAGGTCATTCCTTCTTTGTGTGGTAATAGAAAAATCAGCAGGAATACATTGTATGTGTACCAGAAAGGACCAGTAAATGTCTTCAGGTTATTAAGTGGCCTATTGACAACAGCCATATCTGGCATTTTGTAGAGGCAATCACTCTTGTGATAGTGACCTTTCATGTATTGTAGGTACATCAATCAAATGGACTTGTCCCGCCCTCCTCACACATTAAGCATCAAAACCATGTTTTTTTTTTTTTTTTTTGCTCAGAAATGGAAGCCTTAAGTGGCACCCAATTTAAGCAATGTTTGCAGTGCATTTTATCCACCCGTGTTTCTTGTGGTCAACTTTATTCCAGGACAAACGCCGATTTCCAGCCCTTCGCATGTTGGACACAGTCATCTCACCTCAGGCCCGAGTCGGGCTTATCTCACTTTCCCCTGACTGAGGTCCCCTGGGCTCCCTCCCAGGTGGTTGGATGTGTAGCCTGGGGAAGGGATTGGGAAGCTGGCCCTGTAATAAATGAAGGCTCCACAAGGCTTGGTCAGGCCTGCTCCATTGTTCTGCTTGCCTATTAGAGACTGGTGTCTGGCTCGGCCATAAATCACATTGTTCGTCTGGGATGCACTGTAAATCCTGGTTAGACCTGGACAAAATCATTTTGCGGCATTTATTTATACATTTTTTATTTAATTTCCCTCGCTCTGTCCTCCAAAAGCATTTAGTCAAGCACTTGTGCTCCATCCAGGCTGGCCACATCAGATTCCATGTTAAGAAGCATGTTTTTTGCTTTCTCATGGAAAAAAAAAGACTTGTCTGATGAAGACCCCTGAAAATAGAACAGCCCTGGGGCATTTCATTTTCTCAAAAGGTTTCGGTCAGTGGTTTATTCATTTCCTCCTTCTGCTTATGAACACTGGTGTATTATTGTTATTTCGGCATGGCCACAGAGCCACATTCCTATAATTGTTAAATGAATTTGAACAGATACCGAGTCAGTGAATTCAAAATGTAATATCAGGTGCTTTTTCCTGGAAGAATTTTAAATGGCTGAAAAGAGTCCATTGGGCAGACTTGGCAGCATAATGTGTGCTGATTACAGTTCTTCATACCTGTCATTAGTTCCCAATCTCTTGCCGATCGGCAAGTTAACAGTTCTCCGCTGTCCTTCCTCATCAAATGGCTGAAATGCTGATTTTGACTAAATGGATGACTGAACAGTGCAATTATTCTGTTCTACTTGTGACGTTGAACGCAGCGAAGTGTGTCAGGGGGATGGAATCATTTCAGTGTCAGTGCTTCAGACATGACCACAGAAGATGAGCACATCCGTACTGTACTGTTGCCCGCAAGACAAGATCCAGTGGAAGGGGGAGGAAAATGGAAAGGGAAGAGGAGCCAACATGGTGGCCCTCGGGTATTCCAGCAACCAGATGAAAGACAAAAGGCGTTTTACAAATTGGGATGAAGCATATTTTTGTGCGTGATGAGGTGTAGACCATTAACTTTGCTACAGTGTCTTCTACCTTGTCTATTCCACTAGGGTAAGGCAGTATCTCTGTCCAGAGCTCACGCCTCGGAAAACAGGAGAATGAATGTCGATAGGAGGCTGGCCATTTTTTACCTCACCGTTAATCAGTGATGAACCTGCCATTGCCTTTTTAGCAGAATCTGATTATAATTGGATTTCCAGCAATTAAAATTGATATTCAGTCCCCTTGTGGTGCCTGCACCTTTGCTGTTTCCATTGTGCTCTACCCTGGCAAACACAATAGGACTCCATTTATCTCTCTTGTTTTTTGTCAATATGGAAAACCCTCTGCAGAATTGTCTGGCTCCACCGTAGCTAATGTGGAACCCTGGAAAGCACTTCCATGGGCAATTTCTGTTCAGCCATGTCAAATATCAAGCCAAAAAAATTAAATACACCATCAACACAGCAGCCTTGTGTCCTCTCCACCTGCAATTAGTACCTCAAACTGTGGTCGCCCTGAGGTGACATGCTAGGGATGACTTCCACTGAGGTAAACTCCCCATGTGACCTTGACATCGGCGATCACTTGACCATAGTTTACGGTAACAGACAGAAAAGCCCCGGAGAATAGGCTCCTGTCAAAAATTCATTTGTTACTAAACGAAGCATGGTGCCTGCATGTGACGTCCCTTCATTTATCTTAAATCAAAGCAGCACTCATTCACGCTGCGGGGAACTCCAGTCCAGAGTGCTCTGTGATAAACACTTATTCTGACGTACTTTATGCATCTGTGCCCCTCTGGTCCGAGCCTGGTCTCAAACCTTTGAGCCTCAGAGCCTTGAACCAATCGAAAAAGCCCAAACTAGTCCCTGGTGTGGAACTGTGGATGATTTTATATATAACGTTTAAAGTCAGAAGAGCTTGCAGGCATGATTGACAGCTCTCACACAAATATGCCTCCTTATTCTGGACGATTTAACCCCCTTCCTGTCAATAAGCATTGTGGTTGAGCTTCTGGAATGCCAGAAAAATACGGCCTTCTGTGTAAATACGTTTAAAATAACACGCTGCCCATCATATCACCTCCATCTCCACAAATCTGCCATTTGGCCGCTGTGAACAAATTCAGCACCAGCAGTGGAGAACTGTGCCAGGTAGTAGACTCTGCACTTTACTGAGAGATGTGCTGACAGATCTGGCTTCTCAAACGGAAAAAAATAATAAAATCAGTGCCAGCATAACACCTTCTTCTTCATGCCATTAAATAATTAGGGTTGCCACATTTCATGCAATGGGGCATTGCCACAAGTGCCACTTGACCCACCACTGGTAAATCGTACCTACAGGTTTACTATTGATAAACTTCATCACAACTCGGAAAAACGGGACAAACCCTATCCTGTGCTGATTAAATACCGCACATTAAGCGACCTGTAAATGATGCTGTGACTCGGGCTACATACATTTTTTGGTACCCTGCAGAGACTACCAAGGGCATCTGACACTCGGCGAAATATAAAGATCCGACACGTCAAGAGTTTTTCAGTCGCAGACAGTGTCACAACCAATACATCACCATGAAGCCTATCCCTCACCGACCCCAACGTGCCCACTCATTGTTTGACCAATAAAACAAAGGGGCCTTTAATTGGAAAAGACAGTGATTTCTAACAAGGGACGTCAGCGTGGAGCAAATTCAATTATAGCTGTTCACTTGACTTTGTAATTGATATTAAACGATGTTAAATATGGCGCTGAACTGTCAGCAATGACAAGTGGAGGTTGCGCCCAGAGTGAAAGGATGACGCCCTTGGTTTGAAGCGTGCCGTTTTTAACAGGAAGGACCGGAAGCCTCGGAGAGGGTCGGACGGTGAACGCCCACGCAGGCTATTACGAACACAGCACCGGGGGGCTGGTGCGACACTGGGGGATTCAAGCCAACCGTACCGAATATTTATGCTCGCAGTGCCCCTATGAAATTACCCACAGCAATGAAGTACATGCATCAATGAATAATACATTAATAAAAATCAACCCAGGAATGTTCTCAGGATACGCGACGATTTATTGGATAAACAATGTGCCCCCCGACCTAAATCGCAGAAGGGGGGGTTCTCAAGCATATGGTCACAAAATTGGAACACATAAAATTTGTGTAGGCCAGTTTTCAAAAGCAGGGGATCTATTCCGCAAATTAATTTATAATTAGATTCCACCCTCGGGCCAGTTCTTTCCATTTCCAACCAGTTGCGGTATTGATTTGTGGAGCCCGCGATGCGTAATCTGCTCAGCGGCGCTACCGACACACTCTCACTTGCCTTTTTAATGGAGCACCATTGTTTCCTGCTTTCATTTTTAAGGAGCGTTCACATGGGCCAAGTTTCATTTTCGGGCAAATTCCCAGTCGTGTTGTGCTGATCAGCTTCTGTTCCTGATTTAGGCTTTCGGAACGATGATAATGATAATAATTACCACACGGGTGTCATTTTAGAACCCAGCTGTTTGGTTGTTAGCCATGTTTCTCCTGTCACTGACACACAGATTATACACAAATGGACACACTCTGATACACAAACACACACACACACACATTGCGCCATTTAATAATGTAGATGTAGATGCTACTCTGACTGTTTGGCAATCGGGGGGGATGAATCGGACGCTCTGCTCTCCATTCACTCCCCCCGCCAAACAGCAGTGTGGCCTGAGGAGCAAAAAAGACCCGCAAAGACAGAGAGAGGAGCACCCGACACCATCCAATGCCACAAAAAGGTGATCAATCTGAAGACATATTACCCAGCCACTCTCCCAGGAGGCTGTTCTCCACTCCATAATAGTGTTACACGAGTGGAACGGCACTAAATTGGCACAGAACTGGTCTATTGGGACATCTGCAGCAGCGCAGTTAAAGATGTGTAAACTCGGAACAGCCGCTCGGAGCTCACTTAAAAGTGCACTCTGGTCATTTGACGAGTGGTGCCTTTTAACCTTTAAACATCACTGTTAACCCCCGTCTCAAGTGTTATTCTGCTCAAATATAATATATAGACTAAATATTGAAATATGGAACAACTGCCAAAGCTTGTCATATAATTGTCTTTTACTTTAGAGAAGAAGTCTTAAGAGGTTTGGGTGTGGATGGTTATTCATGTCTACCAATTCAAAAGAAAGGGTTAATGCAGCTATGTTCAGAATGCTTCCTGTACAAAATAATCTCTACATAAAGATGGAGATATATTGTATATATTGTACATTAAATATTTTCATTCACACATGATTTGCACCTGAATCTTCAGATCTTTTTTGAAATTCTTCTGAAATTCTTCAGAATTTTTTTTATATATTGTATATGAAATTGTATATGAAATATTTTCATTCACGCATGATTTGCTCCTGAATCTTCTGAATTTTCACTGTCCATCTCCATCTTTATGTAGAGATTATTTATATATATATATACACACACACACCCACCAAAAGTTTGGAGGGTGTCACAAAGTTTTTCTTTTTTGTCAGTTGTTTCTGTGCTGTATTGAAGTATAATTACTAGCATTTTATAAGTTTCAAAGGATTTTATAGACATTTAAAAAAAGTTTATGCAAAGAGGCCAAATCATGACTTATGAAATTTCAATGTTTTGTTCCTCAAGCCACTTACTTCTCACTTTAGTCTTATACTTTAGTGCTCCATCATGCTGGAAAAAAGGCCTCGTTCTTCACCAAACTGTTGGATGGTTGAGAGAAGTTGCTGATGTTTTGGTACCATTCTGTGATCATGGCTGTGTTCTTAGGCAAAATTGTGAGTGAGCCCACTCCCTTGGATGAGAAGTAGCCCCACACATGAATGGTCTCAGGATGCTTTACTTTTGGCACGAGACAGGACTGATGGTAGCGCTCATCTTGTCTTCTCCGGACAATCTGTTTTCCATAAGCTCCAAACAATCGGAAAGGGGCTTCATCAGAGAAAATGTCTTTCCCCCAGTCCTCAGCAGTCCAATCCCTGAACTTTTTTTGCAGAATATCAGTCTGTCCTTTATGTTTTTTCCTGGAGAGAAGTGGCTTCTTTGCTACCCTTCTTAACACCAGTCGTCCTCCAAAACTCTTCACCTCACTATGAGTGCAGATTTACTCACGCCTGCCTGCTGCCATTCCTGAGCAAGGTCTGCACTGGTGGCACCCCCATCCCGCAGCTGAATAATTTTTGGGAGATGGTCATGGCACTTGCTGGACTTTATTGTGCACCCTGAACACTTCATCCTCTCTCCTTGAAGTTTGATGATCTGATAAATGGTTGATTTAGGTGCAATCTTAGTAGCAGCAATATCCCTGCCTGAGTAGAGATTTTTATGCAACACAATGATGGCTGCACGTGTTTCCTTGTAGGTAACCATGGTTAACAGAGGAAGAACAATGATTTCAAGCATCACCCTCCTTTTAATGCATCCAGTCTGCTATTCTAACTCAATCAGCAGGACAGAATGATCTCCAGCCTTGTGCTGGCCAACACTCTCACTTGTGTTAATGAGAGAATCACTGAAATGATCTCAGCAGGTCTAATGTGGCAGGGCTAAAATGCAGTGGAAATGTTAAGTTTTGGAAAGGCACACACCTGTCTATACAGTTCCCACAGTTGACAGTTCAAGTCAGAGTGCAAACCAAACATGAAGTCATAGGAATTGTCTGTAGGATTGTCTCAAGGCACAAATCTGGGGAAGGTTACAAAAATAATTCAGCTGCTTTGAAGGTCCCAATGAGCACAGTAGCCTCCATCATTCGTACGTGAAAGATGTTAAAAGGCATCATGTTTGGGGGAACAAGTTGTGTGTAGTATTCTGAGGGAAAAAAAAAAACTTTATCTATTTTGGAGTGAGGCTGTAACATAACAAAATGCAGAAAAAGCTATGCGCTATGAATACTTTCCGGATGCACTGTAAATCTGTGCCAACCAGGCTGACCCATTGAAGCCACAGGAAGCCCCTGATTAAACTTCTATTGTTTTTTTTTTTGTTTTTTTTAAAGAGGTGGATAATTTTTTTTGGTGAAGGATGAAAAGAGAAAAGAAAACACTCCCATGTCATCAGAAAACTGTTAATAGCTGTCATCCCCACCTCTCCTAATGAATCAGGGATAAAAGTCGGGATCAGAATCATGGGGCCTGTTGTTTCGCATGACATTCTGATCCCTATTAGCATAACGCCATAATTTGGTCGCCGGTTTCATCTGCCTCTGTGAACACGGCAAAGGAAAGGAGCCACCGACAAATCCTCAACGTTCGCTCCTCTCTTCCAGTCACTGCTCAGATAAATTGCTTTCTTCGTTCACAGGCCTTTGACAGGAAATATTCACTGGCATGTGTAAGGGAGATGATTTTGACGATGGTTTGAGACAGGCTGGCTGCGCGCTGCAATGCCCGCTATATTTTGCAGTTGGGGGAGCACATCAGATAATCGATATAGATTTTTTTTTTTTTTGGGTGCAGGAGAATGTCTCTCTTTCTCCGTAATGTGTGTCTTTTCCTTTTTGGTGGAATTTGGTGATGCATCGGTGACTAAACACTGTGGATGTGTGTCATGGTGCGGTAAACTCCATGATGAGTGCCAGAACTGGGAATACAGCGATGCGTCTCCGTCCCTCTTAGGGTTAAGCCCACCTTGGAGAACCTGAATTCATCTCCCCCTGTTTCTTTCTTTTTTTCGTGCAATATTCCCACACGCTGCTTTTACAAAACCTTATTGTTCCACTCTGGGTTAATTAACAAAGGTCGCTGTAAGGGGCTCTTTCTCCCATTGTATGTCCTTACAGAAACCCTTTGGTTCTTTTATATGCTCTGTCACATTTCTGACCAGGCTGGATTCTGTTGCCAGTGGAACTTTGTCTTTAGGGTTGACCTGTCAGAGACAGTCTGCAATACACTGCTCACTTTGACAGCTGCCCCAAACATGAGCCAAGCAGTTCATCGCTGGCAAAGTTGTGAGCTATTCAGTGCCATTATTCCCAGAGCAGATGGCCACACCCTAATGGTAGGGTTATAACGAGGCACCGTGAATTGGCTAAAAAGTCATGTTAATGTGTGAAGATTAAAAACAGTTGAAATAAAATACATTTTGGAAAAGCACAACCATAATCTACCTTCGGCGCCACCTCTGGTCACTAGGTAGTGCACTAGTGTGCGGAATGGGACGTGGCACAGCAGTGTGGAAAACCCAGCACACGGACTGCACGAAAAGCCAAAATGCACAAAGTGCAAAACATGAAGGGATGCTGGACTGGCCCGACTTCAAGTCTTTTACCCACAAGCTAAACTTTGACACTCAAGCAGGTGTGAGTTTCCTGCATTTACAGCATTTATCAGACGCTCTTATACAGAGCGACTTACAATCAGGGACGGTCCCCCCTTTAGCAACCTAGGGTTTTATGATTTGTAACTCAAAATCTACAGAAACTGAATGAGAATTGCTGGTGTCTTCCTCTTGCACGTTGCTTTGGATAAAAGTGTCTGCCAAGTAAAGTAAAGTAAAGGGTTAAATGTCTTGCTCAGGTACACAGTGGTAGTAAGTGGGATTTGAACCTGGGTCATCTGGTTCATAGGTGAGTGTGCTACCACTGCACTGCTGCGCCACGCAGGAACACATCCAACTCCATCCAGCTACACATGCAACATTTTATTATTGTTTTTATAGCCTATTTATTTACTTTATTATTTTAAAAGCATTTTTGCCTTTTTAATTACTATTTTTTTAAGAAAAACAATAAAGTTTATGGTATCATACCAAATCACAAGCTGAGTGCTTAATTTCCTCCCTCCTTAACAACACGGTGGGGTTTTGCTGTTCATTTTCGATTGTTGGATTCGGCATTGCGCCTTTGAAATGGCACTCAGTGTCAGGTGGGTTTCCGTGTGAAACGGGAGAGTGGAGGGCTTACGTGATCACCCCGCACTGAGCTCCTCAATTCTTCATGGCGCCTGAAAAACAAGGGTCTCAAATGGAAAAACGTTTTCCCGAAATATGTTCATATTTCTATCATGCACCCTGTCCAAACAAACACCAGCTGATCTTGCTCTCACTTCCAGAAATGATACCAAGACGCTTTCCTTTAATGGCCTCTACTAGGACACATTTGCATAAGAGCCACTACTAATAATACATTTAATCTATTTTAAAAATTACCTTTCTACAAATATTGGGCGTGAATAATGATTTTAAATGACTGCAGTGTTCCTTAGCAGTTCATTCATGTTACGCAATTGATCACTTGCCAGGCTAATTAAACAAACGGATTTGTCTTGCTCTTTTGAGCCGTCTCTAAACCACAAAGGTATCATTACATTTTCTCCGCTTCGGTGTGAAATGGCAGAATAAAGCTGATATTAAAATTTTAAAAACTCATGAAAACGTTACTGGCCCCGGTCAGCCTGGAAGTGTGCTTTGATGAGAAATAATGGCAGTGATTTAAGAAACGCACTTATGAATTCTCTCTACAGTCGCTGTAATTCCGAGTTGGCTGCAGCGACTCAGTTGCACTATAGGTTCCCCTGCTGCAGGAATGGATTTAGGATTATATGATGCTGTTTGTTCTAACTTCTAATTTCCTCAGCATATAGCATCCGCATAATGTGCCTCCTGAGGTATGATGTTGCTGCTAAAGGGAAGAGGCATTCAGATGGTGCAGAATGATAATGTGGCAAATTGGCCAGTGGACATTTGTTGGACATTTGTAGTTTTTGAGGTCATATTTGAGCTCTGTAGTGAAATTATGTCTTTCACTGTCAGGCCAGAGATGAACAGGTACTAGCCGGGCTTCTCTTATCAAAAAAAGAGTACTCCAACCCTGGATTCCTCTGGACGTGTGCTTAAGATTTTACTACATGCATGGTAGCATGCATTGATGTTTTTGCCATTCATCTGCCTGTCTTCCATATTGTAAACCCCCCCTATGTCTTTACTGTTTTTTTTACGTATATTTCGCTCAATCACAAATATGGCTCATTTAAACCAGGAAATCCCACATTCAGGGAAATAAACAGGGACCTGAGCCATGCGTCTCAGAAATAACTATAAATGTCAAATCACTCAGCCCTTTATAAATGGATTCAGGAGAGTACCGGCTGGTGTTTGTAGCCAATTTTTGGGATTATATGTGTTGCTGATAATGAGCTTTCAACAGGGAAGGGATTCCAGCATGAAGGAGGCCATTACTGCCTTTTCTTGTCGCCTAATTGCAGAAAATCCAGTCCGGCTTTCAAAACTCAGCAGGTTTTTGCAAACCTGCAGAATGTGGTGTGGTTAAGAAATAAAATGAATTCAGTCTCTCCTTCTCCCACTCACTGAAATCACTGCCAGGGATTATCCTTTGAACGCTATCCTTGAACTAGCAGTACATGATACAGTGCGATGGGATTCTATCTCGCTAGCTGCTCCTTCAGGCACGCGGGCCCGGAGTGCTGAAGGTGCGAGTTGATGGCCTACCAATCTTTCTCCGGCCCACTACGGCATTGTTACCGACAACCCAAGGCCACAAATAATTACCCATCCGCTGACTCAACCCTTCAGGACTCCCAGCTTGTACCTGCAGTGTGCCCCACGGGAGACGGGATGAAGAAATTAAATAACAGTTTAACACGTGAGCCTCCTCGGCTTGGTAAATATTAGCTCCAGGTGGAGGGTGCAGGTCTGTGCCCGAGCGATGTTCTTTTTGGAAGTGGTGGTCCTGGTTTTAACCTATTGATTCCTGACTAACTTCCCCTGTTGATTTATGTTTGTGTCGTTCCTGAGAGCTGCTCCAGATCCATAGTCGCAATGAGCAGACTGACAATAAAGATCCACCGACTGAATCAACAAAATCAGGGCTCGATGAATCGGCATCTCGATTAAGCACTTACTTCAGCTCCTGTTTTAGATCCCTAAGCATAATCTGAGTCAGACGGCTGCGGAATATAATATTAGCTTCTTATTGGTGGCAGTGGATTCATATAGGTGATAAGAATGGGAAGATGCTAATCGATGATGGAACCGAGATTCCTACTTTGGAAGGAACCCTTTCCTACTGTGCAAATACATCACCTCATATTTTTCTTTAAACTCTTTATCCATAGACGGAAAATAAATAAAATGTCATGCTTTATTACACTTTGCTGCTATACACACATAATTAATAAAGGTAAACCTGCTACCCTTAATCAATTATTGACGGTATAAATTAAGATATTATTATTTAGAAGGACCGTATTGTGAATCCTTTTGGATTAATCATGTTGACATAAAATAGCATAGTTTATGACATATTTGAAGGTTTACCTTTTTGAACTAATTTACAAAAACAAATGAAGATTACTTACGCTAATTTATCTTCACTCATTTGTTTGCTTTTGTGCGACTAGTAAGTAATGAATTCTAGAAATGGCTGGTAGCTAGTCAGTATGGTTGCTATGGTCGTTTTGTGGTGAAGTTATGTGAGCTGATTGATTTATTTCCAATCGCTCTGTCACACACCCGTGTAAGGAAGTATAATAATCCATTTGACCTGAAGTGTGAGTCTCTGACAGCCTGACACAATTTCATTCAAGTGCTGCACATTCACACTGTAGCATTGCAAGCATTTAGCAGTTAGCATTGGTTCAATTTAATTCAGTTCAATTTCAATTACCACTTATAAACTGATAAAGTTTGTCTCTAAAGAGTTTCTTTTAAACATTAGTGGTGCTGTGCTGTGATAAGGTGGTTACGCAGGGAAATTAATCCAACAGAAATTACTTTTCCATAACTGTAATGGGATTACTTTACTTATTACTTCCTAGTGAATTGCTCTATTCATGTTTTAGTTTCTGAAGTTGCTCTTTACTTAATGCAAAATACAAGGATAAATTAAAAGCTTTCTGAAAAGAGAAATTCTGAAAACACAATGAAGAAATGTATACAAATGTTTTTTCTGGGTTATTTCAATTACAGCTTTTTATTACACATAATGGTCTTGTAATGTTCTATTGTGTGCTGATTTGTGCACATGCTGTTAAACGACCTGTTTGAGATTTGTTGCTTGTTCCCCACATTAGCTCGTACTATATGAAAGGCCGGTGTCATCCTCACATGCTAATGAAATGCCCCGTGTTTTCTAGTGGCGGAGGTTTCAAGCTTGTACATCAGTGCATGTTGTTTAATGCAGTGGATTCAAAATAATGAGTATTTCTCATTGTGCATGCTAGGCTCGGCCTTCAGTTTCATACTTTCATACATTATCAAATCCAGTTTGGGGCTTTTTAGACACAAATAATTGAGTAATCATCTTAAATGAACACTGTCTATTAATGTTAGAGATGGCCAGGACTGACGTCTGTGTGACATAATCATTTTATTATCAGCCGTAGCACCACCTTAATCATAACAGAGAGCTAATGTTGCTAATTATCGAATATTAGCTAATTGCTCATTGAGCCTGTGCCAGCCAGGTTGATGGAACAGGCCCTAAATTGCCGACCGGACTTCTGACGGGTCAAGGGCTTCCTCATGCATTATGTCTCCATTTGTTTCTCATGCCGCCAGGCCTGAGTATGTTGCATATTACTATGTTGTCATGGACAATGTAATGTGTTTTCATATGTTACACAACAAGACACAATCATTTGATCATTTCACTTGATTATAAGATATCAGACTCTCATGTGACAAGAACTACAAAAATGCAGTGTCTGACTCAGAATCAGACTAATTAAATCTGAAGTCTCTATCATTTAGACCGGTGGTTTTCCACCTTTTTTCCTGAAGCCCCCCGCCTGTATCCAAGACCACCCAGGACCCCCCAACCCCAATTCCTTCTTGCATACACACATTAAAAGAATAACAAGATTAATTAAAATAAAGAGTTGTAGGTTTTTGTTCTTATTTTACACTGCAAGGTATATAGATTCTATATAGCTGTAATCATTCCTAAAAATTTATACCTGGCTTGAAATCGACAGAATTCAGCCCAAACCCAACTTGACTTGTTATGCTGTGTGGGGCATTTAGATAAATGAATGTCACACAGTCACAGTTTTTACTGTGACATTTCCATACAGCCATGGCCCTGTGAGCGTTATATTAAATTATCTCTCGCGATAATTAAAGTGGTTGCTGTGAATTGCAAATCACATGACCATTTAATTTTAAAAATTGAGAATTTTACACTTTTACCAATCACCAAAATCGATTTACAAGCAACCAATCATACGTAAAGGATTGGTACTATAGACTGGGTGTTTGTGTTTGCTGACCTGACCCAAGGCAACCTCAGCCTGACTAAAATGATAGTCGGACCAAGATTTATAGCATAAAGGATTATACAGAGTTAATGTACTGCGACCTTTGGCGCCCCTCTGGGTTGGGAAGAACTGATTTTGACAATCGCTGGCATAAATAAAGAATAGCAAAACTACAGTTGGAAGACAACAAGATGTCTGCACCTTTCCCAACTATTCATGGAAGCCTCTGCTAAATAATTATGTGATTATCATTGCTTTGGATAATTGAAGCGGCCTGTCTGGCATGTTTTCATTTACAATTACAGCATTTCTCAGACGCCCTTATCCAGAGCGACTTACAATCAGTAGTTACAGGGACAGTCCCCCCCTGGAGACACTCAGGGTTAAGTGTCTTGCTCAGGGACTCAATGGTAGTAGGTGGGGTTTGAACCTGGGTCTTCTGGTTCATTGGCGAGTGTGTTACCCACTAGGCTACTACCACCCTGCCTTATTTCTCATGATTTTGCTTTGTGTGCATTTTAGTTGTGTAGTTGCATGTTGCATGGCCATTTAACAAAGCTGTTGTGAGTGACTGTTGAAACAAACAAAACCTTGAAAACTTGCCACCACACTCTCTCTGTGTTGTTGTTTTTTTTTTTTTTGTAAGAAAGACTCACAAACCTAGCATCTTTTTTGGCTTCCTCTTCTCTGGTGTTTATCACCATAACAACAATCTGCTGCAACTCCAGGGCTGTGTGAATCTGCTGTACCCACTGCATGCTTCTCTCGCCCAGCCTCTGAGGAAATGGAAGAGATTGTTTTATAAATGAGGCAGTCAATTGAAAGACAGAGACCATCCACTCTCAAACCCCCAGCCTCGGCCCCGCCAGAGAGAGGTGTGCTGGGAAGCACATCCAGATGAATCTTGCATCTCTCCTCTCAGCCAGATATAATGGGCTTCAGATGGCAAAGGTTTTTGATTCTGAGGACTCGACTCATTCATATGCCGCTTCTGCCTCGACTCGAGTTATGCTAATCTGCTTTAGTCAACATGCTGCATTTAATTGTTAATAAGCAGCCGTAAGAGCAGCCTGAGCCTGGATCTTTACAGGATCCTGGTGTAGGGCTGCTCATCTGTGAACTTTGCTTTGTGAGAATGGGCCATGGCGGTTTGCTGGTCACGAACAAAATCAGGGATTCTTATTCTAACGTGCCCTCAACACAAGTGCATTTTGTTCCAAAGCTCTCATTGAGAGCAATTTTGTTGCCTCCCCTTGCCTTTGATCTTAAGGTAATGTGCTTGCTAAAAAGGGGGCGGTTTGCATGTGTTTGCATATATTTGCATATGGATATATGTTATTGTTTGGGAGGGCAGCCACTCCGCATTTTCCCGTCAGAAATCAATGGCAGAACTGAGTCTCATGGAAAATTTGGCCAAATCCATCTGAAAGAAGGCATTGCTGATTCTATGTTTATGTGTGTTACTGCCACGCGAATGTCCTTGGCAGTGTGAAAGCCAGCAGGAGGTCCTGTTCTAAATCCTTTCCCACAAATCCTTCTGTTTTGTATTGTGTATGGATTGCAGTTTAGTATGCATTTCTGCATACTAAAAGTAATATTATATTTTATAACAGTAAAATAGTTTCGATTCAAGACATTGGGAATTGCACGAGATTGCCCGCATCACCATCGTAAACTAATAAGCTGCATTCTTGTTAACTAGATGTGCTAAAGGTCTAAAACAATGTGACTTTGGTTCTATTGGAACGCATAACAATGAGCTGTGTGTCCTTTGTTTGGTTTTTGATCTGTGGCTTCGCTCCCTGGAGTCTCTGGGATTTTCATCCGCATTTCTCATAAAGTGCGGGGCCAAAGGGCTGAGAATGTTAGTGGTCCCGATGAAACGGGCGTGTTGTGTATGTCAGTGGTTCAGCCTGGGATGGTGGGATGCAGGTTTATGTCATTTGGAAATGCGCGTCCTCCATCTGTAATATCATGTCAGTAATCTTCTGAATAATCATAAGCGAATAAAGATCAGGGTTATGTAATACATACATCTGTACATTTGTGTGTGTGTGTGTGCCAGAAAGAGATTGAGAGTCACTCAGGAGTGAGAGGATATGGGATTGTGTGTGTAGAGTTGAAATTGTGTGCATATGTGCGTGCAGGTCTGTGTGTATGTGTGTGTGAGTGAGATGGAGTACAATGGGAGTGTGTGCATTTAAGTGCATAGGTGGTATGTGTGTTTCTGTTTGAATCTAAAGAAATCGAGATTGGATGTGGATTTGTGTGTGTTCCAAAATAATAGTAGAAGGGTGGGCAGGTGATTGACAGGGAGTGTTTGTCATGCATGTGTGTAGAATGCAAAGAAGCACTGTACACATATATAAATAGTAGCAATTAAGAAATTAAAAGCGTGTGTTTCATTGCATGTATGTATTTATTAATGTGTGTTAGTTGCATTTTAGTAGCAAATCTCAAAAACTGAGAATAAAATTGAGGATTGATATTATTCTAATAACATTCTAATAATCTGAGATTCTGGATTTCTGCTATTAGTGTAAAACAGTAAATATTTACCTTTTTGTGTAATGAATTTACCAAATGTGAGGATGTATCTTTAAATTGCAGAAAACAAATGAGCTAATTCATGATCCGTATCATGTCTCAGGGTTGGTTAAGGAATGAGGTGCAAAAGAGTTCATTCATTATGAGAAAAAAGGGATGTATTAGTAGCACAAAAAAAACAGTATGAAGGCCAAATAGAACTGAAAAGCTGAAGAGAAGCAAGATGAGGAAGAGAGACACTCCAAGGCGTGGTCAGTGATGTCTCCGGTAAGGAACACTGGCACAGGGAAGTGCGGCATGTTGCGCCATGGCAGGGAAACGATCCCCTTGTGATCCACGACACCAAGAAGTGGACCAGTCTGTGGTTAAGTGGCTGGAGGGCAGAAGAAGACAAAGACAGCAGCGATGAGGCTTCGTGGGGCGTTGGTCGCAGGGGCCGAGCCCCTCACCGTGCCCGTTCAGCCGAATCAGGAACTCTCCAAAATGGCCACATCAACGACGGCAGTGATGACGAGACTGACAGGTGGGCGGATGGTATGGGTATGCGCCTCCCACCACGCACGTCCTGAACATTGGGAGTTCTGCACCATCCCTCCGATCTCCGGGCACGTAAAGACAACGTATATGGCAGGATAGCAGGATTGCAACAAAGTAACTGCGCCCCGGCTCAGCTGCAGAGAGCGTCCATCCTTCCCGGCAGGCACCGACACCAGCTCCCTGCACACGCCTACCAGCAGGGAGGGATGCTGGAAGCACCAGTGGGGACGTGCAGTGGCAGGGGCTGCACGTGTCCAGTCAATTCCACCCTGCGGTATGATAAGCGGTTGTCAGGTGGTCCAGGTTTGATCCAGGTCATCCAGAGCCAGGGAGGACCAGCAGTGCCCTCAGTGTGAGAGCCCCGTGGTTGCCGCCATCTACCCAGGGACGGATTACGGACCGGGCCAGCAGGGGGCCGCTGCCCAGGGGCCCTTGGGGTGCAGGGGGCCCGTGGGGCCCCTAGCCCAATACAATTTCAAACGCAAACAGTTTTTTTCACATTGGAGAACTTGCAATGCGTAAATCATGGAGAGACCTATCTTTTCCCATGGTAATAACCAGCCTGCTGAATAGAAATGGGATGATTAGCAAAAGTGCTTTGATTTAGAGCATGAATTGTATGACATTCAAATAATGTTTGTTATGGTACGATCTGGTTGTGCTATGTTGCTACCTGTCTCTATAAACAGAGATGGGTAACCTGGTGCTAACATTAACGTGAGGTAATGGCATTAGGCAGTACTGATTATAATTTGAGATCCAACTTACTGTATCAACTTAAGCCACCTTCTTTTCACTTTTTCTGAGGTAAAAAGCGGCAAAAGATTTTGTTAACATCATTCTGATTTTACAACACGGAACACCGCAGTAGTTTGGACCCACAAGTGGCATGGTGACGTAGCAACTAGCCATCCCAGACAATGCCCAGGGGCCCACACGACCCATAATCCGTCCCTGCATCCCCTACCCAGCGTACTCAGCCCTTGGAGGGGGGGGCGCTGTCATGGCTGGGTTCTGCTGAGCTCACAACCAGCACCAATCAGCCTGACAACAGGGCTCTAACCACAGACAGCTTCTGCTGATGAGGCGTCCGTGATTAGAACCCTGTAAAAGGGAAGAGGCTACAGCAGGTTAACACTGCTACGACTGGACAACCTGTGTGTATGTTTCTGTGCTGACAGTTGCCTCACGGTTTGCTTGTGTTCTCCCATTTTTCGGTTCTTTTTGGACTTTGTGCCATTTTTGTGCTATTAATAAATCATTTTTGTCATAATGACTACCGTCTTCATTCCCTAACCAACATTTCATTCCCTAACCAACATCGAGACGTGACAATCCGTTGCCATGTTTCTGTTCTTTGTCGGCCATTTGGTTTCTGTTCTGATCCATGTGAGACACGTAATGATCACCCTACCACTCCTCCTGTATCCCAAAATCTATTCGGATGTGTATGTGTGCGTGTGTGTGTTTTTATATATATATATATATATATATATATATATATATATATATACACACACACACACACACACACACACACACACACACACACACACACACACACACACACTATTTTTATATATAAAATGAAAAAACAAACCTCACATCTGATTTGTCTCCAAATCTGAGTGATTCGTCTCAGTCCGCATAGTCATTTGGTTCTCAGTGGACAGTTTCCCTCAGTAGAGCTTCTCCTCCACCACGACTTTTCACACCACCCTATTTGCTGTGCATTGACAGATGGGAAATGAAAAGGCAAAGTGTTTTCTCAGCTTCAGTAGCCTCTGTGTGTTTAGGACGATGCTGGTGTAGATTTCTGATTTCTGTATGCGCTGATTGACAGCGTTTCCTGTGGCCCCCTCCTCAGTAATGACAGATATCAGAGACTCCAGGGTAATTGCTGCCTGTAGATTAGTGACGGAGGCCTTCAGGATGAGAAAAGGAGGGGCGTGCTTATTTATTTATCTGCATATTGAGACCTTCCCAGTGTGTGTGTCAGCGCTTAATTACAGCGCAATGCAAAGAGACAGACAGATGCTGAGTGTGTATCGCACTCTCTGTACAATGCTGCTGGTGCACGAATCCGTGTGAGCTTCCAACACGCAGTGATATCAAACAAGATTATTCACTTACAGCATTCCGCGGATGCCCTTATCCACAACAACTATTCATAAGCACACCAGTCGGGCTCCTACGCAGACCTTGTGGACCTCCTGTGACCTCACCGCAAGCTATCCCACTTCTGACACCATGTGTAGTGCAGGAAGAAAGCGCCTGGCTCGTTCTTCTTGCAGCCAAGTTGCATGTATGGTACCCCGAGGACACTTGTTCAGGACTAGAAGGGTGATGGTTGGAAAGGTTGGAAAATTGGAAAGGCTTCTCCACTCCATTGACACAAAGCCTGTGTTTGCTACCTTTCATGCCAAAAGGTCAAGGATGCCTACGATACCAGGGCCTTGCCACCCATAGCGGGTAAGGAAGCAGAACATAACCAAAGGTTCATGGGTTCATGGCACCGTCCCCACACACTGCTCCCCTGGTGCCTTTCATGGCTTCACACTGCTTGCTAAGGGTGATGCAGGGTTAAAATCAGAGGACGCATTTCATGGTGTCACTGTGTGCTGTGCTCTGCTGTATATCACAATGACAAAAACAATCTCTTTTTTCTTTTCTTTTTCTTTTCTTTTCTTGCACAACCACTATGTACCATTCGAGTATGGGTTGAATCATAATTGAAACCATGGTCTCAAGAAATATTATGATTCACACTTAATTATTGAAATGCTTTTTTTCAATGGACATGGTGTCACAGAAAACTTTACGTTGCAAGCAAACTATTCTATGTAGGCAGGAAGGTGTTGTTGTAGATTAATCCATGGTTACATATAGTATAACAGAAAGAATTTCTTATATTCTTAGAAATGCAACATGGTGGTGTTGGGCTGAAACGACATTTCAGTATGCTGGATTCTGTGTATGTGGTAGTATTGAATCTTGAATTTTCCAGGGTTTCTGCAGGTTTAAGGAAGCCAAATTTAAGACTTTTAAAGACCTTTTAAGGACACTTTCATCAGATTTAAGACCTTGCCAAAGGCCAGAGTTTTTCTTGGCAGATGCACTTCTAAAATACAAAATCATTTTAAATATTATTAATATAATATTTACATGTTATATTTTATATGTTCATTCTCCTTTCAAAATCTCAAGGGCGACTACAATATTTTTTGTTTGTCATTTGTGAGTAATTTCGGTCAGTTTTTGATATCGGTGACATGGGCTGTTGCCTAGGGAAGCATCAAAAAAATGTTGATGGGTATAATCCCCTGGGATATTTTTTGCAAACCAGACCCTCAAATGATAAATTTGTTTTCGTTTTGTGGAAATAAATAAACAACATTCAGATATTATACAAACCCAGTATAAGAATATATTTTCAGTAGAATCAGTGTGCAAAGTTCCTGAGACCCTGGGCCTGGTAGGTGTGTTCAGGAATCCATTCCTGCTTTTAATAAGCCTCTCGAATGCCCACCTATTGCTTGTATAGCATACTGAGACTGAAAAGTAAATTAGGAACTGATTAGTAGCCATTGACTAAAGGACACTAAAGTTTATTAAAAACAATTTGATGTTAAATAAATGATAGAATGTAAACATGAAAGAGAAAAAAAAATCCCTGTGATACGATATGATGCAAATGATCATATTTGTACCGGTCAATAATAAAAAAAAAAAACATAATGTACAATAATTTTACCCCTTTATTTTAGTTATTTGCATGACAAGGTACAAATCTCTGTTTTCATCTGACTCCTCGGGCGCCTGTCATGGCTGCCCACTGCTCACCAAGGGTGGTGGTTAAAAGCAGAGGACACATTTCATTGTGTCACCGTGTGCTGTGCTGCAGTGTATCACTTTAGTGAATCGAATGGGCAAACGTCCAATTACGGGTATGCTTCTTTACCCACTAGGCCACCACTGCCCCATTTATGCGCAGTCGTCTCACATGCCTTTACAGGCAATCAATGCACAATGTAAAACATTTTGCCGCACAATGATGAGTGGTTTAAGTGCAGATTTGCATGGCCGAGGTGTAGTTAAAGAAGACGCAACATCGACATCAGACTTAAAGAAATAAATAGGAGAAAGATCCCACTGACTGCTCATGAACCTGCCAAGATTAACAGCCCTAACGTGACTGCTGCTTTATGACTAGCACTGCGTCTCTCAGATATACAGCGAACCTGTTTTTATTTATTTATTTATTTATTTACTTCTTTTTGCAGTCACTTCGGTAAGTGTGCCACACGGGGGACAATTTGGTCTCTCGAAAAAGGCAACGTCATTCCCATGCACGTGCTGTGGAACTACCCGGAAGTGGCCACAAATTACTGATTACAAGTAATTTTTAATGATGTTTAAGGCCTTTATTTTGGAAAATCTAATTTAAGACTTTCATTTGATGTTCATTTTGCCATATAACGTAAAAATAAACAAGCTCTCAACAATCAGCTGCTTTCTTAGATTTCCTTTCAAATATCGCAAAAGTCAACCCAGCATGACTTCTCTGATTATTTAACATCAAATCATTCGCTGCCGCCCAGCCCAACGTAAACTTGTCATATCAGCGCGAACGTCCCCCCTCGCCTGTACCTGTTCACCGACATGGCAACCAAAATCTGTGTGAGAATGGTGGGGGTCTTCAGGGGGATGTCCCTGAGCGCGGTGGCTGGCCCCCTTCCTGCCCGTCACACTCGCCACATGTGGCCCCGTTCGCTCAGCTCTTCCGGAGAAAGGGAGCGTCGTGAACATTGCGCTCCCGTTCTCCTTTTATGAATCTTTTCTCCCCCTCATCCTCTGGAGGCGACCGAAGGAGCTGGAATTGGTCTGAGGCGACAATGGACCTGTTCTGCGACGCGCACAAGCCGAGTGAATCGTTATTGGCCGGGGGGGGGGAGGCCTGCCAAGTTCGGGTTTTGTTTCTGTCCCTCCTCTGCAAAGGGAGCGAGACAAAAGGAACAACAGCGAGGGAAGGGGGTGTAAAAGAAGTCGACGGGGAGAGGAGGACTGACGTACCGCGGGAAACACAGGGCTCTCTGAGCGGCACGGACGCCATTCACGGCTAATGCCTTTCGTGGCTGTTAGAATGAAAAAGAAAATTACCTGGGATTCCCCCCCCGCTTTTCTCCTCCGGAGGAGACGCTGCTGTGGGTTCGTCAGGATGTTTCTCTTCACCGAGTTGTCAGGGCTCCGTCAATGGGGCCTTTTTTTAATTGCTCTGTGCCGTGGCTAATTAAGTTGGTCATTTCTATGCGCCTTCGAGCACAGCCTTTCAGGCTTTTGGTCTGTTGTTACATTTGGAGCGGAGCATGAAAACACTCACAAAAAAGAAGAAGAAAGCCTGCTGGTTTTTTCTTGGCCAATTTGATTTATTTCCGATGCCCGACCGCATATTTCTCTGTCTAATTTATTCTCAGTCCCCCGTCCTTGTGTCTGTGTTTATATTTACTGCATCTCTCTGCTTTAATATGATTTTATATCCCCTAAATTGGCTGAGCATGCTTGTGGATTTCCCTGCAGTCTTCAGATCAATACATTCAACATATTAATTAAGTTGCTGCGTTTCTCCCGCGGTGGTCTTCTGGACATACACACATGCCGTCCCGTCCGTATCCTGGGCTGAGGATCGGACACCTGCCTTCACCCAGCTATCCCGCATGTTTATATGGCACAGGGACATTATTGGACTGTAAAGGCAGAATCGGGGTCCAGTAGTGCAGAGACAAAAAACAGCAACAGCGCAAGTAAAGTGCAAGATCCTTTTTTCTGTTGCCTTTTGATTAAATCTGATAAAACTCGCTACAGGGATGTAATTTCAGCATGAAATAAAGTCCAGTTGTGTTTAATCTGTGCAATTTGCTTTTTACAGCAATAACGATATAGCTTTTTATATTCTATAAATGTTACTTTTATTCCAGTCTGTGCATTGGGCTGATTGTAGGAGTTGATTTAAAAAAAGATCTCAACAGCTTGACCCCAACCTCATGAACCTTCGTTTCACTTGACCTTCCACAAAGCAAAATGGCCAAAACGTGCCAGCGGTCTCCAGACAGCTTCTTTCATGTAGCTGGTGTGTATATTTAAGGAAACCCGTTGGTCTGGGCTCTGAACGGAATAAGCATGAGCTTCTCACTCTTGCGTATTGATTCTACCCGGGATGGGATGAGGTCAGCGAGCAGTGGGAGAAAGTGGCGTATCAGTCTACAGGAGGTGCGGGCTGGGTAGGGCCGTATCGACCGCCCCTCCGCCATTGGCTTCCCTGATAAGGATAAGTTGCCCAGAAAGGGTGTCACAGAGGGTGGCGGATGGGAGACGGAGCCCTGGCCTGCTGTGGCTTTGAAAAGAACGGAAGGCAGCGGGTGCAAATCTCGTCCGTCGGGCCTTCCGGACAGTGCCCAGTTGTGCCCGGGAGAGAGTTCTTTCAAAACCAATAGCATTCAGATGGAGGGCTGTGAATAAGCCAGCCTCTGGAGTTTGGGCTTCCTGAATGGCCTGACATTAAAGAAAAAAAATGCCAATCTCTCTCCACCTTCACCATAAATCTTGAGATAATGTTTTTCTTTTTGTATTATCTGTATCATTGGCTGAAAGTGCTGAGGGAAGAGGCCATTTCTCCACAGTTACACTGCGACTTGGCCCCTGTGAATTTTCTGCGCTTGTGTGGAGTCTCTTTATGCGGATGGACCTTATAGACACAGTGTGAAATTGGATGCAATGAGGGCTCCTGCGCCAGTCTATCTCGTCGCTTTCGATTATGACTGAAACAGCAGGTCACCCATTTGCTGTGCGGTTTCTCCAGCCAAATGGGCACACAGGAGCGTCTGCAGTCCCCACAGCTTTCTGCACTCTCAGCAGAAGCACACTTTCTATCGTTCCTTCTCAAATGGGATTAAGATTTCTCTTTTCTGCCTCCTTTCTGGCGTGGCAGTGGGAGAATTTAACCATTCACCGTCTGTCAGGACTTCAGTGGGTGTTATAAGGCCTATTTCTGTGCCATATTACACAGAAATGCATGTAAAGTGCATTTCTGCCTCAGTGAAGCTCATGACCCATCCAGACATGGAGCGTGATTCTCCCGTTTTTTGCCAAGCCCACACGCCCTTGTTTTTATTGCATTGCTGAGTTGATGGGATGCCCCCAGCTGATGGGATACACAGAACACAGAAATGCAGTAGGTCTGTAGAGTAAAAGTGTGAAGGGAATTTTTTTCGTTCTGTTTTATGTCTCCTCTAGGCTTTTTGCCACCCCACATTTAAAAACGGATGAGACAAATATTTTGGAAAATGTCATTTTCAGAATGTGAGTATCTTTTGTTTGGTTGTTTTATGAAAACAAACTACTGATACGGATTTGATGACATTTTCCACATGGATTTTGAAATGTGAAATATAACATTTTTGATCTCCTACTGCTCTACATTTAGTCCATTCACCAGCTGCTTTGATGTGGATTTTGTGACCTTTGCTAGTGCAAGTGATAAACGTAATGAGCATATTGTGACAAAACACAAATGTAAGATTTAGAGTTTAGTGAAAGTGAAGTGATTGTCATTGTGAAACACTGCAGCACAGCACACAGTGACACAATGAAATGTGTCCTCTGCTTTTAACCATCACCCTTGGCGAGCAGTGGGCAGCCGGGAAGCAGTGTGTTGGGACGGTGCTTTGCTCAGTGTCACCTCAGTGTAACCTTGGCGGATCGGGATTCAAACCTTCTGATTACGGGGCCGCTTCCTTACCCGCTAGGTCACCACTGCCTAGTTAGAAATAGTTAGAAATAATCCATTCTGTAATCTGTCACTCTGAAGTTGAGCATGCACTCACCTCTGTATTATTTTGTTTGTATACAGTTGTGAACAATATGGGGCCAAATAACAACATACTGTCATAATAGTATGATAATAATATTTGAGTATACACATGTTTATGTTAGTAGTATTACTAACTAGTGTTGATGTTGTTATTATGCCAGATTTAAAATGTTTCCTGCGTTTATTTATCAGTAAAATGTTTGGGATCTAGCACTTGGGCGCAAGAGTTGGGGTTATAACTATAAACAACTACATCTAAGGCACAAAATGATTCTATTATGTCACCTTTTTACTACACAGACATGCTGAGAGTGCTTTACACCTTTCTTAGAAGGATTAAGACCTCCCGCATCCCCTTCAGTGGCAGAACAGTTTATTAGTCCAGATTGCAGTAATTTATGAGCAATCGTTATTTGATCTCATTCTCTGCGTCCGTCATCTCCAGGCAATTCCAACAGCTCATCGTGTCAACAACAACCACGCAGTCGGCCAGATATGCTGCTTAACTCTCAATATTTGCCGGCTTACCGTTTTCCTCTAATTATTTGTCAGAATTTGCTAATTATTTGTCAGAATTTTTTATAATTTTTTTGCTAGCATTGAATATGGACCTAAGAATATGGATAATATATCACTGGTTTTGATCCACATGCACACACACATGCACACAGCATCCACCCCCCTACCCCGTGCCCCTGTTTCAGTCCAACTGATTATTTCCCCCCCCCTTTCTGCTGAATATGAAAAAAGAGCTTAGGCCGGTAGCCGTTCTGCATGTTTGCATTGTGAGCGCCGAGTCCCGAGGTGCGCGAGGACCGCGCCGGATTGCGCTTCTGTCCCGAGGCTCTCGCCTCTTTTAGTATGCAAATGACAGATTATCTTGGGGGGTCCGTTTGGCACCGGTTATTTCTACCAGGAGGGGATACCAATCATCCCCATCATCATTTGCTTTTGAAATCATTTAAAGCCATTCCCACGTTCCTGCAGACAGAAGGGCGCGACCAAGACCTTGTTTTTCCCCGCGGAGTGCAGCTTCAGCCTCGCATATTTACATCATAAAGGCATCTGAGTCATCGCCATTCCGTCTTGCGCGTTGAAATAAATACATGCTTCCCTGAGCTATTCCTGGCGCCGGCGATAGATGATTGAGTCGCCGTCCTCCTCTGCCACCGCGAGGTTGCACTTCCCATGAACTTGATGCGTTGATGAACCGTCGGCTATTTGAGTATTTGCAATGATGTCTCGTCACGTGGGAAGAGGCCTTTCAGATGCATCGCAATTTTGTCATTTCTGATGATTTTTTGATGTAGACAGATGAAATCTGTAGATGAAATCATAGGCCAAGCTTCTGAAGCATATAATGGCTAGGTGATGTCAACACAGGTAATTATTTAAATGAGGTGACCTAATTTTCACGTTGTTATATACCCTGCAATATGCCTAGTTCCTTTGTATTTTTTTTTCCCGTCTGTTTCATAAGCCTTTTTATGCATTTTGGATGTTTGTTTAATAATGCCTCTACGGATGACTCTTGGAATCAGCATTACTCAACGCCAGACATCTTTCTCAAGTGGCAAACCCCCCTCTTTGATGATGTTTACAGACTAGCGCTTGGCAAATATGTGGATGTTGGCTGAACGCACAGTATTTCTCATCCCTCTTCCTCCCAGAGAGGTGCGGCTCTTTTAATTCCCAGAGGAAGGGAACCTGATGATAGGGAATGTGCTATCCGTGCATTTCTCCCAGGGGCAGAACGGCATGATTTCTACTTATTTAATTATGAATTCTGAACATTACAAACAAAAACACCAGGCTTATTTTATTCCTGACTAAACACACAAACAATGACACTTTCATGCACATTTTCATCTTCCCCTTCCGTCCATTATTCAGAGTATACAATAAAGAGCGGGTCCCAGGTTGGACTTAATGCCATGTTGGAGGTTTGATGCATGGAAACCTGCTGCACTAATATATGTATTTTTTCATTGTCATCAGTCTGTAGCTCCAGTTCCTTATAACCATTTCTGAATAAAATCACTTGTTTCCTTAAAGTGTTTAACATTTTGATTGATTGAGTTGATGTGTATTTGCAGGACCAAAACAAATGAATATTTTCATGAGGTATTTTCCTATAAGTCCTCATGCTTTAACAGACATGGTATTGAAATCCACCATGTCACTGGGTGGTACTATTAGGCTATTTTGTCTGTTGACCTGTTGAATTTCCTCCATCACATTAGACTGCTTGAGTTGTGTGTGTCTTTGGGTTCATATATCATCATTCACTCTGATCAGTTTACTGTCCTTCACCCTTCTGCTGTCACCTGTCACTTAACATAGACACAAATAGCAGAGCCTTACCGTGACACTGTGACAAAGGAAAAATGTGTGACATTCTTAATAAAACCCTAATTTCACCTGAGCTCTGAATGTGATGTGATCATGTTTACTTGTCCAAAACACAATCACGGTGGCTTCTGAATGCACAAATTCAGTCTGATGCTTCCTGAGCAATCAACAGTGTAACTACTCGGCAAAAAATATATTTTTATCATAATGATATTTCTCAATGCACACGATGCAATCAGCAGAAGCATGTGAACAGGGCGATTGGGGCAGGCAGCATTTTATTAATGATAGATAAGACTTGTTTAATAATGGAGCTATTAATATTTACTGAGTGGTTAGTGGTCATTTTTGACCGATGTGCTCACTAAAAAATTTACAGCTGCTAATTATTAGCATTAATATTGCAACCATTAACACCCAATGTGAGCATTCTCAAATCATATCATATTATCTTATTATATCTGCAAATGTATCATACACTTATTTAACAAATATTTTCCATTGAAGCTTCATAATAATCAACTGATCAATGATATAAGCACTAGTAGCAGTGCAGAAAAACACCATTATATTAAAAAAATATATGGAATTTGAATCTGATTGTTTTCTGGTGTTCAAGTCCGCTATTTTCTTGTAGGTATGCATGGTACAGTTACATTTGTTTGTGTGTGTGCGTATGCGCAGTCAGCCACTCTGGGCGATGGCCCCCAACCTACACTCTGATGTCATCGAGCTGAATGGAGTTCAGACTACAGGGTGCAGTGATTTCAGCCATTTACAGCAAGCAAGTGAGCAAGGTTTCCAGCATGTGGACTGCAGCGATCATCTGCCATGTCCAGAGTGGCAGTGAAGTTTAATACAACTCAGGCTTAGTAAGAGTTCAGAGCAACGATGGGAACGATATTTATCGGGACAGGGTAAAAACAGGGCAGCCTGTGATTAACAAGTGAAAACCTGAATTAAGGAACAAGGAGGTTGGGTATCGGTGACTGCACGCTCATCCTGCCCGTTCCAGGGAGACAACAATTCCTCATTTTCAGCACCACTTAGCTCAAAACATCAGCTTGTCTAACATCAATAAAAATCCCTGTGTATAGTGCTGTAAGAGTACTTAACATTTATTTACTCCCATTAGAAACTCATTTCATTCAATTTTTTTCATTCCATATATATAATCCATTTAGCTTGTTACAGTGTGTGGTCTCGCCACTAAGGGATCGCACCACGGCTTGCCTTTAATTATTTCCTTAACTCACTGTAATTGACAGACCTTTATAGGGAGGGGAAGAGAAGACACAATGTGCCCCTGGGCCATAATAAAAGAAACACGTTCGAAAAGCAATTCTTAAATGTCCCTGTGATGAGACATGCCCACAAAACCGGGCATTTCATTTTTTTTGCGTGTGTGTGTTTCTTGACCTTGATCCAATGCAGAAAATGAAGTCGGTTAATGCAAGTGGGCCTAATTTTGGTCGACGGGGTGTAGCATCCCGCTACGCACCAGTCCGCAGGAAGTCCATCTTTCCCAGCATTAGCCTGTATATTCTCCACACCCCCCACAGGCCTAAGAGAAACATTATTTTTTAATAAGCTCCATTATATCATAAACGTGGCAATTTTTCCAATCTTATCAAGGCAAGGTTTATTAATTGAGTCATGTTGCGTTGCCTCGGCAGGGACGTGATGTGCGCAACATTTCCGAGATGAAATGTTGAAGGACGTGTAATAGGTTGTACGTTAATTGTGGAAGTCTGGATTGTATTTTTTACCCTGCTGTGAATCGGGTAATGTGTTGCCACGAAAGCAATCAGTCGGCATTTGGAAGAGAGGGCGAATTACCTGGACGAACACGGACACAAAGGGTGGTGGAGGGAGAATGTCGCCCACTCCAGTTCTGAATTTGCTATAGGTCACCATGAGTGGACTCACTGAGGGCTGGTGACCCGAGCTGTCTGGGGACCTGTCTTTCTCCTGGGTGAGAAGGAGAGAAATGCCCTTAACAAGATGGCCACTGCATGTTTTGGGAGAAGAACTACTCACTGTTCTTCTTCGTGTTGAAGGGAGAGGGGCTATGTCTTCCTTCCCCTTCGCCTGTGTCTGTCTTACCAACCAGTCCAATTTTGCAGAGCTGTCGACCGCTCTCTCGATTTCATGTCTCCGTGTCTCGGCCTGTCTGGAGCCATACATTGAGAGGACGTACAGTTTAATGGCCACTGGTTGTGTAATGACTGTGGGGAGACTGGATGCCATCACGAATCTTGCATCCTTAAACAGGGCCCAGGTTAATAGCATGAAGCAAGTCGCGACACCAGGCAGTTTCCGTGGAAACCAGGACTCTGCTGAAGATTCCACAGCGAAATGTTTGGAGTAGACAAGTTTTTTTTTTGATGGTGGGAAAAAAGAGAAGGAAGATAAAAGGTGAAGGTTTTTGCTCTCTCCATTAGAAAATGAGGCATTACATCAGGGAGATCAAAAGATCAGAGGACATGGTGGAACATGACAGCGCTGGCCACCCTTGCCCGAACCCAACTCATCAAATTAATTTAGCTCATCTCTATTAAAGGTGCAGCCTGGTAGAAGGCATTTTTATTTCACAAATGGAGCCATTTAACACTGTTTAAAAGCCTCCAGATTAAGGGTCTAGGTCCCGACGCACCATCTTGCCATGCATTTGTCCTTTTACTGGCTAATGCACACCGCTGCTCGGCAGAAAGAGAGATGTTCTTACCGAAAGACGCTCTCAGGTTCAGCCTGACAGGCTGTCAGGGAGCTTCAGAGCACCTTTCACGACCAAACTCTTGTGCGGCTCACGGAGCGGCTCATTGTTCGAAAGGAGCCACTGGAGGGTTAGAGATGGCAACCATTCATGGCAACCAAAGTTCGCTTCACCCCATGCAGTCAGACTGTGCTCCTTCTGTGGGATGTAGAAGCAAATTTCCCGTAGTTAACATCGGTACCTTCCCTGCGTATCAATATCTGTCTGAATGTGTCTGGAATGAGAGGTGCTCAGGTGTTGGGAGAGGAGATTAAATGTTCGCCCGCAGTAATCTCCCCCTTCAGAACGGCGCAGCGTAGCCGAATCGCCCTGGCAATTGTGAAAAGCAAAGCAGAACAGATGCCTGGTAAGCCTGGATGAGGCACCTACACCACAGGTAATCTCACTACCGGCAGATGTGTCACATGGAGAGGGCAATGTCTCGGCACGGTTGAGGCACAGTAGATAGCGCTCCCATGTAATTCCTGCTAATTACCGGCCAGGGGAAGATAAGAGCCGCTGGCGAAATGATAAGGTCGGTGAGGGGAGAAAGAGGATCCAGGCACCGAGCCAGTTTGGACAGTCTGGTTTGAGAATGGGGGGGGGTGGGCGGAGCTGTCTTCTAAGTGGTCTTCGCCTCCCTGCCAATCACCTCGGTTACGGCTCAGTTGTGAGACTGGTGGATTTGTCAGGCTGCAAGTGCTCCGGTATGCGTTGCCTGCCAGGACAAAGTTTTTTTAGATGTGGGCCACGCCAGGCGTCACTGTCAATGCCATAGTTCATGCCCTTTTGTTTTTTTCCTCTTTGAGCTGCAGTTAAACCCACCCGTAGTCCACCAAGGATTAAGGATTTGGATTTACATCTAGTCAGTGTATTACCTATCTGAGACAATGACTGGATTAAGTCATTATCTGGACTGTATTATCATTATGATGGACAGTGTAGCATTCACGGCAGAAAAAAGAAATAAAAAATCTGCACCTACAGTAGCTTGGTTTCCTCACCTCTCTGCTTGTCCTTCCCTGGGGGCTTCATTGTTCTTCCCTGAACCAGAAAACCTAGAGTGATCACTTCACACTGAAATCGATTGAAGCCTTGACATCTCGCATCTTTTTTGTTTCCCACCGTAACCCACCGTTCCGGTTGCTGGAGGTCTCACCCAGTAATGGGGAGGCCGTGGATGTTAGGTCAACTGTCGGGCGGCCCCTTGGCGAGGTCGGCTCATCAGCCTGTAGTTTCATTAGATGCATCACCACATCATTCATTATGGATGTTTGTTTGAGAGAGTGCTGGAAGATGCAAGGGGACAGGTTCTCCTTGTGGACTGTAGTGTTTGGGGTTTGGGGGAGGGGTCGGGGGTGGGTCCTCTCAATGCTGCACATCCCATGGTTCAGTGCGGGCTCTGGCTTGACACATGGGAGAGGATGACGGTGAGAAATTGCCATTTGCCCAAGTGCATTATCGTGTTAGCACTTCATGTCTACGTCGCTGTGTCTGTCTGCGTTCTCCGTCCAACGTCGTATGTGTGGCTGCTTATATGAATAGACAGGACCATTAAGAGGTGAATTCACTATTTACACTATTCCCCTCTTACTTTCTGTCTTTCTGTTCAGATGTTAACCTTGTGAAGATGCAGTGGCCCATTAGATGTGATTTGGTTAATGCTGGCGCTAATAGGAACGGGACATTACGCCCGTAAATGGACACTGACCTGCAGATGGCCCTGATTGTGAAGTTCTGGGAAAGATTTTTTTCTCGCTGGACGAGCAGCCACTCATGAAAGCCATCGCAGTCACTGTCAATAGAGCGGCGGGGATCGCGGTTTGTGTCTGATGTTGCACCACAGATGGGGGCTGGGGTGGAAGTCCATGCAAGAAAGAGAGATACGAGGCAGAGAAGCGAGTGCTATTAGAGATGAGATGGCGGGGACATTGAGGGAGAACGGATGAGCGGTTTTGTGCTCTGGTGATACAGTTCTGCATCATTCTGACCCAGCTCTTCGAGCGCCGCTGAACGTGAAATGCATTCCTCATGCTGGAAGGCTGTTGACTTATGTCGGGGGAATATTTGCAATGGAACTTTTTAGATATAGACACATTTCAGTTTCACTTTCACATTAATATAAAAAAAATTGGTTAGTCCATTGAAATAGTGGTTGGAAGCACCTGATTAAACCAAAAAGAATATTATTTTGCGCATTCAGGACTACATTTATTGTACAAAATGGCCACATATAACCTCATTAGAAAAAAATGGGTCAGTTCTGAGTCCACAGGATTTGGGTAAAAAGAGTAAAAAAAGAAATTAATTTCGTTTTCGTAAAGCGGGGCAGCCAGTATTTATTGAGCATATATAGCAGTATACATTTCTCTGTCCTTGCTTGAGATACTTTTTTTTCCATTATTTCTCTGTGATTCCACCGGCTTCCCATGGGAATGGCACTATTCTCGCGGGGTCTGTGCATCTCATTCCTGCTCTCCCATCCTCAATGAGCCATGTTCTAAATAATCATGGGATGTCCTTACAAGGGGACGTCAGGGGAAGCTGTGTAGAATTGGTTATTCCCCGCCCTGTCAGAAGGGCATACCGAAGGGTATGTGTCCAAAGCAAGACACCCTGACTTACTGGAAGTATTTTTCAACAGAGAGCATGTTGTAGACTACACATAGGGTGCAGATGCATGCACAGTAAATTGATATTGGTGATGTAAGGATCATAAAAATAATAAATACATATTATTAAATGGTCTGAACGGTTTCGTCTTTATAATATTAATGTATTAAATAATTCATGGACCAAAAAAACTATTTACAAATACATAGTGCTGTTTACAGTAATGCTCTGAAATATGGTTCTGTATGTATTTAAATGACAGAAACAATTCAGACATAATATTAAAAAAGTTTGTCAAGTGACTGTTAAAAATTGCAAAACTCCTCTTTTAAACAAAGGATTTTGTTTTGATAGGAAATCGATAAATAGTCACAGAATCACACACATTTTTCATTGCCGTGTATCCATTTTTTTTCGTTTGTGTAAATTTTTTTTAACATTTTCAAAATTAAATAGACCAGAGGTTTCCTTTATTGCAAATAGCGATTTGAGGCATTTGAAAAAAAATGTGCCCAACCCCCACTGTGGCATCCTGGGAGGACAGTCGTTTGGTTTTTATTTGAGACTTAAATCAGCACCTGCTCTGAATGTGTCCACATATGTAAGTAATTGCATCAATTAAGGTAATTAAAAGGCGGGGTTGAGTGGTGGAGAGAGAGACCCATATGCCCCGGGGGGGAAATATGAAGTGGTTTTGGTGGTGGGGTGCTTTACCTGTTATTTTTAGCTAACTGCACATTTATGACACAATAATATTAGAGAGAGATTAACCTCATTCCAGTGCTGGCCTGGATGCTGGTGTCGGATGCAGTATTGCTCTGAATCGCACAATAGGGTTAATAAGCAATAATGAAATGTTGAGGAGCAAAAGGCACCCACCCGTTCCCTTGCTCCGAGTGCTCCGGACGTGAATTATTTATGAAAGTGCTGACAAAAGGAGCACAGGTTCGACGTGTCGGGGATCCTCCGAGGCCGAGCAGCCGGGCCAGATTGACTCAACGTTTCTGAGTTTTAATGATGGTCGGATGGTCCTGTGCTGATTCCCCGGTGTCAGCAAGAACGATTGGTGGTATATGGGAGCTTGAAGCTTGATTTGGCTCTTTTCCCCCCCGCTCTCTCTCTGTCTCGCTCTCTCTCCCCCTTTCTCTGCAAGTCACCAGTTTCTTTCTCACTGGCCTACATGTCTGCCTCTCGTTTTTTCTGATATATTTCAGACGATTTTGCACATTTTTCTCTCTTCCCCCACCCTCTCTATCTCTCTCACCCACCTTCCACTTCACTTTTATTTATTTTTATATTTATCTTGTCCCTTGGCTTTTGTCACCCTTCTTTAGCACACATTCCGAGCCTGGTCACATTCCCCTGGTGGCCAGCTGATGGGCCCGGGATCCTGTGACATGGCTGTGGTCGCAGCCGGGCCCAGGGCAGGTGTTCCCAGGCCTGGTGGCTTTCAGATTAGCCCCGGGACCTGTGGAAGACTTTGAACGGCCCTTGTCAGCATGCAGAAGATCTGTTGAGGCCAGATAAGACGCAAAACACTTCAAAGGCACTTTTAACCCCACAGAGAGCGGCGGCCTCGATGCGCAGCCGGTTTAGTTTAGTTTGTTCGTGCTTTGTTTTAATTGCTGTGTTTGATTTTATTTGTATTTGATTTATTTTTTTAGTCGTTTTGCCTGCTAGCTTTCTTTCCCCTTCCCCGCTTTTCTAATTCAGCTCTAATTCAGGTTTTTTAAGTATTAAAAAAATTTAAGTACACAGCATTAGTTAAGGTTTTACATTTCTGAAATAATTTCATTTTATTTACCCGGATTCAGAACCCTAACATTATGAAGAAAATAAAAAGCCCAATGGCAGAAATATTACAGGCACAATTCAGTATATATGCACAATTAAAAATGTATGCATTAGAAGAATGGATTCTGGATGCGCCACTCGGAGTTTTGAACATTTGGCATGAGGACTTCTGTTAGCCTTTTCTCAATTCAATCTAATATTGATCTTCAGTTGCTTTGAAAGTTCAGCTCATTTTGCTAACAGGGATCAAAGCGCCGCTAGTCGTTTCCCACAGAAAGTTTTGTTCGTGTGAAATGAGTGTCCCGACGAGTCCGAAACAGGGGTCTATTATTTTTGCAGTACCACATCCGCAGCACTCTCCATGCATGTTGTTCACCCCTCTCCATCTCGCTCGTCCCTCCCCAGCCCCCATCTCTCCGTTTCCGTCGCTTTCTGAAATGGCCCCAGGCCGCACTGTCCCATCATCCCAAAAGAACTCCTTTTGAAAATAATTGGAGATTCATCTTTTTTCATGGACAGGCACACCATCTAATTCTGGTGTACTTGCTGTGTGTGTGTGTGTGTGTGTGTGTTTCCTTTCACCACCGTGAATTCTTTGCCTTGACAGTGCTGCCGCTTCCTTTCGCTTCTGTCTCTCTACTGTGAGAAGCCTCCTCAAGGGGTCTACCTCACAGCCCACACGGCTTGGCCTGACACTCTTTCTCCCAGAGCTCGGATGTCAGTCCGAGTGGCAGCCAGCGGCGGTCGGTGGCAGTCGGGCGAATCCCAGGAGAGGAAGCTCTGAGGGCGGATGACTGGCCTGACCGGGACCCCCCATCCCCTCTCCTTTATGTGCTTTTGTTGCCATCAATAAAACGCTCGTTTCCTATGGCTGAAAGTGCTATTCCAAATGACACCGGGGGTGACGTCTCTGTTGGCTTCACCAGGTGCACAGTCTCCCCCCCCCCCTGTACACTGTCTGCGCTCGGAAACCAAACGGGAATACAAATACATACACACATGCGAAACGCACATCCACATTTCACTGTCGGCTCTTAAAACCACTGCGTTTTACAAGAGGGATTGTGTGTGGTTGCCTGGATACTGCATGGCCGTGGAGAGAATGTGTCCAGTGAGTGTCCCTCAGGTCCTGCCCGCCGGAGCAGCTCTAAAGGGAACCAGCGCTGCCAATTACTTATGTCGCCACAAAAAAAGCCGCAGAGGAAAGATGGCGCAAACTCCGCCCTGAGTAGGAGACGGCAGTCCTCCTCCAATAAAAGTGATGTCCATGGCTCCAAAGACCCACAGAGTCCCATTTATTCACATGCTGGCCTGTCTCAAAAGACTTTGATAGATGAAGGCACTAGTATTCTTCAACTGTATTTGTTTGGTGACACTAGAGATCTATTGGTGCCTCACTCTTTTTCAGCATCTGCCACCTTGGTTCTTGGATTTGAATTGAAGATCAGTTGTCTATCTCAGTCTTTTTACTTTTTTCAATCGTTAACATTTGTCCTCAGTTCATTATGACGGTTCACCTCACCCGTGAATCAGTTCCCTTTCTCCTCTGTCTAACCTTTTTTATTAAGTTAAAGATCTTGGTATTTGAGACTTGTTTAATGTTGCTTATAGTATATTTTGTACTCACATTTGTTTGCACCATCTAGTGGCACTTCCTTCTATGACAATGAGTACAAATTCACCTTTGCAACTGAGAGTTAGGGTTTATATTCCAGAGTATATCTAAAAATGTTGGTATTTTTTCATAATTATGATGGCAATGTACTAAAAAAAATGATCCCAGGACTAGCAGTTAGCTAACAGCAAAACTGGGTAACCGCTGAAAGAGGGGAAATACCCTGAAATTGAACCCTCAGCATTTAGGTTCTTCATGCATAGTTCGGGTGAGGAGATTTCTGAGGCTCTCCCTTCTTTCATCTGGTAAAAGGACAAACAGACTGCATTGCATTCCTGGATGTTTACCACACGTTCACTGGACTCGTAGGCAGTGGGAAGGAATAATCGATGAATAACTGCCTTTCACAGGAGAAAATTAGATTGGCGGAGGTGGTACCTGCTCGTCTTTTGTGCAAATCATTTGTTTCTGGCTCAAAAGGGAGCGTGGTTTGTAATGGATCTGTGATGATTCATTTTATCATTAGCCTGGCATATTTTTATAATTGATTTGAAAGTGCTTCACAAAATGAATACTTCCCAGGCCTCATTAACATTGTTTGGCCAGCAATTAGGGACCGTTGCTGGAACATTCTGTGCTTTTTCATCAGGCAGGGAGGCGCTGTAGTAGAAGCCGTGGTTGTCGGCAGTGTAAGTTTGGTAAAGGTGCATTTTTTTAATTCATCTTCTTTTTTTTTGTGGCAATGTGGCACCTGTGTCCTCACTGAAGCATGTTTTTTTTATTTTCTGCTCGATTCTATGTTTGTCTCCTTGTGACAATGATGTCTCCTGCTAAGTTTGTCTGTTTGTCAAGCCAACAGTGTCCTCGAAACGTTTCTCACTCGTCACCTCTATTATCTCTCTTCTTTTTTTTTTTCTTGCAGTCCCTTTATCTCGCCGCCGTTCTCTCTCTCTGTCTATTCCACACACACTTTTTTTACAAAACTTCAGCATGCTGTCAGAGAAGGTTAACCACACCTTGCAGTGAACGGGAGCTTTATTGTGTCATGGTACATTCATCTTACTTTATTAACAGTGGCTTTTGTGGCCCTTTCTAACAAAGCAGCTTGCGCTACATGGGGAATAATTGCAAATGAAAGTAACCTGCGACTCCAGAGCACTTTCCATTGGCCTCGATGGGAATGTATTACTAAGTAATTCTTTCTCGACATGGACCGGATATGTTGGGAAATGGCCAAAAGTGCCCAAAGAGATCCCTGCCAATGAGATCCCTAAATCCCTTCCACCCCCGTACTTTATGCTCCGTATATGTCAGAAAATTATAAATTGCTCTGCCATACAAGATTAATATTTCTCTCCTGGGTTTGGTCATAAGTGAACCGCTAAAGTAAAGTAAAAAAAACGAGAGCTTTGTGTGTTTTTTTGTACAAATCCTGGAGCAGAATATCGTAGGATATTTCCTACTGGAGGAAATATGAGTGCGCACATCTGTCCAAAACTTGGGTGACACCCTAAACGCACGGCTGTACCCGGGATGCAAAGACGATGCCTGGCTGCAGCAAACAGTTGAGGACGCGGGGACCTCCTCCGCCCTGAGCGTGAAGAGAAGCCCGTTCCGGCGTGGGGTTTCGGGCTGAAATTAGCATTCCCTTTTTCTGTGTCAACCGTGTGTGATGGAGCTCATATATGATGCTCTCAGATGTGGGTGAGAGTTGTTCTTCATTACTTTAATAATTCAGTTCATGTGTAGCTGCGAGCATACAGCCGTGAGGGTGGAACGGAAAGAGGGAGCGATGGAGACAAAGGCAGTATAGTCGGATCAGCACCCTCCTCCCACTGCAGCTGCTGGTTGCGGGTAAGCTGGCACAGAGGGACGACTACTGGAGGCATAGGCCACTTTTGTTCCACTCTTAATTAATAGAGGGGATTTTACTCCTCTCTTATTCCCCTCTTTCTCTATCGTTCCTCTTGTTTTCCTTGGCAGCAAATGGAACACCCTGCTTTTTTTCCCTCCCCCCTACTGGTCAGGCATGGTTCAGGTTTTTATTTTTTCACGTGTCCCTCGTTCCCAGGCCTATCTGAAATAGATCCCATCCCTCCCATCCTTTACCCCTCCAGGCCCTGCGGGCACAGATCAAAGGCCTGTGTAGGGCTCTGATGTTCCGCCTCGTCCCGGAGCTCGAGCTGCTGGAGCGGCTGTCCGGCCAGCGGCCATTACCACCTATCCTTCCCCTCCGGGCCCGTACCTGACCCCACTGTGGGCAGGCTTATGCAGAGTGCAGTTATAGCGCTGGCAGGTGTGCTGGTCTGAGGGGTACCCACCTATCCCAGAAGTTGAACTTTTAACGTAGCTACATGCTACATTCACCTTGAGGGCACTTTTTTTTTTTGACCTGGACTAAGTTTAGCTTGTTTGGTAGTGCAAGGCCTAACCATTTAAATAAATAATCAGATTTAACAGGAAAGAAAGATGTTTGTGCACGTGAAGTATTTGATGGTTAAAATCATCCAGAATGAGGAAGCAATGTGCATCAAAGACGTCATGAGGCTCCTCCCATTTCAAACTTCAAGATCGTCTTATGGGTGACAAATAATCGCCAGTTTCTCTTCTTCAGGGCGCAGCTAGCTTACCCAGAAGTTAGTAATATTTGCGATAATCTAACTACACTAGAAAATATGCCCTTACTTAGCGCATGGTGCTACTCTTAGTCTGAAAATAGCACCCTGTTTGTGCACTTACACAACATGGTTGTCATATTATATGTATGAGTAGTATATTGATGTGTTGGTGTTTCCAGGGTGCATGTTGAGTTTAAAGCAGGCACCAATATACAGTCTGCATGTTTGGAAATGTTATGATATTCCTGTGTATTTGTGTGTATGAGTGTGTTGGTGTTGTTCACGTTTACACATACTGTATGTCTACGTCTGTTTGTCTGACTTTGTCAACACCAGTGAGACCCACAGCATTGAAAGCTTTGTCCTTTTTGTGTTCTTTTATGTCCCTCCCATAACCTTTCAGTTTCTTTTTTCCGCAGGACTGAGTATCCCCCACCCCAATCCTTAACCCCTCACCAACCATCACACCCAGTGCACCGCTCACTCACCTTTCCAGAGACAGCCGTGAAGACAAGCTGCCCACGACAGGGGCTAAGCCCTACAGACAGAGGCTAACCACATCTGCCGCTCGGTTGCCCAGTCCTCCAACGTCACAGCATGTTCCCGCCTCTCCCACCGCTGCGGGCAGGCAGGCACATAATGGGTGCACTTCACTTCACGCCAGGCATTTAATTACAGTTATATGATGAGGTTGTGGGGAATGAGCATGCATTATAGCCCGTTATCCACAGCAGAGACGCAAGAGACGTGGAATTCTGTGGACGGTGTTACCATTTCAAACTCTGTTCAAAAACACATCATTAAAGATCATGCGTTAGAGACATTAGAGTTATCTGCAGCGAGACGCAAAGCTGATTCCTGTGGACGGTGTCCTGGTCTGAGTGGAGGTGCTGCAGCTAACAATCCACCTAGCCCAAAAGATGACAAACTCCACACATTGTTAAAGATCGTGCATTAGCATCGTGCATCAGAGACACAAAGCTGATTTGTGTATGGGGAAGGACGGATGGATGTTTTAACATGGTCCAATGTGCTTGTGTAGCTGAGACAACATGTCCATGAGAATGTAAATGTGATGGATTGTGTGTCTGTGAGTGTGTGTGTGTGTGTGTGTGTGTGTGTATCAGCATGTATTATCCTTACTAACTCATGCACTCTGGAGACTGACAGAAAGCACTAAAGGAACTCTCTGCTCTTTAGAACGTATATATATTTCCTTCATTCCCATAAGGGAAAGAAAGAGGGCTGTGTAAGTGCTGTTTGATCTTCAACAATGCACAGCGCATTTATTTATTTCTTTATGTCAGATGGGATTAATGCAGGGAGGGTGTGCTGTTTTTTTGTGCCATCTCTGTGCCTTTGATTGTGTTTAAAATGGCGCGGCTGGGTCACGTTTACGTGAGGATACTCGTAAATGCCTTTTGGACACCTCTGTAGCATGTGATCATGCCTAATGTGACATTAAATGGTTGTAGAAATGAATAATGCAGTGCTCTGGTTGAATATGTTTTTCTTCTGGATCATTTTGTTGATGAGATGTGTGTCTGTGAATGTAATGGGGTTACGGAGGGGGTGGGACGATAAACTGCTACTGCAACATCAATGTGGTGTGCATCACCACATTGTATAGCACAAAGACAACATTTATTCATGTATCCTTTTATGTGTTGAGAATCAGCAGTGTTATGATATCTTCCACATTTCTTTTAGTGATCCTATATTTGTCTGGTGCTTCATAAAATGCGGCATATGGGTTTTGTTCATTAATGTCACGTTCACTTGTTCACCCATCAGAACATTGTAAATTAAAGCACTGATAATCTGCAGGTTGGTGTTGGTAGTGGGCGTGGTCCTGGGGCCTCTACACTATGGATTAAGCAGGGTGGTAGAGCTGTCAATCATGCCAACAAGCTCATCACCTTTCATCATGAGAAAATACTTACACAGATTAAAAAACTGTTTATTTCTAGAAACGTAGAAGACCCCATCAATACATCTTATATATCCCAGAGTCAGTGCAACATGCTATTAAAAGTTGTGTGTCATATCCTGACCACTTCGACTTTGCCAAAGGGAGAAATGGTGACATTGTAAGGCCATCGCTGATGCCGATGCCATGCTTCACCATAAATGTGCTGGGAACAGGGCAAAAGGTGGGGATGCTGTTTTCTGAATGAGTGTGTTGAGTCAACGGGAAGTGTGTAAGAGTGCAATATGAAATATAAACAGATATGAGCCGTGGGACCCCACTTTCCACATCCTCCCTCCTCAATCTTCCCCGCTATCATTCTCAATTTCCAACCCACCCACCCACCCACACCACCCCGTGCCAGAGAGCCTCCAGGAGCGGAGAAGAAAGCCAGGCATCCATCACTGTGATTGGGGTCCCGGCGCGTGGCCGCGGCCTCTCTCTACCATACCAGCTCCATATGCCACGTGCAGCTGTTCGCTGCTCATTGCCGCATCTCTCCATCTGAGAGCCGTCGTGGGCAGGGTAGAGCTTCCGTTGCGGTGGAGGAGTCAGGTAGCGGCGGGAGCATGGGTGTCGGGGGAAGCCACGGCCGACACAGAGCGGTGGAAGCAGCGTTTGTGTATCTTTTGATGGACAGGGCTTTGGAGGGTGCTGTTTTGGCACCTGCATTGGGTGTTTGAGGAGCGCTGTGAAGGTCAAGACAGTTTACTGATGAAACAGACACAGTCCAGACACAAGTCCAGTCCAAAATGTCAGCTGACAAAAATTTTGTCTCAGAGCGATAAGTCGGAACATAATGTGAGATGAATCTTACAATACCTCTAGTAGGATAGGTGAACAAGCTGCTTTTTCTCTCTCCAAACCTGTCTGCCTAGCTCAAAAGGGTCACTTAAGGTCACCTTTTATCTGCCTTGTAAATAACCTGTTGATCGGCGGCACATTTACAGCCTTTTTTTTTTTATTCCATTTTAATTTTGATACACTTGACAACTTCTGAATAATACAAAACAAGAGCATCCAGACAAGATCAGTCTGTGGCTTTGTGTATCTGAGCAGCCATGTATAAATATGCTGCTCTTAAATTACCCATGATGCATGGCATGTGCACAGCTGTGTTTTCATAATCCTATTGGTGCAGCGATCGTACATCATCACGGATTGCAATAGAGGAGGATCCAGCTGGATGGGCTTGTCTTCCACTATCCACTCGTGTACCAGATGTTGTGGAAGTGCACAGTAAGAGTCTGGACAGACAATAACCATTAGAATCATATTTAGAGTTTGTCTAGTGGTGCGCTACAGGCCAAAAACTGCAATTAAATGCAATATGAAATATTTATATTCAGACATTGGCAAGGAGCAAGAAACCCAAACAGTTTTTTTGTCAGTAGCCTCTGTAGTGAAAAAAAAGTCCAGCCATTTGCCACTGGGCAGTTTATATTACCCACAAAGCCTAAAATGACAAAACAGCTGGTGCGTGTCTGATGGTAAGCTTCATCTAGTCCTGGACGCTCGGTGTATACACTTTTGTGCTCGGTATTATTCTCAGTTAACTGACATCAGTGCGGCTCACCGCCACTGACAAATGGCTGTATTAAGAGAAGACGCGGGCCTAATAGGATTGATCCATTCTTGGGAGTGATCAATGTTCAATTTGATGCTACCTGACCTGAGGAGTTCATCACTCCCACTGACCTTTACTTTCCTCCACTAGTTTAATTTCTGCCTCGCTCTGGCAATCATGGGCAAAGCTGACATGAAAAAATCAAACCCAAACAAAGGACAAATATGACTCGACAACAAAACAAAGGTGTTTTTACAGGGAGTTGGAGAAATGGGTATCGGACATAGATGTGGCAATAGAAATCTCAGTCATAGCATTTCAGATGTGAATCAGCACTGTTGCTTCGACCCGGAGGGATGATTTGTGTAGGTCAGATGAGAAAATAATGTTGGCTAATTAAGCACTGCATGTTACACAATTACTGCTTGTCTAATGAAGTAAACTGGTCCATGTCTATGGATTGGGCTTATTGCTCGGGGCTCCAGTTAGGAATAAACAATCAGCAATTCAACAGCGTAGATGAGTCTTAGTGTGGGGCACATATCCATCATGAGCAGTATTTTGAATGAAAACAGGCAAAAACAGAACCATTTTCATATTATTCCATGGTTTAAAAAAAATTATTTCACTTTAAATGCCTGGATGCATAGCAATTTCTGGTCATGTGTTTAGGCACTTCTCACCCAAACTTGGTCCAGATTTTATAAAAAAAATAACTTTTTTTACTACTCCAGTCTTCAACACATTTAGAGGATCTTCAGGCCTCACATGGGTTCTCTGAGAATTTAGCAAAATGTGGTCTGGGCTGCTATGGTGTTTGGCCTAACAAGCCATATCTGGTTTACTGCCATTCATTTCCAGAAAAACAGACGATGTTGTTCAAAGGATGGTGGTAGTCCAACACCTCACATCAAGACTTGATTTTTTTTTAACAGTTTACAGCCAAATGTATAGAAAAGAATCAGCTTCCAACTGATTATTTAAAGTCCTCAGCTTTTCTTTATGGCAATCTTCCAGTAGACAACCTGGGGTGAGAACATACTAGAACATTATGCTAAGTGCTCACACATATCACAAGAAAAAAAAAAAAAAACATCCTAGGCTTGTTGCTCTAATTGAGCATGAAAACGGTGACAGTGCAGTTTTGTCTCTGGGGATAGTTTGCCAGACTGGAGTGAGGCCTGCGTCATGAATCGCCATAATGACTAATCCACCAATGAGACTTCTCATCCATCTGGAGGCCATCACTTGGTGAACGGTTAACAGGGTGTTGCCGATGGAGACTCTTGTGCTGACCTCCATTAATATGTCGATTAGAAGCAGGTGCTAGGTTAAAGGGCCCTTTGGGGTAAGGCGAGTTATATTACAGGAAGTCAATGAAACGCTTCCTTTCAGGGGTTGGTGGCACCTAGAGGCTGGAGGATACAATTGCGGCTGACATACATCAATTACTTGCATGACGCATCAACCTTACATCACTTCACATTGATGTATTGATTTATCTGACAGCACATCGACTTGCATGCACCGATTGCAGGTTCGGTGGCCCTGGAACAAACTCAGGTGTGTAGCTAAAGCATGCCAAGCTTGTTCATTTCTCTTTCCATTTAATAAGGATGCTTTTATCAAAGCCATTTACGCTGATATCTGTTCTGTTGTCACAACCAACCAAACATGAACTAAAATACAGTATACTTGGGAAAAATAAGATAGCACAGCACCATTTTTTTTCTCAGCTGGTGTCTGTGTTGAGTAAAACACATAGTCTTTATATTCTTCACTAAATCACAGATAAAATTCCAGTTGATCATTAATCATGTTCAATGGTAGAAATTAAAAGGCAGGTTTATTTTTCAGAGCTGTATCAGAGAGTATCGTTGTATAGAGAGGTTTCCACAAAAAATATTCTAATGGACACACCACAAAAGTATGATCACATGCCCATTCCACTAGCCATGTCTGTCTCCATGTGGACCATGCATTTTAATGACTGCCCAGACTGATCTGTATCTTCTCTGCATTCTGTGAGCATCCAATCCTGACCACCCGCTCATTGAAGAGCATCTGTTTTCTGCAACTGTGTGTGTGCGTAGGTGTGTGGGCTAGATTCTATTTCTCATTTGCCTTGTTCCCTCACTCTCTCTCTCTCTCTCTGTCTGACTGTTCTTCTCAAACTCCCCAACTCACCTCCACACACACACACAGACCTTTCCTGTTCTGCTCCTGCTGCGATCCGTTGTTCATGCTGGAAGTCTCCCACTTGGAGAGGAATTAAGGCCTGGCAGACCCACATTAATCTTCGGCTGAGTGGCACAGGGTTGGATCCACATTGCGTCTGTCGGGAGAGATTGCGTTATCCACCGGTGGAGATCAGGACTTGGGAGTCTGACTCTTATTTTTTTTTCCCCCCTCCGACCTCATTTACTACTGGCCTCTAGAATTGTGCAGGTCTGATAAAGCTCATAGCAAGATTTGGAATTCTTTCATGGTTCCAAAGCTCCATGTTGTGGTCATTAGGGGTGGAACGACACTTTTGACAAAAAAAAAAAAATAAAATAAAATTTTTCGTTAATTGTCACCAGACAAACTTTCAAACAGATACATGCAGCAACTGGGGAGAAACACGCAAGTGAATCTCATCATGCACTTCTTTACACCTCTCACAGCTCATCAGTTATACAGGTCATTTAAACATGCTTACAATATCGAAATCAGTTTATTTAAAAAAAAAAAAAAAAAAGGGGTCTGTAGGTGACTCATACAGCTATTTCTTACTGGCGGCGAGCGGCTGAATAGGGGAAATGGACCTGCCATTCACGCTCGATTCTGAAGCAGCAGTCAGCTTCTTTTACTTAACTCTTTATTTCTGTAAAATCCAACGTCTTCAGAAATCGGTTGGTATAAGCAGTCATATAAAGTACCTCACTACTTCCCAAACTGGTGACACAACTGTCACCAGCCCACGTGACCCAAAGTGTGTTATTATGGAAACGCCCCCTTCCCCAGACTCCACCCATTGCCCACCCTGTAGGAAATCTGTCTTGTGCAGGAGCAGCATGATCTATAGGTTCATAAGTAAACAATCAGTGAATATTATTTTATCTATTTGTAAGTGTACATAAACTGTGATTGAAATAGCATTAAAAAAATAACACAATGTTTTGCAGTGTTTTGATGCTGCTACTGTGCTGGCCCTTGGTTTTCCAGGAAAAGTTGTGTCCTCCGGTTTTAAATCATCACCTTGGTTTGTGTTTCCTCACCCTCTAGGCCAACCACTGGCTAACTAGTTGACCATCAAAATTGTCATGAGTTGCAGCCCTAGGGGCCAGGTTAATATTATTTTATACTTTATGTAAAACGATAGTGTTCTCTTTAGGCAGTTTGGCATGTTCGCCTTGTATGACCATGGGCCACAGGAGCTTCAATTGTTTCACTGGTCTGGGGCTGCGTTTTTAAAGTCTTGATCCAGATCAGACTTGGCTGCAGAGTTTGCAGCAATGCTGCGCCTCTGTAGTATGGCTAGATCAGAAAGATTCCGGTCTGATATTGCATGTTCAGTTCATGGAAACACGAGAAGAACGTTTGAACCTCACCTAGAAAAGACCAAGGCTGGCCTCGGCTGCCATACTTGATTGTATTACTTTGTATTTGTATTGTATTTCCACAAACACTGAGCATCAACATTGCCTTGTAGAGTTCTCATGTGTGCTAGTGAGAGAGATCTATAATGTGCAGCTCTAGGGGATGGAATTCCTATACCCTGATCTGCCACAACAGTAAAACTACGGATATGTGAATTGAACTCTATTGATTTATCTTGTTACAGTGGCTGATTGATCTATGTGGAGACCTGGAAAAAAGCATGGCATCAGATTGCAGTATTAACAGAGTGTGGGCTGGTAGAGGCAGGGTGGGCAATCCTCTCTTCGTCTGCTGCATTAATAATGACGTAACTTTCACAGTTGGCACCCACAAAGAGGTTGTTGCCACCCACATATATCCCTTTATGACAGTGCATAACTTTGTCTTAACCTTAATTTTAGCACCGGGTTTTGGTGAAACGTTGTTTCGTGTCTAACCTGTAGCTGAAATGACAATAAAGCTCACTTGAACTGATGAAGGCAGGCAGAGAGCGAAGGGGATTGGCATAGCCATTGGGCATTCGATTGGTCAAGCAAACCAGGGTCAGAGTGAGAAGCAGGCGTGGGCAACTCCGTAAGAACGGTCAGGTGAAGGTAGTTGGCGTGAAGCAGGATCAGTAAATGACGAGCAGTGGCAAAGGAGAGACCCATGATGTTGAGCCAGCGAGGTTCCAACACGTTCATGCCCACGTCTGCTTCCGGGTCGGCACACCCTCCGTGGTCGCGGTGGTGGGCCGGCGGCCATGATATGAGGTGTTCCTTCAACGGCACACATCTCATGGTAGGTAGAGGATTTGCTGCCAGGAGATACCAGGAGAAAGGTCTTGTGGAGTCCACGTCTCTGTGGGTCAGAGCTGTTTCGGGGTGTTCTCAATATGTGACAGTTTTTGTTTATTATTTAATGAATTACTGGTGAGAGAGTCATACATTTGTTTTAGTGACAGCCATGAAAGATGCAACATCCATGCACACTACAGGAGTCCCACTGGCAGATTGTGCATGAATCATATATGCTTAATCAACGTCAAGGATTTTGACATATGAGACATATATGAAAGGACAAAATCCATGCATGTAGTGTATGAAATGGGTCACTCATTATATGCACCATTACAACATCTACCGAAAAATTTGATTTTTGTAGACCTGTCACATAACACCTCCGGCAATGCTGTGACAGTCCTAATTGAACCTGTCTGGGATTTCTCCAACTGCACTCTTCAAATGTGGCACTTTTCACAGTATATCACCAGCATTCTTACATCTTTCATACATCCTGCATATTGCATGACTGGAGAAGTTTTAGCCGGGCATTGTCCATGCAAGATTATAGCCTCAAATCAACCGTGTAATTTGGGCCAACTGAGCCCTGTTCCTGGCAAATTATGTCTGTGTTCTTGTTGTAACAGATGCCTTTGCAAACAGCACCTAGATTAAAATGATTGTGTGTGCTTATTTTCTCCACTCGTGCTCATCTGGGGCCTTATATTAAATGGTCCTGACAATGGATGGATAGATGGAGCTGTTCCATCAATAATGATTTCATGTGGATTCAGCCTCAGTTAGCTTAAGTCCCACAGTAACCGATCTCTTATCGGTGTGCTCATTCTATTAATACAGTGTCAATACGGCGCTGCAGAGCCACCCTGGGGTGATGGTCGGCATTAACGCAATGCGTCTCCCTTTGCCTGCGGGCTTCAGCAGTGAACCTGTGGCAGGGGGTGGTCAGAAACGTTCTCAGGTTCGTTCCCCCCCTTCGGCCGCTATGGTAAACAGCACAGGTTAATGAAGTCATCAGCTCCCCACTGGAACGGTCCTCCTACTCCCCCAGGAGACGCTTGCCGCCATTACGAGCCAGACTCAGGCGAAGAAACGGCATCCGGAAATAGCCGATTTCCCACCTGAGAAGAGAGGAATGTTGAGGCGCGGCCCCCGCCCTCCCCTCTTTTCGGCTCCGCCTCCCCCCTAACAAATGGAAGAGACCCTCCTAATTGATTTCGCTCGCTGTTTATTGTGTTCCGTACTGCAAACATGCGGCAAAAACAATCACTCCCTCTCCCTCAATATTCGCCACATCCCTCTCTTCTAATCAGCCCGGCTCTTGTTCTTTATTTATTTCCGCTTCCTTTGGAAAACGACTCAGCTCAGCGGCGCTCGGTCAACAGTGTCATTTGATGATTATCTGAAATGCAAACTTTTCAGCGCATCCATCCATCTCCCTAACGATCCTCCAAGCCTGTCTGCGGAAGGCCGGTGTGTGTGTGTGTGTGTGTGTGTGTGTGTGTGCAGGTTTTGGGGAGAACCTTCATATCAGCTGCTCAAGCCCAGCTGCAGAGGCCCTTCAACAAACCAGTCCTCTAATTAGCCATCTAATTAAACCTGCTTACATACACCGACACAATCAGCAGCTCACAGTCTGATCTTTTTTTTGTCGTTGTGACACACTACAGCACACGGTGACACAACAAAATGGGTCCTCTGCGGCAGTGGGCAGTGGGCAGCCATGAAAGGCGCCCAGGGAGCAGTGTGTGGGGACGGTACCTTCAATTATAAGTCAATTATGGCTAGTCCAGTGTTTCCCAACCCTGGTCCTGGAGGAACATCTGCCAGGAAGACTTTGTTCCAGCCCACATATCTCCACAGTCTGCCCCACTCGTTAGTGGACCATTAAGAAACACCTGAACCTAATTAAAGTAGGGCTGAAGTGAAGACTGTTCGGCAGACGTTCCTCCAGGACCAGAGTTGTTAAACGCTGCGCTAGACCACCACTATAGTAACAGTATAATGATAAATTATACTATCCACAGACTTTAATCTTGGTAGGTTTTGTATAAAATTTTGCATTACTACTGATAGATTAAAAGCAGAGGAAACATTTTGTTGTGTGCACCGTGTGCTGTGCTGCAGTTGCATCACAACTGGCAATCTCTTCATTTTCACTTATGAATGAAGATATGACTGTACATAATCAAAATATATCATTTCTTTATGAAAATGTAGATGTGGAAGTTATCGTGCTAGTTTAAAAGGGGAAGGGGTCTGTAGGCATGATTGACAGCTATCACACACCCAGGTATAGCACATCTTCCCTCGGTTTTCTGCGCTCCTAATACACCTTGTCCACAGGGTGTGTCAGTGGATGTCACAAACATGACTCCGCCCACTTTAATCCAAGCGTTCTGATTGGTGAACAAGTGAATGTGACATTAGTGAACACGACTCATGCACTACGTGTGCTGTGAAAATATGGTCGTTAGCATCACCAACTCGACTAATTAACGTACCATTAGTCTGTTCCGAGTTGAACCAGGCCTACATCTTATTGTGCCGCTGTATATGATATGTTATGAAGTGCTGCATTGCCCTCTGTCCCCTGAATCGGCGAAGGCCCAATTTGTATCCTATTTTTGGCCTGCCTGGCGCAGATTATTCAGTGGCCTCTACTTTTGACAAGCCCTCATTGCCACATACGAGTCTGACTCTAGGGCGCTAGGTGCTGTGCTGGCATGTGGTGTGGAAGTGGTGCCACGGAGACAGCAGGACTAATGGATTCCGCCCTGTGTTGATGTAGCTTTTCATGTGCTGAAAGTATTCTGCGAGTCGTGGCGCTGCTGCTGAGGCGTAACAGTGATGCATTTAAATACCTCAAAATGAACGGGCGGCGTCCTTACCATGGCTTTTCTGCTTGTGCGTGTGCGTGCCACTTATGTGTAAAATGAATGTGAACGGTGGTTTCTTCCCACGTCTTTGAAGCAAACACAGCAGTGCTTTCCAGCCAGCATTTGACGACTGAGCCTCTGACTGGTGCCAGTGTCTGAAGCGCCGTGCCAGAGACGGCTGCTGCTTTACCTCCTCACCACACACGGATGTTTTTTTTTTTCATGCTTCATATGTGCATATAGTCAAATTGTAGGTGTTTTATTGGATTTCACCACCGGGTGCTTCATCCATTTGGATTTGGAGCTCTTGGCAGCAAAAGTCACTTGACTTAAATTTCACAGATTAGGAAGCTGTACAATGGACAGCACCCTTTTATTGTCCAGATTAACCAATACATTAAGTGTATGAAATATGGACTGGGTGTCTGTTATTAATGAATTCAGCTCTGGCGATGAATATGTATATTTAACAACATAAAATGGGCCTTGTTATTTCATGCTGGTCTGTGGTCTAAAGGGTTAATCCACTCCTGTAGTGTTTTAATAGCAAGATTACACACATTATTACATAGTCCATAATAACATACAGTATGTCTCAATGATCTTTGACAGGCCCTACAGTTAATACCCAACACACGTTGACCCTTTCTGCACACAAAGAGAAACAAAAAGAGAAACGTTGGGAAGAAGCGAGTCAGAGAGGGACGTCCTTCCAGGGTAGACTGAGCATGCAATAAGTGTCAGTGCAGAGTTGGTAATGATTTGTACCAAAAAAATAGTCCAATAGGTGTAGTAGTAAGAAAGTCCAAAGTGTAGTATAGAGCATGTGTCCATGTTTGGAGGTACTGGACATTGCAGAGTAGGTTTTAGTCCAGTGTCATGGTCTACTCTGCTTGTCTATTATAATTCTACTGGTCTATTTGAAGATCCCTGAAGCTTCAGCCGTTGTGGTGTTGGTGGCTGTGGTGACCCTCTGGTACGGTACAGCTACTCAAACCGCACTGGAATGCATGAATCAGACAGGAAGAAACACATTTACATTCCTCTCATTAAGCAATAACACACTACTGTGCTGCTCCATTTGATAAGAGCTGCTCGGTCAGCGCTCCGTGTACCTCAGTTTAACCGCTGCTATTTATGAACAGATACCGCATCCATAAACACTGATGGAAAGTTTGTTTTGGGCTATGGAAATAGACTGACTGGTTTCATCTGTGATTGGCTCTTGGTGTTGTTGCTAAGCAACATTATTCATTCGGGTAGGTGGCAGATGCTGGTTTTTCTATACGTTGCAACCTTAAACAATAGGTTTTAACTGATGTGGAGAGTCTCTCTTGGCCAGTCGTTAAAGATGTTAAAGCTTACTTGTATTATTAATTTAACATGGAATTATGTGCAGCTCTATTTTGCTATGCACGGTGAGATGAATAGAGGCTGAAATGCTTTTTTCTTTCTGTGACGCCATCACCCTGCTCCAGTTTTACCCATCATCCCCAACGCTGTATTTAGGCGAAGTGAAGCCCACGCCCTCGGGCCTCAGCAGCACCGAGTGCTGTGCGAGATTGGCTTCTTTGATTTGTGGCTTTTTGTCACAAGGCCTCCTCTCTACAGCAATATGTTCGGTCCCTTTTAACAAAAAAAAAAAAAAAAAAATTAAAGCGTGGCTTTGGGAATATAAAAGGAGCACATCTTTGTCTAGCACTCATCAGCACCTCTTAATTCTGGCAAAGGGATCCCTGGGTCCCTGAAAAGATTTCTCTCTTTGTCTCGTGCTTTCATTAAACTCATGGACTAAAGCGTCTTTCTTCCCTGAACAGTACATAAATGACTGTATTATTCGCCCGGCCCTGGTCTATCATATTAAGTGACTTTAAAATATCACTGGCTGCTGGGGAGATTTGGAGAGCTTGACCCGCAGCAGAGGCTGGCGTGTTAAATATTCTGTTCGGCATTGTTAGGCAGCACAGCGTTGCCTCGGCACCTCTTTTCGGGCAATTTCGGGTAAACGGCTTGAATACTGGCTGCCGGTGCCAGGTCTCTTAGAGTTCAGGCTCTTCGTCGATGGCTGCTGAGATGAAACGAGTGCTCTTCAGCTGAAATTCAGAGCAGGAAAGCTGTGTGTTGCGGCTCTGCTACAGATATTGCCCAGTCCCGTACGTCCAAATCAAAAAATTTGCAAACATGTATATAGGTTCATTAGTGTACAGAGAATGCAAAGTATACTGAATTTACACGGTCTTAGAAGATTTTCGGTCATTAAAAACTTGATAAGGCCCACTCGTATATCACATGCCCTGTTGGAACCTGACAGCCCAGCCAGGTAAGTGAACAGTGAGTCGGAAGTGACAAGCTTATCAGCAGCAGGATAGCAGAACATTTAAGAAGCAGAGCTATTCCCCCCATTTGTTGTTTGAATATTTTGTCTGGCAAAGCCATATAAATAACATTACAGTGATTAAATCCAAGTCGAGTGGATTGACAGTTGGATTAAAAGATACAAACACAGCGAGTTTAGGAAGGAAAACAAAAAGCAGGTGGCTGGAGAATTGTGGGATTTGTAATTCCGGGATGGACCGAAAAGGCCCGTCTCTATTTTTATATATATATAAATTTTTTTTTTTTTTTTTTTGGGGGGGGGGGGGGGGGGGGGGGGGCTTTGTGCTGTCTGTAGCATAGTCGCTCTGAAGCACCTCTTTGTCTCTCACGGAATTACACGAGTGGAACAAACTGCACTGTTTCCCTTTTTATAGCACATTAATGGCGCTCGCCTTCAGAGAAATGCAAATGCCAGAGTTTTGGATCACTTCCTGAAGCCAGGAAGTGAAACTTGTACCGTTTCTTGTAAAAAAAAAAATGTTTTTAGCTTGCCTGTTAATTTCATTTTTTTTTCTTCTTGAACCCAGACCCCCACTCCCCATTTTTAAAATTTCGTTCTTCCAGGGAAATATGTGGTTGCCCTAGGCGTTGTGGAGGGTGATGCAAAATTGAGAGACGGGTGTGAAAGAATTCCACAGATTTCTTCTGGAAGCCTCTCGTCTGTCTTACAAGATCACAGATATCCTGTTTATTGCTTCTTCTCCATCTCTGCCTGACTTCAGACAAAGAATCCTCTGACTGGAGGGGCTTTTTCGACAAGAACGTGGCAAAAATGTGCCGGAGCTCAGATGACACACAGACAGTGCTGTGTCCGATAGGCCCTATGAAAACCCTTTTCCAGTCCATGCACTGGTGGGCTATATAATCCTGCTTATTAAGATTATTCTTTTGGGTAGTTTAATGTAAAGATTTTCACAAGAAAATAAGTTCTTTTACAGATGATGAATTTAGCATATAAAAGGGTGAAATTGAGAAAATGAACACCGCTACTGGCTAAAAGACCTGAATAAAATCTAAAAACCTTTTTTTTTTTATGTAGATTTTTTTTGCTCAAAGTGTTTAAAGAGATGTGTGAAATTTACTTTGCAAATATCAATTAAAGTGAGCATGTCACTACATCCCGACTTGACCTTACCAATATTTGCCTTTCAAACGCACAACGTCTCCATGGAAGACGCGGTTTCACATTTCCCGGTAGTGGATGTTTCCTCCTGCTCTCTTCTGATATTAAAGGCGACACTTCTGTTAAACCTAGAAATGTCACCATCGCTTCTAATACTGATAATTTAGCTTCACTATTTTATTACCAGCACTGCCATAAAATAACTAATTCTAATGCTCACTGATACTCTGGGCCATAAAAAAGCCGTTAATAGATTTGTGCCTGGGCGCCAGCCCCGCTGATGGAGCTGAGAGACGGATCTCTCCGTGGGCTGGACTGGCCTGGCTTTCCGTATGGCTCTGGTGTATAAACAGTTTCGACCTAGGTGAGGCGACTCCCCTGGCTCTGACATTAACCTTGAGGAGTCATATTTTTATGAGCACCGGCCGAGTAAGTGATGTTAAACTCAACACGAAAGGGCAGCAGTGTCACGTTCAGCCTCCTGCAATGCCGCTGACGAATCCTCAGTACGTCCTAATGGCCACGTTGCGCCCCGTTTCTCTAGAACGCAGAATATTGTCACCTTGCTAATTGCCCGTTGTTCTTATGCCCACAACCGTTAAAAACAAGCATTCCACATGGTGCCGGACGGGCGGCTAACTCCAGACTCACAGGCTGGTATGAGGTGGAGTAATCCTCCATGACACCTGATGCCACCTGTCCTACCTTTCCGTTCACGCTGGTATTTGGCAGCATGAGCACTTGTCCATCATCTCCACTCCTGTGGACCGGAGCCAGCGCTGGCAAAAGCCGTTTAACCCGCCCTTTACACGGTCAGCTGGAGTGACCACGGTAATGAGGAGCAGCAAATAATGACACCATGTTGGGTTTTTTTTACCTAATCTGGCAATAAATAGAAAGATCCAGATTTGGACATCACCCATGACATGTCTACATCTCGCAGTTGAATTGAGTCTATCCCCTGAATTGCTCTATCCCTACTGCACAATGTTCTCCCAGACAACATATTGGGACAAAACACGACTGTTTGGCCGGCTCCGCTATTTGAGGGATTAGAGAAGATTTACAAGCCACAATAATAAAGTCCTTCACCTTGGGACCTGTTTTTAATCTTAATTAATTTCGGATAATTCCTCATTAACATTGGCAAAGCAAGAGCTCGGCCGCCATGGTTCAGTCGTGGCAGCTTGTGGTTTTTGAAAGCATTGATACTTTTTCGGGGTCCATGTGGCCTTTTATCCTTTTTACCCTCCCCAACAACCCCCAATAGCAAAGTGGAGAGAAAAGTGCCTGTGAACAAAGCCCCCAGTCGTTCAGTTCGAAGCCTGCTGGCGTTTTGTTAAGTTACATCTGTTCATTTTTAATACCATAATTAGTGCTACTCCCGGCCTGTAATGCAGGAGTCATCGGCAGGGACCTTCAGACCTCCTGAGCCTTCAAACTCCACACATGTTATTGTCACAAAGCTGTTTTAAACTACTGGCAACTTTTAAGAAAGTGAACGCACCAAAGTGAACTGCTGGTTGAAACTAGCATGATTTCAGACATGAGTTCAGCGCAGTTCCTGACCTGCCCTTATCAAACCGTGAAGCCACCCTGCAGCACTGGAAATAATGGAAGGAGCAGTGTGGTTTCATTTGTTAGTTAAGGTAGACGATGAGGCATGGCTGCGTTGTAAAGCCACACACTGTGGGCTGTCTGAGCTTAAAGGTCACCAGAAGTAGTAAGACGTCTTCATGTGCTGGCATCATTAGTACATGCCCTTGTCACATGGCCACTGTTTCATTAGGACAGGGAGGCTTGTGTGGTGAAATGGTGGCACTCATCTTAAAAAAAAAAAAAAAGAAAGAACATAATAGACAAGTGTAAAAAGTCATGCTTAGTACCATAATCATTGTGAGTTAATAAGGGTAAAAAAAAAAAAAAAAAGACAATCTCCTCTTCGGGGGAAGTAGACACTGGTCTTTACAGTTTAGGTCTGCCCCCCTCCCCCTTGTCTTTATTCACGTTTCGTTCATTTGTACCGCTGGTAGTTTTCCAGTGCACTTAGCGAACAGACTGTGCTTGACGTTCTCCAAATGGTGGACCATACTGCCTCAGAAATAAGCAGCTTGTCCAGTCTGACCACCTCCCAAGCAGCCCCTCCCGCAACGGTTCTATTGGAACGAAGAGAACATGCTATAGTTTCCAACGCCATGTCTGTTATATTGAGATTTCGTTTCACATGAGTTACACGGTGCTGGCGAGAGGCAGAGACTGTTGGTCTGGTTTAAAATATAAAAGTATTTGGGGAATAAATGAGGATAGCACAAAAACCGCATGAAGTCGTTCACTCTCCTGCGGGAGACATCTGTAAATCGCATTATTTATGGGGATTGCAAATTGCAAATAAAATCTCTTCAGGTAAATCCACTAACTGTTGTTGGTGGGGCTTCGGTGAAAGAAGGACACAGTTTGCCTGGTGCGACCCTGCGGATGCAGGGCATGGGGATTTCACTTGATATGGGGCCAGTCTGGCCTCATCCTCACACATTCATATTGTGTTTTAGTTACATTCGTTACATTCTACTATTTATAAGCTGCATTTGAGTGAAAGGATGTGCCTACCATATCTGGTTGTCAGTTATTAAAAAAAAGAAGAGAAGCCAATTTATGTTACTATAATTATTGAAGCCTATCACATCTAGCTCTGGTTTCTGTAAATGTATTCTATTACTGTAGAACAAATACTGCTACTTCATTTCAGATGGGCAGAGTGGTTCATCCTGGCGGTTCTTGCGGGTGCCATCTTGCCTTTGGGGTGCCAGAAAGGTCAAAAATGGGCCTGGAAAAAAGACAAAGTGAGAGATTGTGTTCATTTGCTTCCAAGAGGTCCCAAGTGGCGATTTGGGGCTTAATTCAGCGCAGCCGATTCGCCCACAGAATGGCATCCCAGCTCAGTGGGGATGTGGGACAGAAGTCTGCAGCATTTGGCATGAATTATACTTACCGTACCGAGCCCACAGTGTCCACGCCACCGTCTGACCTACTTTCGCCAGACTTACGGGGAGAATTGAATAAATGATAGAGAAGTTAGGATTGGGCCAGTCCATGCTATGGGTCTTTGGTGGCCAGTTTATTACATTTATCGATTGGCTAATGGTGAATAATGAATAGATATTTTTTTTTTATTCATACATTTTTGACATATTTTCTTCCAATGTAACATGCAGTCCTCTTTCACTTGATCAGAATGCAGAAGCCAGCAACGTTCCTCATGTGTTCTTTAAGGTTGCTGTTTGAAGGCTCGGCCGTGAAAGGTCACGGAGAAAGACTTCCACCCCTCTCCCCCGGCCTCTCTTGCCCTAGTGATGTCTGAGGCTGCATTGCATATCCCGGCAGGTGACTGTGGGCTGGTGTGGGAACCGATTTGAAAGAAAGCATTAAACCCGAAGCCACGGCGTAAACGAGCCAGGACGGTTCCAGCTCATTAATGATTCAGACCTTGCGGATGATTCCTAAATAACGGCGGCAAACATTCTATTTATGCCTCTTTTTTTTTTTTTTTTTTTTTTTTCCCCGTTCTTAAAACCGGCCACATTATTTACCGGGCTGCTTTACCAGCCATTGCTGGCCATGCGGCTGTCGCGATGAGGAGGGGGGAGAGAGCGGCGCTTTAATTTACCCTTACTTCATTTAAAATGCCCTTTCATCTCTGCCGCATGCTGGAGCGTAAGCAAAGGTGCTCTATTAGGCACTTATAGACGCGCACACACTGCTAGGTCCCGGTTAAGCTTATTCGCAGTCCTCCTTGGGCTCGGTGGGAAGATGAATGGCGCGGGTGGCGCGGCGTGTCACAGGGCGGCTCATTTTACCGGTAATCGTATTGTTTTTTCATGAGGAAAAATTCCCCGCAAAAGTAATAAAAAGGAGGAATGAGGCCGCGTCTAGGCGGCGCGCCGCACATCATTCAGTGCGGGGTGGGAGGGGGCGGGTGGATGGATATGAGTTCCCTTGGTTCGCCCGCCTGCCTGCCCCCTGCCCCGACTCTCTCCGTTGGTTCCCTTTAATGTGTGTTTGCGGTGCCTCTTCCCCTCCTTTAATAAGGACATGTGAGTGTGTGAATTTTTTATAGAGTTATATAAGAATGGGGACCCCTGGAGACCCTCTGCCCTCGTTTTTTGTTTCATTCCCTTTAAAAACAAGCACAAGCGCAGCCGAGGAGCCCTGTGGGGGGAGATCTTCCCATTAAGGCGCAGTAGTCTCTCATCTCGGGATGGTGTTGCGGTGCCTGGCGATACTCTGGGGCAACGAGCAGCGCCAACAGAGAAACGGCTCATCAGCAAGTGATATGCAAATACATGAGGGGAGGGGAGTTTGGAGGAAAAGACAGCAGAAAGGGCTGTCATGGAGGTGGAGGACGGGGAGAAAGAGAGATCTGGCGCAGGTACGGAGTGAGAAACGGCAGGAATAAAGAGGGAGGTGGAAGACCCGGCAGAGGGCGCGGCCTTGGGACAGGTGTTTCATATGTATCTGGAAGACCAGGACCTGAAGACGTGCACTTACGAACACTCCTGCTTGTTCCCCTGTACAGCAAGCACAGCACACGTTGCACACAATGGGAAGTGTGTGGGGACGCTACCTTGCTCAAGGGGCCCTAGTGGCAGGTTGGGATTTGAACCCACATCCCTTTGGTTATGAGTCCACATCTTTAGCGGCTAGGCCACCTCTGTCCCACCACTTTCTGACTTTTGATTATTATTAAAAAAAAAAAAAATTGTTGAATATTTATAAATATATTTTTCTTTTATTGATCGGCTTATATATATTTGGATCCATGGTGGCTGACCTGCCCACTGGCTTAAGGCAGATGCCAACTGCAACAATGAGACTCAATAAAATGTTTGCAAGTGTTCCGATGGCCTCGTCTGACATGGAACGTCCATCAGGGCCGTCATAATCCTCTTTCACAAAGTGTTCCACTTTCCCTCAATCGTGCATCTTAAGGCAATGCTATTAAACTATTGTTCTCTGTCTGTCTCTCTGCAGCACCTCTCTGAAAGGGGTTTACGTGAGCTTTTTGTGGTCTTGCTGAGCTCCAATCTTTCAGCATTTTGCGCTCAGTAGATCTGCCCTTGGATCTGACCACTTCCGTTCCCATGATGCTCTGCCTAATGTCTTGTAAACGGCATGATGCCAGAGGCATTACGGTGGAGGCCAGATATTTTAATTCTTTGTGTTGTTAAAATCTCACGCCACTGGCGCACGCTGTGTTTAATGTCTGTGTGAAGAGGTGAGCAGAAAAATGCGTGTGTGTGTTTGTTAATAGCCATGAATTATTATCTGATGCCTTTAAGTTACGGTACTGCATGCCTTCAAGGTCGATTCGTGTAGAGGTACGTTGCAGTGAGCGTCTTCCTCTACACGCAGATTATGAGAGAGGAGACTTGCTGTCAATATGGAACAAGTGCAGCACCTGCACGGAGATAAAAAAGGAAGGGAGAGAGGGGAAAAGAGGCCACGGCCATTTACCAGGAAGACGGGTAAAATATGGCAATCCTATTTAAAATATATATGCTGTCCGGACAGCAAGATTAAGGGCGCCTGACAGCCGGACTGCATTACCCGATATTGGGGTTTGGAGGCGCAGGACAGAGAGATAATTCACCCTGTGAGGTATGAGATTGAGTCGATTTGATTTTCCCGTTATTTATGACCGTGTGTTCTGTTTGAACCGTTCTGATTGTTAATCTTGTTCCTGTGATATTTTATGCTAATTCATGGGTTCTGCCGCAGGGCCAGTACTCTTGAATCAAATCACAAATACTTGAACATTTTTGTGCATGTGAAAGGCATGCAGTGTGTGTGTATATGTGTGCATGAATATATATATATACACACACACACACACATGTGTTCATGCACACATATACACACACACTGCATGCCTTTCACACACACACACACACACACACACACACACATATATATATATATATATATTTTTTTTTTTATTTTTTTTTTTCACACACACACATAAATGAATATGTTTAAGAGACAGTTCAAGAAATGTCTCTTCGGGGGCCACACAGTAAGTGGGGGCCACACAAGACCTGTTCATTCTACTGATACGATTAATGCATTTATTTATATGTAAAATATGCTGATTATTTTATTATTTTACTAAAATGATTGTTTCATTCATTGGCTTGTAATAATCAGAAAAACACTGAACTTTTTTTCCCTGCAGAGGCCACAAATCAGCTAATGAACATGCCATTTAAAATGAAGATGAAAGTGTCAGTTAATTATCTGCTAAAAAATTACGCAAGGCAGATTAATCCTAATAATATAAAAAAAAAAAAAAATCTCCATCATTACTCCCGACCATGCTTGTCAAGTGAAGATCTGTGAGAACTGTTTACAAGGCCGGGCCGATAACAAAAAGAAATGGAAACACTCAAAAGTGCAGTTATTATCCTCGTGTCACAAAATTGCTGTATAATTCATCTTATTTAGAGAAAGCAGGGGAAGCGGAGACGATACAAACCCAGGCCGGTGCATTATCTTTCCCGAAGAAGAGAATGGGCGAGGATGCATTTAGAAACCATTATTAACTGGTTTTTGTTAATCTTGTGGTCCTTGCATTGTGTTTTCTCCACCCTGCTCAATGCCACAATGCACCCATGGAAACTGAAAATAGCTGCCGTTGGATAAATAAGGGTTTCCCTCGGCGGCAAACTGTAAAACTTCAGTTCACTGCGGGTCGGCTGGTTTATGGAGGATTTAAATTTTACGGGCTCCTTTGGGACTCGATCAATATGCAAAATGCATTTGGCCTTAGCCTAGTGGTCTGTAGTTCAGGGTCACTGTGGGTCGCTGGATCAGGATAGCACGTTAGCGTGCTCTCAAAGCGCCAGACAGCGAGCTTAGCTGCTTTCCAGCACCACAGGTCACCCATTTGCAGAGCTTGCAGAAAAACGTTGCGACAAAAGGGGGGTTACAGATTCTACGTGGGCGGTGCATGTAGAGTGCCACAATTCGCCACAATTCGCCACTTAGTATTGACGCCTGCTGAGAGGCTGAATCCGACATCTAGTGCATATATCTATGGGTTAGATAGCGAGTAGAATTTTGGTAGCCTCTGTGGATTTGCTGTGTGAACCTTTTTGCACTTCAGCTTGAACTGTATTATAAACTGTACTAAAGCTCGATAGGTTTAACATTGTACAGTTTATACAGTTGTAAAAATCAATTCACATAAAATAATCAAGATAATCATTAAAACCAGGATTATTTCCCAGACTATAATCGTTCCACCAGAATTTCTAATCATTGCAACCCTAGTGTCAGTACATGATACATCTGAGTAACTGAATGTTAACAGAACATCGTTGAAAAATTTGTGTGTTCAACTCTTTAAAATCACACAAAGATCTGTCTCTTGCAACACCTGAAGCTGTCACTTCAGGAGCAGTGGTGGCCTAGCGGTTAAGGAAGCGGCCCCGTAATCAGAAGGTTGCCGGTTCGAACCCCGATCCACCAAGGTGCCACTGAGGTGCCACTGAGCAAAGCTCCGTCCCCACACACTGCTCCCCGGCCGCCTGTCATGGCTGTACACTGCTCACTCAGGGTGATGTGTTAAATGCAGAGGACAAATTTCACTGTTTGCACTGTGTGCTGTGCTGCGCTGCTGTGTATCACATGTGATAATCACTTCACTTGTCCAACACAACGATCGTTTTTTTTCAATCGAGATCTTTTGCAACGGCTTTATGATTTGCTGGTCTATAGACCGATTCAGTGTCATTACATTAAAATAATAGTTTTAGCTGTTTAAACAGCATTCCAAGGCAAATTCCTTTCGAACAAAATGACTTCTTCACTTTGCTTCTCAAGAAAGCTAGTCCTTGTGGTGTTGAAGGGTTCTACCTGGAACAAGGAAACATGAGGGTTCTTCTTGCATGGTGTTCTTGCCTCGACAGATGAGCCGATTGTACACGGCCAATGTGTGCGTATACACTTGTAGGGGTATATAAATAGGTTTTAATGTCAGTGTGTATTATTCTACCACGTGTGTGTGTGTGTGTGTGTAATACCTGAATTGTGAGTAGTAAGGCAATTAACAGTTGTTTAACAGGGAAGGGGGTAGGACTACTCTGTACAAGATGGGGAGTGGAGTGGATCTCTTTGTCACCGCTGGTGGCTGGGCTGACACCGCGAAACGGGCAGCGCTGCCACACGGCGTAGGTTTTTTCTTTATTCCTGACTGCAGCCTGGCAGCTCATGTTCCCCGTGAGCGCTGACCACCCACGCCGACTGTGGGAGAGAGAAACAGTAATATCTATGTCATCGCCCGCCTGCCGTCTGCGTCTAATCAGCGCTCGTGTGCGACTCCCTCCCACTCAGTCTCTCGTGAAGTTACATCTTGTGGAGATGTAAGAAAAATGCCATCGTTTATTAAGGGTCTCCTTTGCGTGTAGCTGCACGGGGCCGGAATTCAAGGGTGTCCTCCGTAATCGCCACCCATGCCGTTTAGTCATGGCCTCACATGGTAATCTCTGCCGACCTTGGATGGGCGCTGCGCAGGACACTGCAGCACGGCGAGTATTAATATGCACGGATGGGAGACGATTCGCTGCCCTCCACCCTCCCCACAACCACTAACCACCACTCCTCCCTCCCTATATCCATTTCACTCTGTTGGTGTCTCTCTCTCTTTTCCTTCTTCACCCCCCTGACCACACAGACTGAGTGAAATATGGCTGTCTGTGCAGTATTTTCCCACTGCTGTATTCCCTAATGTCACATTATTATCAAATAGAAGCAAGACTTGTGTGGTAGAGAGGAGGATCTAGCTGCCCCCACATACCTTTGTAATTATTTACATTTACAGTATTTATCAGTGACTTACAGTCAGTTGTTACAGGGACAGTCCCCCCTGGAGACACTCAGGGTTAAGTGTCTTGCTTAGGGACACAATGGTAGTAAGTAGGATTTGAACCTGGGTCTTCTGGTTCTCAGGCGAGCGTCGTACCCACTAGGCTACTGGGTGTTTCTGACACCCAAAACTTTATTGATGCTTTTATGAACAGGGGAGGAGCCTGTAGGCATGACTGACAGCTCTCACATGGCCAACTTCCTCATTCTGGATGATTTAAACCCCCTCCTGTCAATGTGTCACACACCCAGGTGTAGCACAGCTTCCTTCTCTTGCCTTTCTCCTCCGTTTCCCTCTGTTCTCTAAACTCCCGATACCCCTTCTACAAGGGGTGTGTATTGGCAAGGATACATAGGTCACGATATGATAATATCATGATACTGACATTGCAATATTCTACAGTTCACTGAAAATGGAAAAACTGAGCTGAAATACAAGATGCTGTGTACGATACAATATGGGCACGGAAAAAAAATATCGATATTTTATGACCGCTTTACCCTCTACTCAGGACATGTCAGGAACACGACCAACATGCAGATTTTCAGAACTTCATTGCAAGCATTGTAATGGGTGAACTGGTGAAAGTGTCACTGGTAGACATCTTATATAATGGCAGAATCATATAGCCACATGGGCATGGATCCTGGTAGCGATGGAGGCGAGGACCCCCTTTTCTTTTTCCGGGATTTCCCCTGTCCGGCCTGCTGCTTCTCATTCATCTGACATGACATTTTTCCACAGTCATCTGCTGAATCAGTCCCTTACTCACTCCTCCTGAATTGGACAGTAATTTCATCCCGCGCCACGCTATGGAGAAGAAGTGCTGAACAAAAACCAGCCAAACAAAACAGACACAATGGCTGCCATGCTGAAAATGTTACCCCTTTTAATGCTTCCTGATTGTTTCATTTTTGCTCAGATTAATTACCCGTGCCCTTTGAAGAAAGCTGAACATAATGGCTTGTCAAACGGAACACGACTGATCCCGCTGAGACCGTAAACATGCGTTGGAATGGAGAAGATGACATTTCATCGCCTCCATTTCCATGGAGGAGTAATACGGGTGCAGCAGCTATGCTAACATTGCATGGCATGGAGGGATTCCGCAGCCAGAACCCCCACCTGGCGCTTCCCCATCGTCCTACACTGCCAGAATTACCTGGAACGTTCCAAGGAAACAACATGTCTTCACTCTCGCTCTCATTCTTGTCATCCTATCCTGCTGGAGAGCCTCCAGTACCGTAGTGAGGACAAGTAGAGCTTCTAAAACTGATGCCGTGATGCAAATGTCCACAGACAGTTCTAGATGACGGAACCTACTGCTGCCACCACAGGAGCGGCGCTCTGAGCTCTCATTACATTACTAATGCAACAAAACTCATTTTTCACGTCACAATTAATCAGGGGTGTAATGGTGGACACATTTGTACCGTGCTGCTCTGTACACAATGTGCAGATTGATGCACACTGAGTGAACATGGCTTGCTGCTTTAACCACTCTCCTCTTTCTTATTATATTTATTTACCAGTGAAGTCTGAGCTCTACACACGAGTCGGATGGGTCCTGAGCAGAACGCTTCAGCAGGATGAGGATGATTTGTGTTTCCTGTCTGTAAGGCCAGCTCTTAAAATGTAGATTACTGATTGACAAAATATTGATTGACACATAACTGTATCAAAATAAGCCACCATGTCTAATATGTGTATCTTTGTCAAGGTGTTCAGATGTCCTTCCATTTTGAATGCTAGAATAATATAAATAAATGTGTGTGTATATATATATATGTAGGCAAAGTAATACATTAAATGAAAGAAAAAAATTGCATATAGAGTCTGAAATTCAATACTACTTTTACTAATAATATTAATAACAATAATAAGAAGAGTGGGGGTGGAGAGCTTTACTCAGTACTCTTCTGTTGCTTCAATTTACAAAGTTCTTTACAGAGCAAAATCAAAATTCATGGCACAAAATTGTGCTTCAAATGCCAATCAAGCCTTTCGCTGCTCAATGTTCTTTTCCAAGATAAGAGGAAATGGTCTAAATGTCGAAATGACATCCTTTCTCTCACAACAGGGGAAATAGGGTTTCTATAACTGGTGTCTGTTAATTTGAATAAAGTTGGAAGTCATTAAAAGGATTCTTTTTTTACAATCCTGAAACTCATCAAGGGCGTTGTTGCTGACCTTGATTCACTTTCTTCTTTTCTTCTTCTTTTTTTGCTCTTTGAGGCATTGGAAGTGTCCCTGTCAGTCAATTAGGCTCTTAGTGGTTTACAAACTGAAATCTGTTGAGTTGTTTCTTTTTGTGTGGAAGGTGGGTGGTAGTAGCCTAGTGGGTAACACACTCGCCTATGAACCAGGAGACCCAGGTTCAAATCACACTTACTACCATTGTGTCCCTGAGCAAGACACTTAACCCTAAGTTGCTCCAGGGGGGGACTGTCCCTGTAAATACTGATTGTAAGTCGCTCTGGATAAGGGCGTCTGATAAATGCCATAAATGTAAATGTAGGTGGAGAGCAGATCTATTCACCAAGGCCAAATGCTGACTATTAAAATAACCATACTAACCATCCACAATGAGCAATGGGCATGTGTGATTTACAGCATTGTAGTGAATTTCTCTCCTCAAGCTATGACCTTATAAAAATGTCTTTGTAATTATGGTCTTTTATCGGTAGTTGAAACTGTGAGGTCAAGCATGGATCATGATTGCTCTTTGCCATTTATTATTTGCTTTCATTTATCTTAATCTTAGTCACACTAACGCACTTTTCATAGCCACAGAATCCTTAGAAGAGTTCACACAGACACCATTTGCTCACACGCCCCTCCCGATGGCCGATCTAGAGTTGCCAATCCGCCGCGTATGCATGCATTCTGGGCCGCAGGATGAAAACGTCTCCGTGCTGTTTGCTGCGGTGGTGCTAATCAGGCCTCTCCCTGCCCTGCGTGAAGGTGGATGGACGTTAAAACAAGCGCCCAGGATCCCGCAGCCTCACTCTACTACTTTCCCCTCTTCCAGGAAGATGATCAATGACAGTCCTGCTGGCAGCCGGCCTCAGCCAGTAAAGTGAAATCCGCTGATTCCCCCGTACGCCTTCCTCCCCCGTACACCTTTTTATTTATTTATTTTTTACTGGCCTCTTTTTTCCCCTGCCCTTCGTCCAATTTGAGAAACAAGCCCAGAAAATGAATTATGTATATGCAAATGTCAGTAACTATTGCCAAGATTGCAATTTTAATTTTCTTCCATTTTTCCCTCCTTTCTTCTCACTCTCTCTTTCCAGGTGGATTTATTGTAAACTCAATTTGCATCGGATGTCAAATTTGCTGACACGGTGCATATCCGTACTTTCTTTAAGCTGCGTGGCGGTGGCCAGGTGCTTTGGTGCGTGCCGTGTGCTGGAGCGTGAGGCTGAGTTATGAAGTTATCAGCCGGCAGACCTGGCTAATTGCGCAGAGTAAGACAACTTGTTTAAATCAACTGCAATAAGTGGCTCATTAAGGAGCAGCGTGGCCATGGGAGGGGGAGGAGTCGTGGAAACTCGGCTCGGCAGTGAGGGTAGGCCGATGAGTGATCAGGTGCAAGGGTTTAAGGTTCTACAATCCCACAAATC